>NW_027271508.1:640000-1132500 GCF_040938485.1 Diadema antillarum
ATTATTATTATTATTACTATTATTATCAAAAAAGAAAATGTAATACACATTCGATGGAGCGTAAAGTGCATGGGTAAGACTATAGAGAAATATTAAATTCGTTCTCATTTTATATAGTTGCCCCTGTCCCACACCTTCCCCGGCCAGAAAAGTGAATAAAATGCTATCCCCATCCCCTACCCAAAATATTGCTTTTTTCAAAAATATACATTCGAAGAGTACAAGAAAAAAAAAAAAGTTCAGCACCAAGAGTCAACCGATGTCATGAGTATACATGATATTAATGGGTGCCACTTAAAATGACCATTAATTGTGGGAGAAATTTCATAATTTGACCATGCAGTTCTGCCTTTCCACCGCTCCGACTGTGTTTTAGCATTCCTTCAGGTAAAGGCGCTGCAGCTTGGCAACAGGAGTAGTGTGCCTTCCCACGAGTCTCTGTGTTCCCATGCGAGTGGAAAACGGAAAACGTCGAAGGACGTAATTGTCCGCAACATCCGTAGCTGTCCGTAAATATCCGTAAGCGGGCAAAACTGTTGTGATACGTTAACTTGCGGTTAATTTCGGATACTTACAGTGGACGTAAGCGAACGCAAACGGACGGAAGGTAATTTTTTTTGCGGATGGTCTGCGTCCAAGCCACGGGTAGTTACGTTCAGTTACGGATAGTTACGTTTGGTTACGGTTACTTGCGTAAGTTTGCGTCCGTGGCGTCCCTCTGCGAAATTTTGAACATTTCAAAATTTCGCAGGTTCGGCGACGTCATTTTGCGTTTCTTTACGGATGAGTTACGGACAGTTACGTCTACATACGTCCCTGCGGATGCCTGCGTCCACGCTGCGTCCCCCTGCGTCCACTCATTCGTATCTATCCGCGGCGGACGTAATCCATCGTAAAGCACTGTGTGACTGGGGCATTATTAAGTTTGTTTTTTCGACTTGCGTAAACTTCCGAATACTTCTGAATACTTGCGGAGAGTTACGCATAGTTACAGATTGTTATGAGTAATCATGGACAATGTGGTTTTCTCTGACGATCCCTGCTCAGTTAGTATTATGACGAGAAGGTTATCACATATCGGACTGTCTTATATTGTACAATAGGGAAAAGCTGAAGTTATGTCATGTACAACTTGTGAAGACTTTTCGCATTCCTTTAATTTGTTTTACAGCAATAGGGGAAAAATGAAATTTTTAAGTTTGAATTGATTTTGTGCAACTCAAACATGAATATATACATCATCAATGTAATATGTAACATGTATTATGTAATATAGATCGATAAGTTAAACAATAGAGGCGGAACGAATACATTACAGCCATGGAATAGACAAGCTTTGCTTTAGCTGTAATTGTGCATGGATAGTCATGACCTACTGCGTAATGTTAAGGAGACTGATATGATAAAGTTACCGTAATGCTTGATAAGTTTCCAGATATGAAAAATAAACATCTGGACTTTAGAACACCCCTCCATTTCCACAATATGAAATAAAAAATGTAATACACATTCCATAGAATGTAAAGTGGTTAAAGGGGATGGCGAGTACCTGATCAGTGGGAGTCAGTGCATGGGAATGCTGGGGGTGATTGTTCCAATCCTTGTGCGATTTATTTAAGAGTACATTATATCTCTTGTGTGAAAATTACTTGCTTCAGAATGGCCTCATATTCAAGTAATGTGCAGTTTAATGTTTCCAGGTTACCATGCCTTTGTGCAGCGACGGGGCGGTCGTTAAAGGCCCGTTAACTATCGCCCGACAGTGTACAGGCACGCACATTACTTGAATGATGATGATGATGAAGTCTTGTATAGCGCCGGTATCCGCCAAGTCAGGCGCTCATGGCGCTTGCTCCAAAATAAATACATAATTCAGCTTAAATTTCATGGGTGCACCGCTTGTGATATGACAGTTAAAATAAAAAGAAACAGTTCCAGGAAGTAATTGTCTCCAAATGTGTAAACATACATTCTTACACATTGGCTAGTTTTTCAATTTGAAGAGATGGGTCTTGAGGGCTATTTTAAAAGATTCTGTGGTAAGAGCTCTACGGATAGACTGTGGAAGGCCATTCCATATCTTTGCAGCAGCCACGCGGAATGAACGAGCTCTCCAAGAGTTGTGTGCTCTGTGTTCCACCAGCAGGTATGAGAGCATTCTGAAGCAAATAATTTTCACACTACATTAGATATATAATGTACCCTTAAATGAATCCCGCAAGGATTGGAACAATCATTTCAAGCATTCCCACTGATTCCCACTGATCAGTTACTAGCCATTCCCTTTAAAACTTTATAGAAATACAGTCGTTCTCATTTTATATAGTTTATCGCTGCCCCACATCCTCCTCGGCCAGAAAAGTAAATAACATGCTGCTACCCTATTCCCTTCCCAAGATATTTACCTTTTTCGAATAACATACATTCAGAGAGTGCAAGAGAAATAAGTTCAGCACCAGGGGTCAACAATGTCATCTGTATATGGGTGCCACCTAAATTGACCATTTGCGGGAGAAATTTCATAACTTGACCATGCAGCCGTTCTGAGACTCCATCGCTCCGACTGAGTTGCAGTATTCCTTCAGATACAATGCGCTGCAGCTTAGCAACACGGGTGGTGTATTTAGTAGTTTACCATGAGTCTCTATTCCCATGGGAGAGGAAAATGATAATCCCAAAGGACGCAATTGTCCGTAGCATCCGTAACTGTCCGTAAATGTCCGTAAGCGGTCGTAAGTGTTGTGATACGTTAACTTGCGGTTAATTTTGGATACTTACGGTGGACGCAAATGAACGCAAATGGACGGGAGGTAAACATTTTTTTTCTTTCTTTTTTGGTTGCGGATGGTCTGCGTCCAGGCTACCGACAGTTACATTCAGTTACGGATAGTTACATTTAGTTACGGTTACTTGCATGCGTAAGGCTGCATCCGTGGAGTCGCTCTGCGAAATTTTGCACATTTCAAAATTTCGTAGGCTTGGCGCCCTCATTTTGTGTTTCTTTACGGAATAGTTACGGACAGTTACGTCTACATACGACCCTGCAGATGCCTGCGTCCACGCTGCGTTCCCTTTGCGTCTACTCATTAGTATCTATCCGCGGCGGACGAGGCACTGTGTGACTGGGGCATAATTCAGTTTTCAACACACTACAGCAACGTACATGAAAGTTGTGAGAAATTCCTGCATACATCAACGTCAGTGGCGCTATTCATGATACAAGTAGCTTGAACTTTTGCTGGAACTGTGTTGGTGTCGTGCCTTCAAATAGACTGGTTTGCTAATATATTCAAATTTTTTTGCATGCCTTTCTGGCAAAGGTACTTCTTCACGACGTAAATGTATGCAAAGTGGTTAGGTCAGGTGTTAGTTGAAAAGGTCGTTACGTTAGGACTTAAGAAACTTGCATAAAATTTGAATGATTATGTTTATTAGTAAACCGGTCTATTGATGATCAGCAACTGCTACGTTTTGGCACTGTCAAAGCATTTTACACTGCGGGTTGTCAGGTGGACACTTGTCAGTGACAGTAATCTTCAGGACTGAAGGATGCAGAGTATAATTTCTGGCTTTTGTTTTGTTTTGTTTTGTTTTGTTTTGTGTTGTGTTGTGTTGTTGTGCTTTCTTTTTCTTGTACTATTTTTCATCATGTGATCCAACCTGAAACAGCAACAAATATTTTATGGTGAAAAGACCCACAAATGTACTGTAGGTCGAAATTTGGTGGTTTTTCTCTCCCTCTCTCCTTCTCACTCCCCCTCTCTCTCTCTCTCTCTGGCTTTTTGACACTTTTCGAAAAATGATGATCGGTGATATTATAATGTATGTCGTCTTTAGAGACTAATATAATTTTAAAAATGTGAAGTATAATAATGAAAATAATAACGGATGAGAAGCCTGTTGAAGTCAACCTTCTTTACTACGTTTTTGCCTATTTTCTTTTCTTCAATGTGGGTACAAAAAGTTCTGTTGGCGAATACTCACATTTTTTTTTTCAAAACTTTGAAAAAAAGTCTCTTATTCTAATTTCGTTCCAACGATTTTGATAATACTATGCATTTGAGAGGATTCATCTAACAATTTTGTTTATAAAGTCACATGCTCCATTTTCTTGATTTGTTTGTTTAAATATTCATGATTGCCTGGAATGTTTTCCATTTAATTTGTCCAAATACATTGTTTTATTTCTTTCGATGGATTTTGACATAACAAAGCACCGTCCTTATCGCACTGATAAACGATAAAAAAAAGCATTTACACGTCCACAAAAAACAACAACAGGAACTCAGCATGACCAATAACATTCCTCATTCCCTCCCGTCTCTCGCTCTGTCTTTTACAGTTCTGTCTGTCTGTATCTATCTATCTGTCTCTGTCTCTCTCTCGCTTGGGATATATAATATAGATATGACATATAAGAAGGGAATAATACATATATATATATATATATATATATATATATATATATATATATACATCTTATTCCCTTCTTTCTCCTGTTTACAGTGGTGCTCAAAAGAAATACAACAATGACTGTTCGTAGGATACAAGGTACATCTATTTTGCAATAATTGTTTCTATAATTGGAGATTCCCCATGGTCAATTGCCGAACATTTTCAAACAACGGACTATGACGTTATTCGATAGAAAACATGGTACAAAAACTGGATACACGTCAAAACTAATCTGTGCATCATATGACTAAATTTCATTACTGGAAATGCAAAGACGGAAGCATTTAAATAAAGAACAAGTGGACGACTTTTTTCCTAGATAATGTTCAGTTTAGCCAACAAATCTACAGACTATAAAAAGAGTTCCTTCCCTTCCTAAGCAGAGTCTGATCTGGGACAGATATTTGACATCGTAGTTTGTATAATTATGTAAAAAGACCACTTATAAAATCCGAGGTAGGTTGTCTCTTTATTGAGTTTTGTGCGTTAGGCAGTTGCATGATACAGCCATATCTTTGGCTCATTGTAACAACTGTTTCCGTGGATATAAACAGGGAAAACAATAATATCTTACCCAAGATAGCCCATAATGACCTTGGTCGCTGAGTTATTATCATTCTAACTCTTTGAGTCGTTATTTATGCATAACATTTAGCGTAAGACAAATGGAGGGCAGTGACACTTCTAGAATACTCTACGCTAATCTCTGTTAATTTGCGATGCATCCATTTCTGCATAACTCTTTGGTCATTGTTTTATCGCATCACTTCCATTTAAAAATGTTGGCAGAAAGCATAAAAATCAAGCTATTATATTTCACCATTCTTATTTCATGTATATAAATTTTGAAGGCATTTTTTTTTCTGAAAAGAAGAAACTGAGTTGTCTCAGGTCCAACGTTTTTGACTGACTAAAAGATTTTAACAATTATGTTCATCTAATCAAATGCAATGAGAGTTACATTACGCATGTCTGTACGGAAAATTCAGTTAACACTTCTTTTTTACTAAGTAACTGTGATGTAATCGTTGACAAGTAACGGAAATGCAAACAACTGTATGAGCAAAGAATGTCATCAATTTTCCGTGTCAAAATTGATATCATGTACGTTACATCTGAAAATAACATATAGCTGTTATGCTTGCCCACTACGCTTACCGAGTGTTACGGTTGTCATGGTAACAAATACATTATTCCGGTTTGGGGAATGGATATATACCTATCATAAAACTTTGGAGGCCCTAAGAGATAGGATTAAAACATTTCACAAGGATTTCATTTTCTGTGAATCACCAGCAATACGGCAATGAATGTAAAAAACAACAACCAACAGCTATATAATGGTGAATACGAATAATTTGATGGTATGAACTGTAATGATGAATGAGACGTGCTGAATAAAAGGATATCTCCGAAATGAATACCTCAGGCAGTCAGAAAGTGAAGAAACCGCTTACACTCCCATTTGTTTTAATAGATTAGCAGCCATAGTGTCAAGAATATACATTGATTTTGACTCTCCTGGGAAATGTATTCCTTCTATTATTGTGGCGTAATAAAATTCAATCAAGTGGAGGTTTTCCGTTCAAAAATGTGATTTTAAACAAAATATTTATTCGTCCTTGAAATGAATAATGTCCTTCTACGGTTTCGGTTTCCTTGGGTTTCAAAATGTTCTTAAACTTTCGACAGCTGAAAGTTGATATTTCATGCATGCCTTTAGATGAATACTAAGTTAACACTAGTTAAGTACCATTGAACATGATCAAAATTCGTGTGGTATTTCATATCGATAGCATAATTATGTATGACATAGACACTTCTGATGATTAACAGGGCCTATCTTAGGTGTTCCCCTCTCTCCCTCTCTCCCTCCCCCCCCCTCTCCCTCTCTCTCTCTTTCTTTGTATTTGTTGTTACCATTTGTTACCATTACTTGTAAACCATCGAATGTCTACAATCCTCAGTGAATATCGGCCAAATATGAGGAACGTCCTTAGTGCAATTACGCAACAGTCGCATCGCACTTTGCTGTTTGAAGCTTGCAAGTTCACGATTACTGTCATGCATGCCTGCTCATGCTAAGACAAATTGCAGAGTCCCGTGAATTTACCATGCTGTGATTATAGACTTCGCTAAATAGTTGAGCCTGTTCCTACATCAAACTCACTGAATAAAAAATATGTTGTCAATAAATACAAACAAGCACGTAAATCACACCGCCTTATAAGTTAAAATAAATCAGAATGTAAAGATCATCCTCAAGGAATATTTACACGTTGTGTCGAATACAGGACTCTGAAATACCACAGCTTAGCCTCTGAAATACTTATGAATGGCATATAGTCTGTACAAAGCAACAAGAAATGTTGCAAATAATAGAATAAAACGAATCCCGTTGTTAATGTCTACATGATGCGACTTTTCGTAAAAGCGTTGTTGTGCACCTCCATTAACTCTCCATCGTGAAACAGTTAGATTCCTTATGAAATCATATCGTTTATGGCCTTTTTAAGGTAGGTGATATAATAAATAGATTGGCAGTTAGAAAGCTCCATCTCATTAGGACGTCGTCGATTCATTTTATTCCTAAATACAAAGAGTTTTAATGCATGATGAAATCAAAAGATACCGTCTACATCTCGGCCACGTGCAATTTTACGAGCTATACTGTAAAATGGTGAAATCCGTCAACTTTGACAAAATGAATACACACTTTGTCTGATCATAATGAGAAAATATGAGTGAAAAAACCTTCTTTTTTTTGTTCACAGTGAAATAAATAGATTAAAATTGAATCAGCAGCATTACTGTAATGTTGTATAAACACCGAAAACAGAATGTCCTTGTAATGGGAGAGACTTGAAGAAGTACGCATGCCCAGACTGGTCACGTGCTATCCGATTCACTTCATCCAACCTGGTTGTCAGTAAGTTAGTCAGTCAAAAATAAAATAATGAAAATGATAGTAAGACCACAGACATGTGCAGCACATTTGAATCCTGAATGGTGTCATGTGCTTGACAGCTCTCCTTCGGTACTGCAATTTAAAGTCTTTCCGAAGAAACTAACTTCGACTGTCAACGCACCTGGTATTTCTTAAAAGATACAATATTCGGGTATTTCATACCCCTGGGTCTCTCAATGAATTCGGGGGTCCCACATGAACCACATACAATTCATATGACATCCTCTTCGGTTTAAAGAATGTTACATTAGAAGAATTGTTTCTATTCAGACTTTGATTCGGTGAAGATGTGGCCGTAGCAGTCCACGCAGCGTAAAGAGGAGATTTGCACAGCTCCAAAGTTTCGCTGAAAGTATCCTATGACACACTGTCATCATTTGTTTTCTCGCATTGCTGCAAATGGACGGGTAGTGCTCACGTGTGTACGACGACAGTTAACGCCATTCCATCTTCCGACGCACTCGACCTAATCTTGCGCTACCCTCACGGTCGGTCAGCGACTCATCAGTTTTACAACCACGCCACCTCTTCCACCGGTATTAGCGTCCGCATCATTACAACCTGGTCTCTGTACAGGCAAAATCGGAGTGATTTCACGGGGCAATCATTATCTGTCCTACGGTGAATACACATACTCAGCATCACTCGTGTTTAGTCAATCTCATTACTGAAAAGTGAAGACGAGTAGATTGCTCGGATTCCCCTATTGTAGGCAACTCTGTCTTTGTAGCTTGAAAACACAGGAATAGTTCACACGTCAAACGCGCCACTGTGCTTTCATTGTGCGCTGGAGCTGTCAGAGAAACAAATCGGTGATCTGCTGCAAAACATTCCTTCGGCGTCGTGTTGCGTGCTCCGACTGGCCCGGTGTCGCCTCATGAGCTAGCGTTGCAGCAACGGAGAGTTCTCTGGACACTCTTGGCAGATTCGAACGTGTTCTCCGCGTCTGTAAGGTTGTCAAATCAATGAGACAGAGAACATGAATCATCAGAATTGTAGCATTCATTGAGTAATTATTTGACAATGAAACTATGAGGTTGACAGCGCAAAAGCTTCTAATGCCATAATTCCTCTGTTAAGACAAGATACATTGTTTTGCAGGTATCATTTTTATCTCAAAACAAAGTAAAGAGAATCTTCTTTCATGGGAGCTACTACCCTTTATGAACACTTAGAAACGCTTGGAGAGTGGAAATTCAACATAAAACAGTCCTTGCTGTAAGTGTTCGACATTTGCAGTGAAAACCACACCAACATTTTAGTTATTTTTAACTGTTGCAGAGAAAATAATATCTTTGATTTCTATTACAGAAAAAAAAATGGTTTCACTGGGGACAAGACCCTTTCCTTTGAATTAAAGGCAAAAAGCACTGAAAGTTGAACAAAAGCATATGTATACAGACAAACAAACAAACAAAAAATTTACAAGATTAATTGAACGTTGAAGAGCAAAATAAGATTTTATTACTTCTTTCGAGATGTTACCTTTACTATGCATTAAGCTTTACTTAGCTTTACTATGCATTACTATGCCTTATTACACTCACATCTACACCCAGAGGTTCTCTTATGAGTGTGGTCTCTTCATTCAATCCCAGCATGTCTGTCCCGCGGGAACGCTCAGCTGACTCCAACCGCTTCTTCTTCTTCCTCTCCAATTTCCTCTGGATTTTCTTCTTTCGCCGCCTTTCCCTACTCAGCTCCTTCTTGCGTTCCCGGCTCGCTTTCCTCTCTTCGCTCTTCAATCTCCTCCTCTCCTCCTTACTCATTCCTCTTGTTGGAGTCCTTTCTCGCTCACCGTTCGAAACAGTGGAGGTACCACGCCCTTCCGACGAGTCTTTCCTCGGTTTCTTCCTTTTCGGCTTGTCCACACTGGACGTATTGACACTCGACGGCGGTTGCTCGACCCCTGTCGACGGGGACGCATCCGGCGAGCTGACGGCAGTAGGCTGCTCCAGATTTGTCGCTGTGTTGGTGTTGCTCTCCGTCAGTCTTTCACTCGACTCGCCTTGCGGTTGTGATGTCGAGTCGTCAGTTCTGTGGTTGTTCGCATTGGCCGCCACCGTGCACTTATTGGGCGATTCTGTGGTCCTTTTGTTACAATAACTTTCCAAGATTGCACGGGAACAATCATTATGGCAGCACTCACCTTTGCCCTACAATGCAATGCTGCCATCTAGTGAGCAGTTTTGCACAATAGGTCTCGGCGGCTCAGCGGCTTAAGTTCGTGATCTTTGGAAACTTGAAAAAGACAATCATTAATACAATGAAAGTTACCATGCGAGACTAATATAAAGTGAAGCACAGAAGCGAGAGAAGTATTCATGATGAGATGAATGGGAATAGTCTCGCGGTACAGTGTCGAAAATCAAATGGGTTCAACGGCACGTAATACCGTGAGCAAATACAGAGTTTGAATGATTTCTTCAGCATTTATTTAGCTCCAATGAATAATTCAAGTACGGAAAATATCGTTTAAAAAAAGCTGTTGATGGTTAGGAACATAATTATTCGCACAAAGAATAGGAGTCATTTTCCACCATTGATTTTTATCCTTCCCCTCCCCCCTCCTCCTCCTCCTCCTCCTCCTCCCTTGTTTTCCTTGCCGATATCGGTGTCTTCGATTTGCTTCTATTTCAATAAGGTGATACAGCAATGACTTCCTGTGCATTCCCTTTTTCATTCACCGATCGGGGATTCTTCCCTATTCGACCTGCCACCCGTTAACCTTGTAATAAGACGGCCATTAACCGTTACTATGGCTTCTACGTTATTTTTGATCCTATCAAGATACTACTAAGGTAGTCCCTGGACTCCCTGGGCGCTGTGTCGAATGCATGGGATCTTGTTGTTATTGTTGTCTTAGGCTTGCTTAAATTTGGAACTCCTGGGCCCAATTTCATAAAAGATGCTACAATAGCAACTCTTGCTGAAATGGCAACTTCCCATAGCAACAGCCAATCAGGAACCTCGATTCTTGTCGTAACCATGACAATTGTCGTTCCAGCAAGACTTGCTATCACATCAACTCTTTATGAAATGTGGCCCAGATATTCATATTTTAATAGCTCTCGCCCGCCTCTGTTTGATCTTTCAATATTGATACGTCGTGTGAATAACACGTCCATGTATTGTCCCTTCTACCAAAATTGTGATATGAGTGCCAAAGTAAGACATGAGTGCGTACTTTAGGATTATTATCTGAAACTTGCAGTGCGAGGGATCTCTCAAGATAGCTCGAACAAGAGGCGTATTAGCTGATGCAATATTAAGAATAGGAGAGAGAAGAAAACAAAAAGAGGCGGGCGAGGGGGAAGACACAGAAAGGGGGAAGACAACGGGCGAGGAAACTCGTGGGTGGGGGGGGGGGGATAGAAAATGATGCAACATGAATAGGGTCGGAAGAGAGAGATTGCCCGCTGAAATAAGTGTCATGAATCAAGGTGACCCTTTCCAATAAAACATCACTGAACCGGGGCGAGTGTGTTAATAACACACAGATTGCCATAAAAACTAACGGATGACATGCATTTTTCCCTCTCTCTTTTTTTTTGTGTAAACTTTGTTACCTCGTTTCATTTACGGCTACCATAGAATATAACCTTTCGGCCACAAGGAGCGGGGCGTTTATAGCGGCGGAACTATCAACGGTGACTAATCTGTTGATTCTTCGAGTACGTCACATTTTTGCGAGCAGTGAAAAAAATCATCGATGATGACTGGCTTAAGCAAATTTTCTGCAATTTCACTGATTTCCCTCTTCTAAGCTGAGTTTTACATTTCAATAATCCTTTACATAGGGATAAGTATGCACCATCAACAGAGCATAGTGAGTGAAACGCCGCAGGAATTTGCACAAGTTGATGTTCGGTATTTAACAACTGATAGGACTCGTTGTGGAATGATGAACGATGCCAGTATGATTAAGGGGCGTAGTCATTAATTATGTTCGAAACAACACATGACAAGTTTGCCTGGGCTTGTTATCAACATTACTTCTTGGGATCATACTAACCAACTCTGCTTTGGATAAGAAGTTAAAATGGATTAGACCTAATATCTACTTGCAAACTAACCATGGGAATGAATTTCTTAACATTACTGAGGTGGGATAGGCAGGACGAATAGACGAAGTTCCATGACGTCAAATGACGCGTTGCCGGGGGTGGGGGGGGGGGGGGGGGTGGGGAACAAATCACGTGTGTATTAAACGCGTTGTTTTGGCGCGCCGTACGCGTACCGCATACCAGTACCCGCCTGCCTATCATGGGACGTGGGATGCAACGCTTCTTCTGATTAAGTCTGCCTCCTTCATTAGGCTGAAGATTCTTGCAGACTGTGCTATTTACATTATAATACAGTTTATTTACAGATATATACAAGCACATACGCAGTTTTCGCCCCAACATGGCTTGGTGACGTCATTGGAACCTCATCTACAGTAAAGAGAGGTCTGGTTATTGCCATGGTTACTTACAAAGAGGTGTTTGGGCGGCATAGTAGCCCCTTTCCTTGCAGACCAATCGCAGAGCGTCGGCGAGTTCCGAACCACACACTCTGATGCATGAGGCTGGTCCCGCCACGGACAGCAGCGAAATTACCAGTGAGAGGAGCACCCTACAAGGGTCCATGATCCAGATTCTGAAGAAGCAAGAAAACAGAAAAGTCGAAATAATCATGAAAATCATCAAATTATCATTTTTACATCGTATGGATAATTTTACGAACAAGTCGATATCTCGCGATGGACGTCAAGACATCTATAGATAGCACAATATTTCCAGCTCTGCAAAAATCAATGTCAGTTCTCAATATACAGCTATGATGAATATTCAATATGCACCTTTGATTGCGACACTACATTATCGACAAGATTGGATGTATATCTTATGTATGCTACCGCCACTAATGCCCCCCGAAAAAAACCCCAAAATGGGTTTATTATGTGTATACACACATAACTATGGTTTTGTTCGCAAAGTGTTATGACAGCTTTGAATTTCATAAGTCATATATCACGGCATTCGGTAGATGAAACAAACAATTAATGTGATCCGTCAACTTATCATAAGATAACACTATTGCTAATTGCTATGTGATATATAAGAGCGACGCAAACAAGTTTAACAATCTTTCATAATTATGTAACGACATTTTCTGAGAGTCCTGGATTAAACCGGCTTGCAACACCAAAGTTTGCATTAGAGGATGGTATTCTATCCTCGAACAGGACGCATTACGAAACTCTTTAATGTACTTTAACATACCAACAATCTGTACTAGGTTAACGGCGGCTGCGACCAGCAAGCACCACGTACATGACCAACGTTATTTCAAACACACCACAAGACTCTCTTTTATAGTGGAGTAGACAGATCTACACTTTAATATCAATCCATTCACCCCCCCCCCCCCCCTTTCCATTGAATCGAAGGTGCGC
This sequence comes from Diadema antillarum, assembly GCF_040938485.1. Lineage (NCBI taxonomy): Eukaryota > Metazoa > Echinodermata > Echinoidea > Diadematoida > Diadematidae > Diadema > Diadema antillarum. Next base: position 652,864 of record NW_027271508.1, read on the forward strand.
CGGGAAAGAAAGCGTGGACGGAAATCTGGTTGCTATATTAGAATCCTCATATCGTCTTCTGTAAGAAGCTACACTTCCCCTACTTTTTCTAAAGCTCTGTCGATCATGTTACAAGGTCACCTTCGATAAACGAGCTCACTTCCGATTCTTAATTGAAAATCGATTTTGCTCCTGGTTCGGAAACTCTGTAACCGGTTGCAAAACCAGATCATCGCAGACGGTGTCATGACAAAGTTTCTTGAAATTTGGAAATACGGCCAGGATACGCTTGTCTGATCGGAAGTAGATAGATGAATCATCTAATTTGCCATGTTTTCATCTTCTTTTATTTCATTTGTCTGTCTAAAGTACAATTTTTGTAAATCCATTAATGTTAGTCTCTGATTTTAAGATATCGTCGCATTGCTGTGCAAGTCACTCATGTTAAAAGTTGTTTGATGAGGCGCCTCAGTGAGAAGCTGTGTGTGCACGCGGGATGCAGTACGCTATGAAGGGACGAGGGAGGGGTTCTGCATTTTGGCGGGATGCGGCAATCCTTGATTGTTTTTGGGGAAAGCAGAATAAACTCTTGGCACCTACCGACCGAAGTGTCGATAGTCTTTGGACAAAACATTATGATAACAATGGACTATCAAAATTGCTTGATCCTGGCCGGCAAAGTTTTCTCATTCAATTAGAATAAGCCTATATCTGTATATGTGCTGAATCTTCCATTGATGAAACTTTTACTAAACACCCATTCATACAGTTATACGGTGACATGGGCTTGCGAAACAATGTGGCATAACAAACACCATTATCACTATAGTCCTTGAACAGGAACGTTAGTGCACCTGGGTCAGAAACGAAATTATGGCAACAATCCATACCAGTCATCCTCAATAACAATTGTCGGTCATCGTCGTCGCCATTTTGTCGGTAATCGAGCCGAGAATGTTTTCTTATGGCGTTGACGATGTCGAAAACGATGATGTTGACGAATGGCACTTACTCAAGACGACATGGGATGATGCAATTACAGGACTTGTACCATGAGTCAGAGAGAGAGGAAGAGAGTGGGAGGAAGGGAGAGGAATCGGGAGAGAAGAGGAAGAGGTGGACTGGTGGCATTCCTTCCAATCAACCTCGACTACAAGGAACGAGAGAGCGATCAACACCCAGACGGTAAATATGTGATTACAGCCAATTGGGGCCTCGTCAGCATTCTCACATCCATGTCATGTTTATGTACGGTCCGTTTAAACATCCACCTACACCTGACTGAAGTCAGAGCGACATCCTTTAAAGGTTGAGTGTCGTGTGATTTTCACTCTGGTAAGTCTTTCTCGAGATTGAAAAAAGGGAGTAAGAAATATATCCTTGTGCACAGAAACTACAGACAAGTGGGAAATTTTGCTACGAAATTTTAATCAATATAATTCAATACGATATTCAATATCAACTCTATTAACATCAATAATAATTGGAGGTAGTAAAATGACAGAGGAACGCAAATGCAGCAGCAACCCAGAGCAGACGGTCAGACTTCAAATCTTATCATCGCTGATCACTAATTATCCATAAAAATGAATACGTACATGACATGGCTAATGTCTAGTTCAGAGGGACCTGCTTGTCAGCTTTGCAATTAAACTCATTTTGTACGAGTAAGATGAAATTTCAGTCACATTGTAGAAGTCATCATGATATGCCCACCAACCACTCTGTTCCAGTGTGCATGGATGTCACAGGAAAGAAAATCCCCATCGTTATTAATTGAAAGCACCACATGCTGAACCAAACCAATATAGCCTATACCACAGACCATGACTGCAGTGACTAATTTTTATCATAATTTATAATTATATATATATATATATATATATATATATATATATATATATATATATATATAATGTGATATTCCAAAAAGATGCATTTGTATTGAAGTAATATATGTACATGTAATACAAGTGTGCCAAGAGTGTGCAAATTTGCACAGAATGATATACCACATTCAAACCATATCAGATTTTGTTTGCTTTTGGTTTGTTTGTTTGTTTGTTTGTTATGTATGTGATGAAAATGTTAGCCTTCTTAGTTGAATCAGCTCAGCAGCCTCAGGATGCTGGAAAATGTATTTTCCAAGGGAAAGCGTTACATCATAATCACAACTTAACAGTTGTGATGATTATGAGTATCATTGAAATGTATTGTCGCAAGCGAATTTTTTTCCGTCTGAGAGCCGAATCGGTGATTTCCAAATGAGAGTTTCTTGCTTTAAGCATGGGTACAAGTTTGACCAGACTTCAAAATGCGGGCCATCGTATTCTTAGATCATCCTTTTCCTGGCGCAGCCGAACCCGACGGCTGAATGCTATAAGGCGCTCCCATACACTCCGCGGCATGGACAGGTTTGGGGCGGCCACGGGAAACTGCGTCTCTAACCCACGCTGTCAATGCACTTCGCTCCCAAATAAGGTGAATTAAAGGAGAGCTCACTATAAATCAAACTTGCGCCAGGGACAAAAATAAGACTTTGTTCATGGCAGATCGGTTAAGATGAATTCAGAGGGACGAACATCATTGATCAAGCTAGGAAGTGATTTCGCAGTATTTTCTTTGTAACCTTTTCCTATTTGGAGAAAAGCAAATACCACAATAGTTATGAATGCCGTAAGTTGGGATTCAAATAACATCCACTCCTATCGTGTTTTGCCATTTCATTTAAGATGATACACTTTTAGATCAACTGACATCATCTTTTGCCGGCATACTTATCTGATTTCACTCACTTATAACATGAATTGATTGATTTGAATGTACAATGAGTTTTTTTAGAGTCAGCCCCTGATAAAAACTATGTCCTTGCAGACATAAAGTTTGCAGAAATGAGATAACGAAGTCATATCACGATTAACATAATTGTAAACTGTTAACGTAATCATTTATGTTAATAACGAAGTGATGTTAACAATAACGAAGTCATTTCGTCGTTTTGTGAGTGAACCGTTCCAGGTACCTTTAAAGAGTGCCTCAAAAAGTCAGCCCGAAAACAACGTATCTTTGGCGATAATTAAGTAGCTTCAAGTAGACTCACTATGATGAAAAATGCTAATCAAAAGCCTCCTGGAATTACACGCCGAATATGATACGAACTTCCGAAGTGGATTAGAGGTTTATAGGGGAAGGGAAGGGCGGGTGGGGATGGGAGGAGAGCGGGGGAGACGACACTGTCGATACCATGGTGCCGTTGAGAGAACTGGAAGTAGGTTAGAGGAAAGAGTGAATTTAAAACTGCGTCAAGAAAATCCTCACTCGCAAAAATCAAGAAAGTACTTTCAAGGGTACAATGATACCCATGATACATTTTTCTGCGAAGTGTATCATGTCGGATACGCAACTCTGTCTGCAAATGTCGAAAACTGTGCACACGTAAAAAATAATATCCAGAGCGAGTACACGTTTGTAGGTAAACAGTCACATTTGGGACCCCACAGCAAATGGCCTACGTAAGGGAGCTCATGTACTCAAATTCTCGAATTCATAACAGAATGTGTAATCACTATCCAAATCAAATAGAAGAGAACAGTTTCTGACTATATAAATGCAAATTATTATTGTCTCGGAGCCACCAAAGACAAATAAAAAAGAACAAAAAGCAATCTTTATTCAAGTGCTAGCAATCCCTTGAGAACATTGATCTTGAGAGTACCTGATTGATTCAGCAGAGATTTCAATCTCAGACCAAAACTCTTGTACGGCATACTTTCTAGAAAGCACGGCACGACGAAATTGCAACGTGCATTAACGGAACTAGCAGTGCAATGTGTAAGAGTAGGTCCAAGTATAATGTATAAATAACACTTTTCGCATAATCATTGACAAAATATCAAACTCAGTTATGGTGAAAGTCGGGGTCAATCAATAGTGGGGGATAATAAAGGGACAAAACAAGAAAACGACAGGAAAATTACCCTATAATTGTCACAAGATTGGGCCCCTTACCGAAGGAGTTCGTTTTATCACAAAGAGGGTCCGTCTGTTGGTGACGCCATATTTCTCGTTGAAGGTCCAAGCATATTCCACTTCCAAGGGAGTTAATATAGATCGAATATTCAAGAAAATTCACCGACTCTTTCCTCAACGTGGGTTCCCACACTGGCACAATTCTGAGAAAATCGTCCCGGCATTCAGTGTACAAAATATTCCAGGGCTATACTTTCCTCGAAGGAAGGAAACAATTGAACTGAAGTATTCGATCTCGGTATAAACGTTGTAATGCTCTCCCGGCGGAGCACCTGATGTAACGCATGAACCAATTCTAGTCTAATGTTGGTCTGGCCAGAGTGTAGAAACATAGCCTAAATCATAAGTTTGCAGACGGAATCCGTGGAACTATGCGGGGACTATAGGATAATCCTCTGTATGTGTTAATACGTGTCCCTGGAAAACCAGAAAACTAGGTCCGAATCGGTTGGCCCGAGAAGGACGAATTCCTAGAGAGGAGTGAGTTCTCTGAAAAAATTCCTCGTCTCGTCACCTGTCTACGTCATCACACCTTGAAGAGCATGGCTAGCATGGGGATGCGGGCTAGTGGAAGACACCCTTGACACCATGGTGAAGCCAACAACACATCCTCACCAAAGACACTGACAGGAATGCCGCCGAGCCAGTAGAGTCTCTCTTCCCACTGATGACGTCACTACTGGTATGGACACAACCGATTAAGAGTAAATTTATCTCTTGAGTTCACTATTCCCAAAGCTATAGTCTTTTCCTTTCACTTCCATCTCCGACTACCATCACATAATTATTACCGCCCACTTGAACGGTCCGGAAGCAGCTTCGCGAAGCTCTCTGATCATCAGGACGTCTAAAAACAGATAAACACACATGATGCCCAATGTGTTCGGTCAACATTCTGTTAAAAGCTTCCCAGTCTTCTCGTTTGACTGTTGTACGGTGGCTGAAAAGAAAACACGAAGCCAGTGGATTAGGACTGTTTGTACATCTAATGGCAACTTGTTTTTCACGCCCTTATACATGGTGGAGTGTGTAAGAATAACTAGAAGAAACAAAAGGGTTTGGTTAGGCTACCAGGGGAAGACCAACGAATGGTTTGTCCTGAGGTTCGGTGCTGGCGACGCCCGACAAACACGGATTTCAATGCAGCCAACTTTGGGGATAATACGATTACGTCCAGATCGGGAAGGGTACAATGCGTCGTATTTACGTTTCACATCAATAAGAGGGTCTAAAAGACGGAAGAGAAGAGAAGAAGAAGCAAAGTTTCTATCAAGACGGTAGAAAGGGAAAGAGAACCGAAACGAAGGAAAGGGGCAAAGTGAGGGGAGCGAGGGAGGGATTAAGTCAACGCTTCGATTCCTTCCCTTTGTCCTGGGTTTCATATAGGAACTTTCAAACAGAAGCTTCGATCAGGATGGATGAATCTGCCAGGTTTTTATTCTTCCTATCAAATAGAGGTATGAGGCGATCTGACAGCGGGGAGTGTTTTTTGTTAAGTGAATTTTAATTCAACTCGATTTGAACGTTTTGTAATGGGCGCTGAGGCGTAACAAGTGCTCCTTCAGACTGTATAATACTAGGTAGAAGAGACTGACAGGTTCGGGAAATATCCCAACGTTCGACCAAACTCGATGATCTTCCGAAACAGCAGTCGTTTCCTCAATTCTGCTCCACAAAATTCTCTCAATAGTAATGCCATCCTATACTCACAAGGGCCTTCTGACATTGCACCCAGTTTCCGCTCTCTTTCATATTCTTTTGCTATTTCGCGTTGTGTTCAGGCAAGTAAATGGGAAAGGTGCCTTCCACAGAGTAACACTTGTATTGGCGTTAGCATTCCACGCAAGGCTCATTCCTTGAACTCTTTTTGTAATTTAGATTGGATGATTGCATGTCATATAATGGCGGTTTCTGCAGTGTTCATTGATTTCGTTCAATGGGACACGGGGGTGGACTACAATGTACAGTTGACAGTGAGTAATTGTATAATCATTCAATTGGCAGCACACTTCTGCAACAAACACTTATCCCTCACGCAAGGCTTTGATTTGCAATCGCCATATACCTTTTGAATCTGAATAGACAACAACAGACGCTTAATCTTTCGTCCGATTGATTTTTTTCCTCGAGTCATTGTAGGCCCCTTAGAAGAGTGGTAAGGGATCATCGGATGTGAACTTCAAGAAACAAATATTTACATCAGTCCCGCTCTAATCTCTTGAGTATATTCAAGGCTATTAAGCGGGAGTTCACAAACAACGATAGTGGTAAGAGACCGGCTTGCTACCGCTGATGACTTGTCTAAGTGCTAAGCAGTGAAAGTTCAGACATATAAGATCACTATTTTCCAGAACTGATTGATGGTACAAACGCATGAAAGTTATGTTCTAAGTGCTGCGAAGACAGCTTTAAAAAAGCAGGACCCCCTAAAAAAAATAATGATAATAAAATAAGGGCATTTTCAGAATATGTTCCTTGCAGATAATCTATTTAAAGCTTCGATTTCTCTGACGTGGATGACAGCCTTCCAGTTGACTGTAGCTGCCTCCTCTCCTAAAATGACATAGAAAAAAAAAATAATGGTAGTAGTTTCCAGAAACAAACTGACTGCAATTCAACACGACATGCTATACGATTCACTGACTTGCCATGATTTTTTATTTAGCCCCTTGGTGCAATGTGCAGCCGGTGATATTTGACCCCTGAATGTCATCAAGTGTTCGAACAGAAAACATTTGAACATTTTTGACATAATTATACAAATTTTCAGTTTGTTGCAACAACTGTGTATATTACCTAAACTATAACTTGTCGCATGCACTGACAAGACCAATAGGAGTTCTAAAGGTGGTCGCTTAGGCTTCGAAATGTGTGTATCACACGATACATGATGAAATCAAATAGTTGTACAAGTGTTGTCAATCGGCATGTTATGGATGATACAAGTCATTTACTTTAAACCACCACCATTCGAGACATGTTCTTAATAGTAAAAACTGGGAATACAGGCTCATAGAAACGTTTGTGTAAAGCGCTGCATACATGTAATTGTAATTCATTATTTATTGCATTATGGGTCTATCACTATTATTAAATACGAGTGCTGTTATAACGGTCAATATCAAAATAAATTTCATCACCGCTAACCTAACATGTCTACAGTGTACAATTTGAACAAGCTAAACGAGTTTTAGAGAAATATCACTTTTGAAAGAAAAAAAGAAGACGAATAAAACAGTCTAACAAGAAGCAAACAAACCCAGTCAGCTATAATTATAGCGATTCACTCTCATAGTGGAACCTTATGAATCATGTGTAATGTCTATATAGGTTTATGAGAATTTTATAATCTGGCAAGGAACGCGTATTCAGGAACCAGTATGGTATAAGAGAGTTATGACAGTTTGACAATAGGTGAGTTGGTGAAAACCGGGGACGCTCCGAATGTTGAATAATATCTCCAAGTGATATGGCACAGACATGTGATAAAGCCCATATATCACATGACTCTAAAGTGCCCAAATGGTCAGAATTATATCCGTTCTTAACCTCATCCTTAATAGTATCATTGACTTATTAATTGTTTATTATTGAAAAAAAAACACAAATATAAATAAACAAGCGAGAACGTAATAAAGCAAAGAACACCTGTGCTTGAGGTATTACACCAAAAGGCCCCTAGGTTCTACAATGTTTGTCACACGTATCTTTGTCTGAAGAGATTAATATTCTCTGGATTATGATGCGCGTGTTCGTGAGCACATCAAAATTTTATTCTTCAAGAACAACTGTTGGTCAGTCTACGTTCGACCCGCATGTAAAAGCAAAGCCTATACGTTGTCTAGGTGCGAACGGCTCTTTCTGAATATCTAGCGTATGCCGTTCGATAAGTTACTTCATTATGAGTGTTAAACTATTTCGTCGATTTAACATCTCGTCAGGACATTCATTAGGCTCCCTCTCTTTCTCTCTCTGTCATTCTTTTTCTGCATTTAGACAGAACCTTACAGCGATAACAGAAAAAGAGGTAATTCTGACAGCTATGTAACATTTGCTATTAAAGGGAGAATGGATAGTAACTGATCAGTGGGAATCAGTGGGAATGCTGGGGGATTATTGTTCCAATCCTTGAGGGATTCATTTAAGAGCACATTATATATCTATTGTTGTGTGAAAATTATTTGCTTCAGAATGGTCTCATATTCAAGTAATGTGCAGTTTAACGTTTCCAGGTTGACATGCCTGTGCAGTGACGGGGCGATCGTTAACGAGACAAACGTTTGTTTGTTTTATTTTGATATCTATGTTAGTATGTGAGTCATTCTTTCTTGATGTGTTACTTAACTACATATAATGTTCGTGTTATGAGTAGGAACTAGATGTTTTAAGCATCTGCAAAGGAAATTTTGGGGGATCCCTTAAGAATTAATGCGCATATCGCATTGGGAACATCCAGGTACCGAGGGCATCTGACAATAAATTGAGCTAATCACCTGCCATGAACAGTCTGAATCTGTCTCTGATTGACGTCACTAGTTGTATAGACTCACTTCATCCTATTGAGCAGTGTGGTCGTGAAAACATAGTGGACATTTCAAAGGAAAGATAATAAGATTGACAGTGTAACGCGGTATGCACACTATCTTAAATCTTCTCTTGATGTCGGAAGACTAAATCTATTGGAATTTTTGCGGTTTTACATTTCAACATTCTCACACAAAACGTTTAATGTACGTTGTCTGATTTCTTAACTTTAACCATTCTTCACATAAACCTAAAGGGCATTCATCAGATAAAGCAGTATCACACACTTATTAGCCCAGCGAAGAAATGATGAGTACAGAAGCTGCAGCAACACTGTGATGTTTCTCAACTAGTAATGAGACTTATCACGTTTTATAAGCCGCAGAACAGCGCTGCAAATTTCAGGCTTGCTGCCTAGAGCATAATCATTAATCCGACTTCGTAACAATGTTATTATATGCTTATTTTGTTCCATTGCACCTGCATGGTGCAGTTCTCCTAGTCTTGTTCGTGACATTGTGTATTTCTATCCTTTGCTTTCAACATGTGAGCTATGACTAAAACTATCAAATGCCTATACTACATTACCTTTCATATCAAAATTTTGGTAGCGTTATGCTGGCTATCTTATGTAAAATAATTCAACACGTTTAAACGTCATCTTAAACGAGAAACTAGTCACCATGCAGTCCTCTAAAGTAACGAACAACTGCAACCAGGAAAAGGCGAAATCCTAGCCAACATCGTTGGAAATTTAATCAAATCGAATCGACAGACGTAGACGTAAAACCATTTAACTAAGGCTTGCAGTGATAATCCGCTCTAGAGTGTTTTTGCTTTGAAATAAAAGAACTTCTACTGGCTTCTGTCCAGGTACAAAGCGGAAAGCTAGAGAGCCGGGAATTTTACGGGGATCGAGACCAAGGGGTGATAAGAGACATAGGAACGCGCGCTGGAAAAAGAGATTTAGGTGTGGGTAGTGATCCGTCTATGGTTTTTGGACTATCATCCGATGGATTAGAAATCAAAGATGGGTATTCGAATCTGCGACAGATCATTACAAGCTGTATTGTGACATATTGGCGACCCCCTCTGGTTTCTCTCCTTCGATTTGGTACTGCGAGGGGTATAGGGTGAAAGTTTCATCAAACAGGGGTTTCGATCTGAGCGGAACAAAGAGAGGAGCTAAGCTGGACACGAATCGCTGGCCACATCCCAATAGAAACAACCTCTAGCAGCTTACTTACTAGCGGAGGTCATGTCTTCTCCAACACTTCATTTCAAATGGTTTTATCTTGCGATGTCTCAACATGGCATGGATTCAGACCGACCTAAGCACGCCGGAGACAAAAGTAATTCCTTCTAAGTCCGATTATTGGGCCTATATACCTCTTCACATCTCTCGCGCACGGAAAGCCCCTCTGGAATTGCCGCTAAATACTTCCAAATCACTGTTGTCATTGCTGTAAAATGGCGGTTAGTAAGACATAATCACTCTCAGACAGGTATTAAAATGAAAAATGAGGGATACACAACACTGTCTGGAAAGTACAAAACCTGAGCACAGGGACAAACCATCATGGGAGACTTAGTGTAAATGAACGTAGTTTTATCCCATTGACCACTGCGACGATAGGACCCCAGGCAAATTAATCATTAAATGATAATTAAAAAACAAATAAATGAATAATCAAATACATACACATACATGTCTTTTATTGTTCCTATCATTATTCAACACTAGCTCTATGGCATTGTAGTTTAAAATTATTACGAGCACTTAATTAAAAAACGTTGAGTGAACTCATGGAGAACTCATGGCGGCCTCAAAATTGTGACGCCATATTTCTGCCGGACAGAATGTTTGGCAGTCAAATGTCATAGACAAGATAGAATCTGCAATACAAGAGACGAGACCCTGGATCAGGGGCAGACCGAGCATGTGAATAGCACCCATCAGTATGTCGAGAGAGGAAAAGTGAGACAGAGAGAGAGGGGGGGGGGGGGGAGAGATTGGGGGAGATGGGGGGAGGGGGAGAGAAAATAGGAAAAACGTGATAATTGCTCGAGGAGAAGTATTTTAGGCCAGACAGGAGAATTGATTCTGACACATATCACACGTGGCAACAGGTGCTCCCGAATGCACTACGACAGATACCTGACAGCAGACCGGAAGTCGCCATCTTTTTTGCGAGTGTTGCCATGGTTACCGGGCTTATTCTTCGGTCTTCGTGCATCATGTGACAATAATCGATCAAACGCTCTCTGAATGTGACCTTAAGCGGCGTCTGGGAGTATCATGTTTACATTAATGATAAAGTGATCAGGCTAGTTTGCATAATCTGGATCATCACAGCCAATATTGCTCTATAAACAAATCAGCCACCTGTCCCCATGGAGACTCCTCTATCATTGATTGACACCACGGGAAACAATTTTGTGGTAGTGATAAAAACAACTACACCTCTTTATTGACATTAACAACATGTGTCTGGGCTCTTCGTCTGTTTTCACGCTCATAAAGCGGCAGTGTTCTTTTCAACCATTGTTTCCTTTTTTCTGTCATTACATCTCTGTATTTGCCAGCAGAAATGAAAACAGAGACTATAAATTGGCCTGAATATCAGGAACATCAAACTCATGATGTTTGGTGATCACATCATATATATATATATCATATCATATATTTGCGACAGAAATGATTCAGGCAATTTGCCCATGAATTTACTAGAATTCAGAATCTTGCTTTATTCATGATGATTTTACTCTTACGTATGCGCACTCTGCAAATACGCAATGGAGCCGTTTAACAATTGGCTGTGGATCACAAACTGTACCAACATGACCAATTTATTCTGGAAAGTCCGATGATAAATTGACGGGTCATTGATTTCAGAACACAGAACTACACTGCGGACTGCTTTTGTTGGTCAGTCTGAATAGTCAATGTATTCATTCGAGGAAAACTCCCCCCCCCCCAAAAAAAAAAAATCTCAAGAAGATAAAGACTTCCCCTGACAGAATGATTTTGGGCTCCTACTCCATCTACGTTACTTATATCAAACGAGCGATCGTCTCTCGATTATCTCCTTTTATTGGTTATAAAGGACGTTCCTCTTTCCCAAACCTCTCTGGCTCTCCCATCCCCCCCCCATATCCCTCCACCTTCAAAGAGTTCATTTAGATCTTCAGCAGTACCTTTCATTGTTTGTTTGGTCCTTTTTTATTTATTCATTCATTTACTTATTCGTTGATGGTTTAAAAAAGCAACTACCATGGGCGAATTGAGGAAGTTTACACAGTGAAACAACATAACACGAAGAATTTGCTTATAAAATAAACTAACATTACAAACATATATCTATGAAAGCATATTTTATTTGTAAATTTTACAGCTCAATTCACAAAACAACAATATAACATTAAAGGGCCTCAGGCATTAATCAATTCATAAGATAGTACTACAAATTGCATGCAGATAAGATTACACTCTTGAACACACTCGGCACTTTTTCTCCTCACTAGGGACGTACATCTCCATTTGGCAAAGACTTTGGCACGTGCATCACATATTTGCATACACCATTTTGTTCGAAACACAGTTATACTATTATTCCTATTTTATATCTATTTTATTTCTTTATCTTATTTTCTTTGTCGAAATGTCAGCGACCGGGAATAGGAAGAGGGAGAGAGAGTGAGTCGGGTGAATCACCGAGAGATCATGCTTTTATCTGTCACTGACAGCAACGCTCCTCACTCAAGCTCTGAAAGCAGTGAGCCGAAGGGTTGCGACCTGTACCTGTACATCTCTAATGTGGGCTGAGAGAGAGAGGTAAATATCAAGAGGAACTTTTGAACATAAAAGAAGAAGACTAAGATTATGTGTTCAAATTGAAATGGAAAAAGACGTGAGCATCATCGATACAAAAGTGTGTACAAGCAAAATATTGTATATATGTACGAAATATATAGTATAATGCAATTATATTCCCTTTTGGGAATGACAAAGACAAAAGACGAGTTAAAGAAAAAACAAAACAGAAAGTTGAAAGAGCAAGTCTGACTTGATGTGACGTCTAGTCATTGGGGATATGATATGAAGAATGTAACCCAGTAAAGACACTGCGAGCGCCGTGAGTACCCAGATTAGTGCGTCAAGCTACTCTGATCGAGATTGCCCAAAGCTTATCAAAACTTTGTGATTCCCTCAACGACTTGCCGTGGATACGTCTGTCTAATGCGAGGTGATCTCCCCGAATTAAGCGCCAGACTACTCGGTGTGCAAACCCGGGGCGTGAGACAATCACAGATAACGCAGTCACGTTCAATACTGCATGTTTTGCGGTAAAACCGGGTTACCGCGCAGCAAATTTCGAACTTGTCCGCTAATTACTGCCAGCCACGCCTATCCCCTATAGATCGTTACTGCCCATTGGCATTTCCGAGTGCCAGAATCTCGCATCATGTGGTGGGATTCACTCACGTATATCTGAGATGGCAGCGACATATTGATATTGTAGCACTGTACAGTGCGACAATATATTATTGGCTGACGTGTCTCATCATAATTTCCTACGTGTTTTATTATCATAATCATTTTTATTATTAATATTGTTGTTAATTATTATTATTATTATTATCATTATTATCATTATAATTCATTAATATTATTGTTATTTTTATTATTATCTATTATTATTATTATTATTATTATTATTATCATTATTATTATTATTATTATTATCATTATCATTTATTCGTTTCAGAAAATCACTCTAGTTAATTCGAGGTCTTCATGGCAATGAAGACTTTGAAGGTTTATGAAAAGTTACTTCTGGATAATTTCATTCAATATCTTGAATATCAATAAGTACATCACATTCGGATCCACAAATCTTTTTTTTTTTTCCTAGGGGGAGGGGCCAGGATCAGACCAGTGCTCCTTTGAAACCTAAATAAAGCCGTTTCCGAGGGAAACAATTATAGCATGGCGAGTATGGAATCTGCAAAAGGTGCATTATCTTGCAGGTAACGGGTTAAAGGGGGATGACACCCAAATATATTATGTGAATTGGGTGAATGCAGAAATATTCGTTTGACGAAAATCGGACAATCCGTTAACAAATTATGTTTGTTTGCTTATTTGTTTGTTTTTTTTTTTTCAGTTTCGTTGCAGCAATCAAATTGCTGGATGAGAAGGCTACTTCAAATCGTGACTTCACGTATGTGCATCGATATAAATAGCATTTAATGAGAATTCCACAAACTTTGTTATTAAAGGAAAATACACATTCCCTCGAATTGTTGCTGACATAAATGTTAAGGGCAATATTATTCCCTGCTTTCTGAAAAAGGCAAGACAAGTTCTCATGCATTATGCTAGAAAAGTGAAAATAATATGTTGAACTCTCTACATTTTCTTTAAATTGTTGTACATACGTGACGCCACGAACTTTAGTAGTCTTCTCATCAAGCCAAACTGTAAGAATTGATAACTTTTGAACGGATGGTCCGATTTTCCTCAAACCTCACTGATGTGTGATACTAGTATATTGTTGCATTCCCTCATTCCACATACATCGTATATTTTCTATTCATTCTACTTTAAAGGTTCTGTTTACTTTTGGGAGCAGTGATTTTAACAAAAATTCAAGATATCACATTTGATGCATATGTGTAGGTCTGTTGTATCACAAAACATCGTACCCTATAACATTTCATAAGCCTAGAATATAAGGAAATATCAATATTTTTCTCAATAAACCATAACTGTAGACGGTTTAGTCTGGAAACATTCTTATTATAACTATTGTTCATATTTTGTGCATTTAACAATACTTAACATCGATTATACGGATTCATATTTTTACAGTGGTTGTTTCTATCCCTAACTCACATTTTACAACTATTTTAAAGGATTAATGATGGGTTTTTATTTCATCTGCAAATGGTAAATTGTGCCTTTAAGACTGAATGAAGGTAGGGGCAACCTCAGGAGTTGCCTCCCTCCGTCATTAGTAATCCACGCCCGTGGCAAAGTGAGTGTTCATGACGTGGCGCCAGGACGCAATCGAGTCTCGGGAGACAGGAGTGTCGATGAGCAAGCTAAACTCGGGATTCGACTCACCAGAAAACTCATAGGGGAAATAGGTCGAGACAGACGATGGTACAATACACATGCTGCGAGATAAATACCGCTAACTTTAACGCTACTCGTGCGTGAAGGGTGTGTGAAGGCTTTAGAGCTTCAATCTCATTTTTAATGCTGTTTTGTATTAACGAGGTTTGTTCACTTGCCACCTTCATGTATATTAAAAAAAAAGTATTCAACAAGGTTTAAAAAAAAAATAAACACAACCCTTCTGTAAAATAATAGCAAGTCCCGACAATTCTCTTTTAAACACATTCGTCGGTTGGCATGATGCTTTTTAGGAGAGATTTATATATGTATATTATCACATATCGACGCTTTCTCTATTTCTCCCTTGATGCAATTCGTCAGGCGGTAAAAACGCCTAACTGGAGACTACAGTTTTTGTTATGGTATTGACCGAGGTAGACACACTTTGTGTTAGAGCCAACATTAATACATCCTGTTAGTAAAACCGCGGCTGTGTGTGTGGGATGTGTCAGCATGGCTGTTTTACCACTCAGATTTAACAACAGAAAAAAAAAAATCACACAAGCCGCCAAAAATTTACCAGGTACAAGCTTGCATATTTCAGATCAGCATTTGGTACAACAGGCTTAGTCAAGTAGGCTTAAGGGCTTTTTACACTTGTAAAATTTTGCTTAGCCCCGGACCAACGGTGGGGCTAAGGGGGGGGGGGGGCCTTAGCCCCACCGTTGGTACGGGACTATCCTTAGCCCACTTTCTGTTTACACTCGTTTTTGCCAAAGTGGGCTAGCCCCACCGATAGTACGGTACTATCTGGCCCTGCAAAATAGCAGGGGTTAGCACCGCAATTGCGGTGCCAAGCAAGTGAGTGTAAACAGAACGAAAAAATAATCCTGGGGCTAAGCGACGGAGACGAAGTCCGACCCTCACTGACCAATCAGAAACGAGGTAATCAAGTGCTGCCGGTGCGTGCGTGTACGTGTACAGTACACAGCGTAATTATGAATATTCATGTGGTTTGGAAAGTCCGGGACTAAGAAATACGAGTGTAAAAAGGTCAGTTTTCTCCTTAGCCCCGGACAAGAGATAGTACGGGACTAATTGGCGAGTGTAAAAAGCTGAAAAAATTGGTACGGGACTAACGATAGTCCTGGGTCAGAGAAAGTCCGGGGTTAAGAAACACAAATGTAAAAAGCCCTTTAGCAGGGATTGAGGACGGGGAACGAACTACAGGGTAAATACTTATAAAGCGGAAAATGTATCGATAATGGATGCCATTAGAATCAGATCAATTTGGGTAGATCCAGCTCTATACCCATTGCCGTGGCTGGGAGAGGTCATGCTTTTCTATGGAATATCATTTTCTTTCTTGATAAGTTACGTTTTATGATTTCAGTACAGAAATGTGCCTTGACTATGCTTAAAACTCAGCCATTTTTTTTTTCTGGTAATCAAAACCAAAATCTTCAAAGATAACCGATACATTTTTCTGTTGTGTCTGTACCCTCCCCCTTATCATGAGAATAGATGGAAATTAAAGTAAGCATACATTTAGTGAAATTCCTCACAGGTCATGATACCCTCTGAGTTGGAAATGACGAATGCTATCAACAACAACAATAACAACAACAATAATAAAGACAATGAACGTGTCATCAACTAGACATCTTAAAGGGACTGTACAGTACTGGCTGAGGTGGGGATTCATGTTTTGAACATTCTTAAGTGAGATAATGAGAAACCTCTTATGAAATATGAAAGAGCATGTCATTTTAAGAAGGACTCAACGTTTATTAATGATGAAACTTGGTTTTCAAATGGCTGAAATATCCAAAAAAGTGATAATAGTAAGAGGCGACAGGCCACGCCTTTTATTGAGAGCTCTTTGTTTCACCTTCTTTTTGGATATCTCAGCCATTTCAAAACCGATTTTCATCAAATAAACTTTTGATATCCCTTAGAATAGCATGCTCTTTGACATCTCTGAATATCTCGCTAAATCCTCACCTCAACCAGAACTGTACACACCCTTTAAAGAAGAAGAAAAATGTCAAACTAATGAGAACGTCGTTGTGGTGTGGAGGTGAATTAAGCAAAACACTAAAACAAAAGTAAAACAAGACAAAGCCCAAAACAAACCCGAAAGGCAAATCTAAACATGAGCTTTGTTGTTGTAGTTTTTGTTGTTGTTCGTACGTTTGTTTCTTCTTTTTTTTTCAAAAAAAAAAGTGACAGCCCGCACCATCGTCCCCGATCAGACACATTGAATACTAAACGAAGAGTCAGCTGAAAGTCTAGACAAGGTTGAGGAAGAGCTAAGAAAAAAATAAGAGTAAAAACAACTACAACCGTTCTATGTCTTCAATTCAATGTCTTCAATTACATGCACAGCTGTCTTAAAAACAATATTCTTTTGTTTGTCGTGTTCTTTGGTCAATGTTGCAACATTTTCAGTTATAAACAAAACAAAGATCACCCACTTCTCACGATCGATACATCATTAGTCTGCCGTGGTTATGAAAACTGATATAAATGCCAAGCAGGAGATTATTTCCCCCTTGTTTTCCTTATAGGTTGCAATTCTTCAGTCTCACGTTTCATCATTCATACTCATTTCACTGTTTATCTGATAGTAATGAGGAAAAGACGGATGGACAGGAACACTCCTGATTCTACTCTGTTGTATTGTAAAACTGCTGGAAGTGTACGTTCATCAGTTCTGTTCTGAAAACCCAGGGGCTCGCGAGCAAGCAGCTCACGCCTAGTTAGTGCCCCTCCCATCTCGCGACTCACGGCGGCACAGATCACTCATTGCGTGGGTACGGAAGCTTGTATATATACCATCGAGAATGCGGGATAATTCCTATAGCCTTCTCGACCTTTTCGGGTCCGAGAAGGTGAGAAGAAGAGATCCGAAATCTCGTCTTCGTGACTTATCGTGTCCGGAAAGACAAAAAGAAGAGATTAAAGATCTCGTCTTTTCTCCTGCTCGGACCCGAAAAGTCAAGAAGACAAGATTTGACATCTCGCCTTCTCTTCTTTTCGGACGTTAAAACGTCGAGATGGCGAGGAATTATCTCATCTTCACAGTAGCCCTGTCATGGGCTGCCGTACGCAGGGGACATAGCGCTTCCATCGAGTCAGACCCGGACTCTGTAGCCGAGCGGGGTCGGCGGTATATAACTGACAGCCCTGCATTAGTCAACGCTCTTGGCATCGCAGTCAGACAGCACTGTCCGTCAAACGTCATACTCGAACTGTCACGACATCACCTGTCAAAGAGGGTCACGTTCACTTGTTTCCAGACTGTCATCTCGTGTTAAGCCGTCTAACACGAGACGACTTTATATCTCACAGAAGAAGAAAAAAATCACTGACACACCCAGAAACACATTGTATTTTTTCTTTCAAGTCAGCCAGTCTACCATGGCTTTGATTTGACGCCTACAAACTGTCAAGGAACACTTGATAAACCCCTAAAAGTAAAACTAGTTCAGTTTATGAAATGAACATGAAAGGAATGACGCGCCTTTGTAATAATGCATTTAATTTGCAGTCTGCCCTGAGCCTAGCTAGACATTTTGTATAGTTTCTGACAAATTACCTAAGTGTCGTTTTGGTTTTGTCTGTTTGTGTGTTTTGTTTTGTTTTGTTTTGTTTTTGTTTTTTTTGTTTTTTTTTGGGGGGGGGGGTTATGTTTTTGCGTCATCGTGTGTTTGCACGTTACATAAGTGTTCTCAAGTGTGTATTCATATTTCATAGACCTTGGTGGGAGTTCCGAGTAAACAGAATAATTTGTATCTCCTGACACATTGAGCGATACAACATGGCTGGGTGTTCATGGACAGATTTCAATGACACAATTGGCAAATAACTCATACATTTAGAACTGCACTGACCATGGGATAGCAGCAACAATATCAAAACAGAGCCAAAGATAATTGAGCAAATAGAAATCATTCCGACAAACAAAATGTCGAGTCACGAGCAGTGAGCTAGCTTGTTCTCTTTGTCACTCCTCGCATCACGATTGTGAAAATGGAAAAGTCTAATTTCGTCTGTCTTTAAATCCTTAATCTAGCCGGTCAGTTTTCTCAACAACCCTGGGGGCTGCTGTCCCGTCCCTCGTGCCACAGTTTAAACATGAAATGACTCTTTCTTCCAAGAGGGGTCATAAACATACCTGCCGACCGTGACAAGGCAAAGAAAGCAAACGAAATGATCACGCAAGGTCGAAGATATATCAGCTAATCACGCTGAGAATGAATGAAGAAAAGCTTTCGTGCCCCTGCGAATAATTAGGGCAAAAACAATGGAACAGTAACCGGCTTTCATTAACTTAGCAGAATGATAATAGCCCTTTCTCACTCTAAATTGAATTACGATCTCCTCTGATATATATTCTTGCACAGCAGTCCTTCATTAGCCGAGGTTGCATGGACATACGGGCCAGATGATTGTAGTAAGACGAGTGTCTGGTCAATGACTTGGGCTTTTACGTGGATCTTTGGAAACATTACTAACCACTTGTTCTCTCCCTATAGATGTTCATTTGTCTTTGTCACCAACAAGACATCTGTAATTAATCCGGAATTGAGCGATCACTTTTCGAGTCGAACCGAGCGAAACCTGATATCCTCCCATTTCTGCTTCTCCCCAGAAAAGGTAGGTCATTGTCACCCAAAGTTTGGTCTCTTGAGGTCGCCCTCGCATACTGGGGTAATTTTCGGACACCGTACTCGGTAATCCGATAAGTGACATCAAATGCGTTCATAGTTCAGTCAATTTCGTCTTGTACTCCCGAGTGATGCTCATTGCTATGTAGATAGAGGGCAAAACTAACAGTATTGTCACCTATGATCACAAATGATTCGAGTGTACTTCGTGCAGTAAGGTCATGACTTCACAGACATTGTCGTTCAGCGTCGTAACGTAACCCAATCCCTATATGAAAACGACAATGCATTGTCTCCCTTATGTCCCCATTCGTTCATGTATTAAAATAATTCAAAATAGTTGATATAACATTTGAAAGAAAAGACGAACATTGTCATCTTTCCGATGCTGAGTAAAGATTTTCCACTTCGTCAAACGAGTCATGGCCGAGCGTTTACGTTGCTCTGCTTGTCTCCTTTGATTCCACCACCTCTGACTTATACTTCTACCTTTCTTCCTCCTTTGGTTCCTGTCATTAATCTCTAGTTTATTTCCCCCTATATCCTTCCCTCGACTTGCCCGTTTCCTCTTTATTTTCATCCCCTTTTCGTTTCTTTATCCCTCGCTTCATCTTCTCCTCCATCTCCTTCTTCGTTTAGTCTGAGTCAAACAGATTAAACTTGTCGGGACGCTCTTGGTCATGACTTTGCCAAAAAAAAAAAACCGATAATGATAATAAAAACTTGAGTGCGACATGTGCCGCGCATATGTACATGTGCCACCACGATAACAAGACAAACAAATTAACCCGCGTCATTAAAAGCTATTCACTGTGAGTGAATTCACCGTCCACTTCCTATTAACCGTTTGAATGAAAACATAGCGGGCCCGAGAGCTCCCCGAGAAGGTGAAATACCAGATTGTGGCCTCTGCGACCAAAACTCCCGCCAAAATAATTGACATCTCTAATCCTTCTCGCGAAAGGACGGTGCTCTTCTCAGCTTGTCTCCCCAATCAGAGTAAACCATGAATGAATCATGAACCTGAGGAAGCGCTGAAGTCTCTATGACGACGGTCATTCCACCTTTCAAATGTAAATTAACTTAAAGTAAAGTGAAGTGAAGTAAAGTAAAGTAAAGTGAAGTGAAGTAGAGTAAATTGAGTAGTGTATGTACATTTCGATTTTTAGATTCCTTCAAATAACGCTTGCTTGACATAGACATACAAAAGCGTGAATGTCACAATAGAACGGTCACTACATAAAGGGTGAATTCTGTACAGTATTAACAAAATGCTTGTCTCTCTATACAACATTATACGTCTGGTTTAAGGGGTAATCCCCCCTCAAAAAATGATACGACGAAAACAGAAAGAAACATTACTCATCCTAATTAAACTATGCTTCAGTGGCAGGACTGCCGGCCCTTCGGAGTGGATTTATTGTCCGGAATTGGTGAATTTTACCGCTAATTCGAATTGTCACAGAGCAGTGTGTGGATATGTGTACAAAAGAAACAAGCGTTGCTTCTTCGTCATAAATAAATCAACATTATTATTCAACAATCACAAACGTATAACGCCATAATGTCGTCGTTGCTGGAGGTGGTTGCCACACATGCAAGTTTGATTTAACAAAATATCATGTGGGGGGAGGGAAAGAGGGAATGGGGAGAACTAGGGAGATATTAATCATCGCATGAATCAGAGAAAATCGCTATCATCGCGGGCTGTTATCACACATGCTGACTGCCACCGACACTAACATTTGGAATCAGACCGTCAACAAAGGAAGCTTCGATCGTATCTCTCCGATGACAGACGAGTCTGCACTTCAGCCCCAGTTCATCATCCTCACACCCGAAGAGAATGAAATGTAATAGGAAGACTTCGACGGAGACTACTCAACTTTTCTCTCTCTCAAAAACAACAACAACAATAACAACAGAAACTGATGTTTTCCTGCTTATTGATACTACGGCTAAGTATCTGTCAGCTGATATAACATTAAAAAAATTGTCAATTGTCAAGTAGATTTTGATAAACAAAATAAGGAATACGAAAAGAGTAGTAGGGATTTCATTAAAATGAGACTAGATGATATAAGAAAACGTTATGGAATTGTTAGATTTCACTGCATATTTGCAAGTCCTGTTTTGATTTAATACCACCATTCTGTCTGCTAGGTTTTACTTTATGTATGACAGCCTATATGATCTAAGAATTTGTTAAAATCATAGGCCTACATTACAATGGACATTTTCTTTTAACCAATTTAATTACTTTTCTGGCGATGTTCTTAAAGTATATTAACATTAAGTTTCAGACATGTGAGACTTGCAAGAAATCTTTATACAGTCTGTGCCGTGAGAACTGCATGTTTACAGCGCCAAATTTGCCGGGAAAACGATCTAGGCCCATATCAGTTTGCAAAGGTAAATTGTATTATCTTAGATCAAATAGAACATTTTAGGAGGAATGTAATTATTGTGCTTGACAAGTTTGTTGCTATTTAACTCGGTATCTATCGATACTTTAAATTTTTTTTTTCCTAATCAACGGTGATTACTTCGGCCTGCGGTTCCATATTACTTTGTTTTAATGGTAAAGATTGTTAGTCTAATTGGACTTCGATTTTCATTTTTCATGGACGTTTGTATGAAGTT
Source organism: Diadema antillarum (assembly GCF_040938485.1). Taxonomy (NCBI): domain Eukaryota; kingdom Metazoa; phylum Echinodermata; class Echinoidea; order Diadematoida; family Diadematidae; genus Diadema; species Diadema antillarum. Next base: position 674,836 of record NW_027271508.1, read on the forward strand.
AACATTCAAAACTTTTGTACCACTTGCTGTATCGAAAAATATCGATCATGCACTACAATTGATAGATACCCCCCCCCCCCCCCTGTAATAAGAAAGGAAACGAAAAATAAACACATGAAAGAGGTACTTTTCATAATCCAGTTCAAGATAAAATATGATTCTTTAGATTTCGGCAGATGTTATGGTTAATTTAGATAATTTTGTGATTTCAACGAGTTAAGTACAGCTAATTGAATTAGATCACCTTCATTTGTTAAGGATCATGTTAAGGGCGGGGTGGGGTTAGCTTTGGAATCGCTGTGGCCCAAAAAGAGTCGGAGGACGAAAGGATGTTTACCTCTTTCTCTAGCTCGTATATAATGTCTAGGAACCACTTCCGGATTAAGAGAAATCGTTGCGAAATCATAATTTACGAAGGTGATCGTCTTTCAGGAATGGCTCACATGCTCGGGACATTACATGACAACGGATTAAACCGTAACTTTTCCAAAGGCCAAACTATTAGCAAATTCTGCTGCGTAACGACCGGTTTGCAGCTCGCAAACTAAGACTTTACTTCCGATGTTGACAGATGGCGCCCTACACCGTTAGTTGCTCCGTTTGTGGCACGCGGCGGGCCCGTCTGGTGGATATTATTCTTTACATACTCTTCTGCGATGTAAATTGTTATGTGAAATCAAATGCATGATTATGCAAGGTGAAAACTATAATTCCGTCATTTATGCGTTTATGTTGAAGACAACGCTTCCTTTCATTAAACTGTTTTAGTGACATCATCAACAATGAGTATTTTTTTAAATGTAATTTTGAGGGCTTTTGGCCAAAGGAAGGAAAATGAAACTTTCCCATCATTTCACGGAATGCAAAAAAGTTACCCCACCCCCAGCATTTTTAATCCACTTTCATTGCACAAAGAAAAAAAAAGCAAACAAACAAACAAACAAGCAAAAAATATGTCTCAGCAGTGTCGTTCTACTTTTAGAATTACTTTGACTGTAGAAGATAATAATGACAAGTGTTTTCATTTTAAGTTTACTTTTATCTATTTGTATTTGGTTTGTAATATGATTAACGTAGAATTGGTGATATTAAATTGTAATCCATATCTTGGACTCTTCAGTATCAAATGTTGGCTAACTCTTCCTCGAAGATTCAAAAAGATAGATTGCACGAAAAAAAGGAAAAAAAAATATCCGTTAGTACGAATCATCAGGTCATGATACAATGTCAACATCGATCTCAGCTGGTTTTAGCGCACGTCCGAAACGGTTAACTCGACTAATTGGAAGCATTTTTAGGGTAGGTTGAGGTGATTCTTGATAATTTACCCGTTTTCCTTTTGCTGCAACCACTGGAGGAAGTCAGCATTAAGACGTTCGGTTGGCCCAGGGCGCCTGGCTCGTGTGAAAGTTCAATCTTTCCTCTGTCCGGTGGTTTTGTCTTTGATAATTTCGTCTGCTGATTGCGAATCCTCCTCGTTTGTACGTATATAGCTGCGTTGACTAAAGGCGTGTATGTGAGTGTGTGTGTGTGTGTGTGTGTGTGTGTGTGTGTGTGTGTGTGTGTGTGTGTGTGTGTGTGTGCGTGGGGGGGGGGGGAGGGGAGGGTTACCCAGCAAAGATTTTTTCTTGTTACTCAGATACGTTTGTACTATTTGTATGTTTGTTTTGTTTTGAAAGAAAACCAAAACCGAAATACAAATGTGTACTGAGTGAAAGTAGCAATATTTATAGAGCACATCAGTGAAAGTTTGAGGAAAATCGGACAATGGATCAAAAGTTATGAATTTTTAAAGTTTCGGTGCCGTCATCGCTGGATAATGAGACTACCACACTTTAATGACGTCATTTTGGACGACAATGTAAAGAAGATATAAAGGGAATTTCACTACATTGCATTTTTCATGAAATGTACACATTCTATCGACTTGTTACTGACATGTTATTATTGTCAAGGGTAACATTATTCCCAGTGCTTCCTGAAAAAGGTAAGTCATGTGCTCTTTCGTCATGGAAGAAAAATGAAATGTGTTAAATTTTCCCTGTATTTTCTTTATACTGTTTTCCAGTGTCCGTCATGAATCGTAGTAGTCTCCTTATCCAGCGATGACGGGCACAGAAACTTATGAAAAGAAAATCGTACCCTTTGCATCAATTGTCCGATTTTTTTCCTTCAAATTTTCACTAATTTGTTCGACTAATATTGTTGATTTCACTTAGTAAAATTGTGGGGGCTTCGGTTTCCTTTAATATATCATGTATAGCAGACATTCAGAACAAGAAAATACATAAATTAAAAAGATTAAAGCAGCTGCATCTCTTCCGTTGGATATAACAACGACGCTTATATGATTACATTATATGGCTACATTTGAATGCATTGTTCTATACTGAAACGTGGTAACATCATATACCTAAATCTATTCAATATTGGTCGATGGTGCTTTTAATGCTGTCTATGAACTCGTGAGCAGGAACGAAGTGACAAAAGCAATAAGCAAAAAATATCAACAACAAAGTAACAAAAACAAAGAAAAACGAATGAAAACAGACAGTGACATTAAATCAAAATTCCAATAACCAGTTGAAGCGTTACTATGATTACATTCAAAGTTCGAAAAAGGTTTGTTACTATCTAGACTTTGCAGATAACTTGGAGCGATATAAACGAACGGGCTCAGAATATCCCTCTTCTCATGATCCCGGGCAAGTCAACAAAGTATCGCGCGGTCTTTACCATGGAACTATCGATGTGTCGCGATGATTTAGCAAATCTAGGCATTAGCCAAATTGCCCGTATGTCTCTCTTGGCGACGCAAATTCTTCCTCTTCACGTTTGGAGTTAATGATATCAGTTGTAAACCGGAGAGAGTGTCGTCTCCCCTGGCGTGCCTTTGGAGACATTTTTGGGCATGATTAGATAACATTCACTCCCACAATGAATTTATACACACTTTCTTCGTCCGGTTCTTGGTGGGATATGTATACAGAGCAGGAGTTCTTTCAATTCTGTCTCACAGCGCTCCGAGATGATATCGTCAGATATGACGTAATTTATTGTTCACTTCTTTCCACTTGCAGTCTGCTTCCATCTCCGGAAATTAGTTACCACGAGCATATCTTCTAACTGTCGGATTCTAAACTTAATCCGGAACTAGCGGCGTTATAGCTGGCTGAATAGATTTGTCATAACTGAAAAGCAAGGCAAAGAAATTTATTGGGGAAGGAACGGGTAAATGACACAGCATATCACGCCATCATTGTACACTAATGTAGTAGAATATAACTGCCACGGCAGAAAAAAAGCATATCTGCGTTGATTCTAGGAGCAGTGATATAGAATACTGTTCTCAATGAAGATTTCTCTTCTTCTTGCAGAAATTCGAATCATACTTTCGACCAAAAAAAAATACACTTTTGAGACTGTTTTTTGGCCATTGATATTTTTCCTGTCATGGGACATGCATGAGGTAATTTTCTAACGTAAGACAAAGACGTTTGTTTGTTTGTTTGTTTGTTTGTTTGTTTGTCTGCTTGTTTGTTCTTTTGACACCTAATGATTGGTATGGTACTGATTTCTTGCTCCAAATTGAACTGTGTTAAAGTTCGGTGGAGACGAATTAGACACCACATAAAAAGAGGCTGAAGAAAAAATATGTTTGGATAAGTAGACAAACGTATAGACACAAACAGAGAGACACAGGCCGAGTTCAAGTGGTTAATTGCATGTGTGCAAGGGGGAGAAAGACAAAAAAAGATAGAAAGAAAGACAGACAGACAGACAGAAAGAAAGAAAAAAAAGAAAGAAAGAAAGGAAGAAAGAAAGAAAGAAATTAGATGAGCAAAGAGATAAAGCAAGTGAGTGATATAGGAGACGTATCCTCCATATATAATAATTATGTCACGTGACACCTTTGCAATGTGGATGATTGTGCTACTTCAGGAAGCAATTGGAAGGTGTTAATCCAAAGACTTCCCAGCTGACACTACGACCTCCAGGCGTCTTTCATGCCCAGCTCTAGGGAATTCAGCTGGAAGCAAAACAGAATCAAGTAAGAAGGGAAACGGAATTATGTGCAAAACACAGAACTTTGCTACTGTGACGCCATGGCCACACAGTCAATCAAAACGTGCGAGAGAGAGAGCGCACACATCACCAACGCACTCACTGATAGAATCAACTAATTAACTAATTGCATAATTATCACTTTTTGATTACGTCTGTGCGCGTTAAAATGTGCCCCTGGCAGACGACCTTTCGTGATTCATGCTTTGTCTATACTGTATACCGTGTGCCCTTCCCCCTATTCTTTAAACTAAGATTTTAGGCTAGTTTATGATAGTCTCTTCTCAATTTGAAAAGCACTCTTACTATTGCTAGTTTTAGGGAGCTTTTTCACAATACTTATGTTCAGATTGACTTACATGCTAGGGTTTCAGCTCACGCCCGAGAGATTAAGGACATTATGAGAATTTAAAGAATCCAGTTTACAAGAAACAGTTATGTCTTTATTCACCATTTTTTGTCAATCATAAACGCTGATATTATTCATCAAAATTTTGATATAAATGTTGATGTGTGTGGAAATGTATTTCAACTCTCAACTTTCACTCTACTTTTTAACCTCTGCCACCCTTTTTCTCCCATCCCCAAACACTTTCATTTTTTTTTTTTATAATTATGGTGTGATCTATATAATACCTTGCGTGTTGTTTTGTTTAATATCTGACTTTTCTGCTCCTGACGAAAGATCTCCCTCGGCTCTTGTCGACGTCATAGTCCCGTATTTCAATGGCATAATCTTTCCGTTGAAACCCTTTTTGTTATAACTTTACTGCTATATAGTTACTTCAGACTACTTAAAGCAGCAGAACGTAGCCATGCAGTAATTGGTGACAGCGGAAAAAAAAACAAAAAAAAACAACGTCTATCGCTCAATTTCAATCTGGCTCCCATTCTTCACTAATAAACGCAAAAACGCTTGCGATTGGGAAACAAAAGCTGCTTTTCTGTCAAAATATGACCTACATATTTCGTTTCTGCCTCTCAGTTGTTTCTATTTCATAAATTAGGATAAATCAACAGTGCCCAAGCAGAGCACATGCCAGCTTCCCGGTCAAGTGTTCAGTCTCTATTGGTCCATGCCTTCTCGTGAAGAACGAGTTGGAGAGAGAGAAAAGTAACAACAAAGTGAAAGGTCAGAACGAGTGTTATTGTCGAGATATGTTTCCCTAAATTTGTGAGTGATCTTTTTCCTTTCTGCCAGATGTGAACCAGGGCTGGTTTATTTCGAACATGACCCACCTCCAGCCTCCTTACCTGGCCACACAACGCTCCCCTCCACCTATACCTGCGGCGAAAAGGAATTTAATACGGCACTAGGTGGTTTTTCATAGCTTCGTAAGGAATTGGCGAGGCTCTGGGAACAGAACCAGTCCTAATTAACCAAAAACAAATGCGGCTAGTATAAACTTTGTAGAAGACCGATGGTTTATGCCATATTTCCATCCTAGTATCCTTCATGATGACAATGGATTTTATGCATTTCTTACCCTCTTTTTGTCATTTTTGTTTGTACGACGCGTTATATTTGTAGACGGTTTTGACCGCTGGAATCACTTTGCGTTTAAACCTGTAAAATACTGCTTCTACATTATTCAATAAGTTTACCATCTCGTAAAACATTGAAAAAAAAGTGAGCTTGCATAGAATTCTACATGCAGTGATATCAGGGATTATCGTGTTTAAGCTCCTTGTTCATCCTCTAAAACCCTCAAAGAATGCATGAAATCCCTGGTTAGCCATGGATAACAGAGTTCCCTTGCATCGAATCACGCGTGACTGTGAAGTGCTATACATCCACCTGCTCCTCAGATGAAACACTGAAATCACAAAATGTGAGTTATTATTTCTAAACGTCTGCTTGTTCTCTTCCATTATGAAATTTCATGTTGTGGTTCTGAAAATGAAGAGTTATGACTGCGGATGAGAGATTCGAGAGGGATGAGGAAGAAAGACTGGCCATGATAACGGAGACTGGGATGGATGCAGAAGGGTGAGTAGGAAACACGTATCAATTTTCACCGGACATCTCTTTTTTTTTTCTCCCTTTTTTATTAAACGCACAAAAATAGTTGCTCCCAAGTTAACTTTCCATTGAGTCTGCCTGTATGCATTATCTTGATGACATTGAGGATCCATCTTCCCTTGCCCACCCCCCTTCTCTCTCTCCCTCTCTCTCTCTTTCTTCTCAGTTTTCATTTCTTTTCATTCCAATCCATGACAGACGCGAATTTTCAAATCCTAGATGTCCTTGTAGCACAGAAGCGTTGGGAAAGGAAACGGTCTGTAACGGTGTTAAAGATTGTCGTAAGTGAAGTTTATGTAAGTTACCAAGTTGTCATGTTTAAAGTCAAATATAGTTGCACAATTTGTAATGAAGCTGCCTAGAGCATTGTAAACATGTATGCCATGGGAAATTACTTTACGGCCAAACACCATTTCTTTCGTTATTTGAATAATATATTTGATGCCATTATATCACATTTCCGTCATTTTCTTTGAGTGCCTACGTCATTTTTCAGTGACCAAATGGTAAATAACTATAACTCATATATAAGGTAAATCATTTAGCCTCTAAAAAGTGCGGTTCAGTGTAGAAAAAAAAACATTTTTTGTGTTCGAATTTATGGCTTATTGATATTTATTTATGAAAGAGTATTGTCAAAATTGTTTTTTCTGTATTTTGTAATAATTTTAACGTTGTTTTTGTGGCAGTTTCTTTATCCATGCTGTCCGACTTTATCTCTAAAGTGCATGTGTGTATATGTATTGATGCCGCACACGTTTTCAGCTATCATGAATTCGCAGTGCTGTAGAGTCAACTGTTGTTGTTTGAACTGTCTCACTGTGTATACTGTCGTCCTGGCTCTAGCTCTTAATTGGGTGTTGATCGTTGAGTGTGCAGACTTTTATCGCAAACATCTCCACATTCGTTAGCTCCATTATCGTTACGTTTCCTCTCAGCAAATTCACCCAATCAGATATTTGCTGATTTCAAACTCCACTATATGACAAACAGTGAGGGAAAGAGAGAGAAAGGGAGAGAGAATTCTCTGGACATATCTCCGTATACAGCTAGAGTGCATTACATTCCGCCAGTGTACTAATCAAATCAATTCATTATTCGTGCCTAATCATCACACCTCTACACGAGTGGGGGTCGAGTGGGATAGAGACTGTAAGTGATTTGTCTCTATACACATATACAACCTGCGAGTTTATCAAAGCCGTACAGAGACGAAATGGTTGCCAAATCTCTACTATTGGTGAGATTAACAGAATGGAACACAAATAAAACATGATGATTTCATTTGTCTGTGTACAAGTCAGTGATATTGTAACGACAACGGAAAGCTGCTCTTTATTAATGTAGTAGCTGTATTTGAAGAAACTCCGAGGATCATGAAATCATACTCATGCTCAGGTAACTCAAAACATCTATCTCTTGACAACATACTTTTGCACATGATTCCAGAATACGCACCTGTTTAAGGAATAAAGTTCTTCCCCGAAATAACGACATCGAGTCGTTTCAATAGTCATGAAAGTTTTTACCCTCTAAAACTTAGAAATATGCCCTAGAAAGTAGATCATATAGGCCTAATAATTCTTTCACCACCCGGGCAAACATAATTCCTTTCATTTCTGCTTTAATCTCATATCTTTAATCCTAAACACACTCTGTGTGGAATGACAATCAACGAGCTAGATAAGAAGAATATACCTCTTCGGTTTCATACCAATCTCTGCTTTGTTCGTCTAGTGTCATTGTGTTTACAGTATGAGGCTTTCGATGTGGGAACTACAATGTGAGAAGTCATCAAATTCTCACTCTCGCCTTGATATGAATTCTTCTTCACTGCTCTCGTTGACTTTTCCTCGGGTAATGAAGTATTTGTGTGGGGGTTTTTCTTCTTTCAAGATCATTTTAACTTCAAAATAATTATGTCTTCGTCATATCCTGTAGACTGTGACACCATAAAGCATATGTCGACGAAACTTTGTCGACAGTTGGTCCTAGGACCTTCCAAAGGGCAGAGTGCCTCCGCCGCACCGGAGCTTTGTGGCACCGTGCCACAGCGATTCCCCGCGCAGACCTATACCACCGCCACACGGCGCCTTTAGCTCCCAATCGTGTTTATGATTCCGTGTTGATTTGGATATCAATTTTGCTACTTGTACACGCACAGGCTTGGCAGCCAGGCGCATAAATTTCCAAGAATGACGTACACTAAAGAATTAGTAATTATAGCTGAGGTACAATTAGATCTTTTCTCCTAGGCTCGACCATATCTCGGGAGCCCCCCTCCCACTTTCCCGACCGTCGTGCATCACATTTGCCTGTCGTCATCCTCATCACACTAGTTAAGGTGATGAAACATTATAAAGGCAGAACAATTGAACAACATACTAGTAGTTAAAACGTCAACCCCTCCCATCCACCTTGAAACTTTCGAACAATTTTACTTGAAGTCAATACTGTAAGACGTAGGTCTTAATTCGCGCCTTTGTAGAGAAACAACCGATTATTGCAAACTAGGCAGTAGAGCACCTGACAAATCACATCGACACATCACTGTGTAAAGGCTGGCATGCTTGCAAGTTTTCTCACAAAACAATAATCATTTTAAGGGATCTATAAAGCAGATCGAAAAAGAGTGACGGTTTCAGGGTGAAAATCGAAATGATGTCCGCAATGTGTAGCTGTTGCAGTCTTGCTGTCAGGATACGATGCTCACACAGTTGAAAAAGAAAAAAATCACTCTCTATATCAATTTTCGACAACTGGCATGTCACGAATACGTACTGAGGGCGATTTTTGCTCACTCATGTCTTGAAAATTAAAGGGAAGTTCATATTTTCTGTGTCATGTATGCGTCATTTCATCTTTCTGTAGGCCCATGACATGCTGAGTAAAAGCTTGCACACTTTTCAATTCATGAGTAGCTTTCCGTGTCTACTACCATCCTTCTCATCTACTTCACTAATCAATTCAAGTCAAAACCATCTTTGCGAGAGTTTTTCAAAACTTTTCCTTAACCGATTGATTTGCTGAATCTTCTGCTTAATCCATATTGGCTCGGTTATTTTCGTTCAACGACATAGATTTTGTACTTTTAACTTAATTCTACCACAAAATAAAAATGGTCTTCAGCGTTCACACGCATCGCTCACATTCTGTGGTGCAGACATACGTCAACGTGACTTCTCCTTTAACTTGTTTATCTCAACCTGGTCAGCACAATTAGGTAAAAATGTAATTCATATTTCACAAACAGAACAAAACAGAGAAGTTGGGGGCGAGTTTGATTTCCGAGCCGGCGAATTCCTGCCGACAACAAGCTCTCGGCAGTGTTCAGGAGGCGGGGAGCTGAGGCGCAGGTTTCGCGTCGTATTTATGCGGCTCGCGTCAGTCCCCTGAGTGCAGTATCGTTCTCACAGTTTCGGTACTTGTTGGGGGAGACGTCTTAACTTCAGCTCGTGAAACGACTTAAAGGAGGACTTGTGCCTGACCTGATGACTTTTGCACTGTACTATCTATATCCCGACTTCTATCGTTATGGAACATTTCAAATAACTGTCATACTATGTTGTGAAGGAATATTCCCCTGGACTAACATCTCACAAACAAAAACAAACAAAAATATCAGTTGAATGAAGACAATCGGATGACATCACCTGGAATACTATCGGTTGAGTACTAACATTGACAAGTTCCAACTTGTGGTGTTGAAAAAAAAAAAACACGTTTCCACTAGAAATGCACATCAAAAGGTTTCGCAAAGTCACAATAGTATGTCAAAATTGTATTCACATCTTGACGTGCCAACGCCTGCCAGAGGAGGCAGAGCTAAAAAATGCAATAACTGCAAACCGTTTTGCAAGAAGCCCCTCGCACTGCCAGGACTAAAGTCATGGAGCCAAGGAGTGTGGCGAGGGAGAAACAATTAGGCAACAGAAGTCGCTAAGTCACTGCTCCAAATTTACCGCTTGAAAACGTCTCTCACTGTTTACCCGTATCATCGCCAAGCTGCTTTACATGTCGATCTACAGGCTAGTTATAATACTCAAATTGTCAGCATATTTGCCATCATGTAATTATTGTCTTTTGCTGACCTTTAACGAGGTACCTCTGGCGATCTAGAGTGTATATTGTGCACAATCAAATTTGAGTAGGAATCATATTTTGCAATTTGTAATAATACAAATGTTATGACAGAATATTAACCCTTCATCTGATGAATTGGTTATACTTTATATGAGATACTTCAATCGTATAAATCTTGATTTCATTCGACACTACTCGACCGACGAAATGCGAAATATTTCCTCTTTGATATGCATTTAAATGCATTTACATCAACAAAAATATTTCAGCGTTCAATGTAAGGGGCGCTGGAATAATCATTGTACCAGTGTAAGTTTGATAAGCAATGAAAGTTCTTAACGAAGATCAAACGCTGAGTCCTTTAATAGACAAGAGAGATGTCTTGTACCATCTTGAGGGGGAAAAAAAGATTGTGAAGAGTCGTAGAGCATGCTGGGACAAGTGAGGAGCGTATATCATCACCAACGTGAGAAGTCACGTGACAGGAAAAGGCGAAAGTAAATACGGGGGGCAAAGATGTCGAAATTTTTGGAAGAAACGATAAACCATTTTACTCAGCCGGTGGGATGGGGGAGAAAAAGCGAGTCAAGACATGGGAAACAGGAATACAGATGAGTGAAAACAGAAATACTTTTCTATGTTGCAATTGTCATGAAATACGAAGTTCGTAATGAAACGTAGAAGGGGTATGTGATAATAACCGCAAAGAGGGAGTGGTTTTCCTCATCATCACTGGAATAATCTTGGATGTGGGCGATGGTATTTACGACTACTGTGATGAGATGGGTTACATGATAGATAGCAATAACCTTAATGTATTGTAATGTTTTATTAGATACCTTCTCCTTCTTCTTTTCGCTGTTTTAAATCACTTTCGATCTTGGAAATCAAATTCCTACGTCAGTCTCGTCATTCATATTGGGTCGTCAGTCATTCATCGTCACATTCCATTTACATGTTCTACGGCGCAAGTTATTGTAGCCGCATGTTGCCAAATAGAATATCTGCTATTCGTCTCACATGTACGTATAATTTACAGACAACAGTGTGCCCAAACTAATAAACCAGCATGGAATATTTAATCAACGCATCTGGGTAATATCCCTGTACTCACTTTAAATCCCCCCATGTTGCCTTCCACAGCTTTAAATTCAGGACATTTCTTGGTATGTTCCTATTGATTGCACAATCTCAAGTCAGTTCGACCTCTGAATTCCTGTCCTAAAAATATAAATAAACAAATAAATACGCCATAGCCGACATCAAAGAAATACTTTGCTTGTCTAAATTAACTCGGCAGGCAGGGATTGGAATCAGTTGGTTATGATTGACTAGGAGGACAGGGATGATAAAAAATGTAAAGCAAAAAACATGGTAAACGCTTGAATTGGTAATTGACCTCGTAAAAGAACATTATTTGTTAATCACTAATAATAACGTCATTGATATTGATTGAAACCTAAAGTACACTTTTAGGATTTTTAAAGGATATTGTGCAAATCGGCGAAAATATTTCAACACATAATGTACAGTTCAGACACCAGTAAATGATACACACAAAAAAAAGAGAGGAAGAGAGAAAGAAACAAATGAATATAAAGCTTCCTTAAAAGGGAATTCCGTACCAATCAACGTTGGTTTGAAAAGAAAGATTAATACTTACAACCACAACCGTGAATATCTGATCAAAATTTTTCACATAATTTGGACAAATAAAGAAATGAAATGAAATCGGATAAAACTTATGAAAAAGATATGAAATTCTGAAGTTTTGGTAAGTTTTGCACAACAGTTCTTGAACAGTTGATATGAACAAGCAAATCGCCTCACATTTTTGTTCATTCATTGTGTAGAAATTAAGAAATAAATCTAAATTTCAAGATTTCATGAACAAACCGTCTGACAGGTTGTAAGGCGGTAGCATCATAAATCATGAAATCATCAATCATCTGTATTGGTGGGGGAAAATGACAAATAAAAGATGAACACGACAGAACATGGGTGTAACATTTCATTTTTCAAGGGAGTCAACATATTCCAGCAGATGAATGTGACATAATTATGTATTGTATCATTTCAATGATATGGTTTGAAGCCACAGCAGAGGAAAGTGTAGGCCTATTCAATGACGAGTTTTCGTCACATTGTCATATAAATTACATGCCATTATTGTTTAAACAGGAGCACTGGAATCTCCGTGCAATTGTCTGTATTATTTGATATGCCATGCTGGAGTAATATACAAGATGACATATCCGTGAGGACGTTCACCTGGGAGAAGACCCTTTCTCTTTCTGTCAGGTGTCAAACCTAGACTTTCACACAACACACACCACCATAGCCATCTTTCCATGATACCCAAACGAAAAGTGTAAAGCTGTGTTATAACCCGGCAAAGCAGTCTGTTACATTCTCGCCCATTGTAGCACTCCCGTGTTTTTTTGGCAGAAGTTTAATCCACTTTCTGCAACGGGTGTGGTCAGTTTTCAAAGAGCTACCTTGACCTGATGAAGAGAACCTGACTTTGAGGTGAGACAATGGGTATCACTTACCGCAAAGAAATGAGGCGAGAGCGAGGTGGGGTGACTACGTGTTAACTTGAATCTCGTTTAAAGGCATTATTTACCATTTGCAGATGAAACAAAAATCCAGCTTTAGTGCTTCAAAATAGTTCTTAAATGTAAGTTATGGATAGAAACAACCAGTGTAACAATTTGAATCAGTATGATTAATGTTAAGAATTGTTAAATATGCAAAATGTGAACAATAGTTGTAATACAAATGTTTCTGGCTAAACCGTCTATAGTTATGGTTTAGTGAGAAAAAAGTGATATATCTCCTTATATTTTAGGCTTTATTGCGAAATGTTTACATAGTAGGATGTTTTAGGATACAACTGACCTACACATATGCATCAAATGTGATATCTTGAACACTTTTTTTAATCCCTGCTCCAAATAGTAAACTGTACCTTTAAACTTAAAGGATAGTATGCCTGTTGATGTATTTGTCGGTCATAATATACACTGCAAAACAATATCTAGCTGACGACAAGGACAATGTGTACAATATGCCACCGATACGCTGTAAAGGGTAAAAACACGTTATTTTGCGCCTCTGATATGTGTCTTTTGTTTTCTCCTTGTATCCTGATTAAAGGATCTGTTTGGTTGATATCAAGAGTACAGACACTTTGGATACGGGCATTATACCGGCAACACATGACCTGGCCTGTCCAGGCGGCAAGTGTCGGGGTAAGTCTGGCACCGATCTGCTGCTATCACAGCCACAGACTTGAGAGTTTAGCATGTTTATAATACTGGTGGTAAGTAAGTACTAAGTCACTCTCATATCATCTCCCTGCGGTCAGTCATTTCATCTCGACAGAGTTCATCTGCCTTTGGTGGGGATCAAACTTCTTCTTTTTTTCCACAACGCCTTTATCTGAAACAGGTTACTGACAAAATATTGTGTGGTAAGATGTTCGTTTCAGAAAATATTAGAACAATTACATTTATTACGCCAGATCTATAGGGATGGACATGGTAACGGTATCACTCATGTTTGATTTTATAAACTTAATTACAAAACATTCTTTCTGTGAGACTGGGCAAACACACCGAGTGCACTCTTTAATTGCGAAGAGAAAGTAATATATGAATGACGATGATATACAAGTACAAAATGATGAGAGAAACAAGGTATGGACATTAACATTGGCCTGCAGGTACCTGCTGTCGCCAAAGTAAATAGACAGCTGTCTCCTGTATAGTTAGTAGTAAAGCGTTGTCATTGTCATCATAAACCGCATGGGATAAGTCATGTGGTTTGGTAGCTTTATCACCCTTGAGGCAGAATATTATCCAGGGTTCGTAATGCAAAGCCCTGGGATATGTGATAAGAGTAGACAGGTTGGTGCTATTGTCACGCGAGGAATGAACTTGGCGAAAAACGATGCACGATCTGTGAAGGGAAAAAATATAAGTCATTCATGCTCAAAGGAAACGTAAATTTGTAGCGGAATAGTGAAAAAAAATGCATTACGTACTCGGTCTCCTCAAGGGAATCCCCGTTCCAGTTTGACTCGCCGAAAACTCTGCTCCACGTTAGAAGTATATCCTTTGGCAGGTCCAACATAATGAATCGCAATGGGAGAAGAGAGGTGTGGCTGTGGTCCTTGCCGTGTTAATCCGCATGGCTCGCTGGACTGGACTGGCCGGAATAATCTGATCCCTAGCTGTGCAGAGAGCGCTGTGCCAAGTCCGAGATGGACGATCCCAGCAGTGCGGCTCGCTCCCCAACTCTGAACCACGCTCGCTCGGGTGGCTCGCGCAAATCGTAGTGGCAGAGCACGAACTTGAGTGAAAGTTTCCAAGAGAGCTTTTTAAGTGTCCACGGCAAAAGCGCGCTGCGAACTATTACTTCCGTGCGTAGGGCAGCCGTGCTTTATGACGCAAAGAGAAGAAGGAGACAGGGAGAGTCAGGGAGAGAGATACCTGGAGAAAGAAGCCTTCTTCATGTCCTCTACGACTTGAGCAGAAGGAGGAAACGACACGCTAGCCACAAAAAGTTGTGATCTGCCACCGCAAAGCCTCTTCGCCACACAGCGGGGGCTGGCCGTGGTCTGTGCCCAATCATATTCCTCGTTCAGCGCATGCGCCTATCTCTTTCGCTGTCTCTCTAACTTTCTCTCCCTCTCCCTATCTCTCTCCCTTCACTTTTACAAATCCCTTGCGAAACTTAAACCGTTGACAAGAGGACACACACGACGGCGGGTATGCTGGCAGAGAACTTGGAGGATCTGAACGATCCTTTTGCACCCTTTCAGGAGACTACACTTTTTTTTCCCTCCCAGATCGTCCAAACTGGATTTTGACATGATGAAAGTTTAAGACGAGTGAGGAGGGTCTTGGTGGAAAAGGAAAAATTGTGTTTTCTCTCACAAACGGTCATTGTTTGGCCCTGAAAATTCTTACCCCCTTCGGCAGAGAGAAGAAAAGGGAATCAACACAGATGTTGGTCACGTACGCACTTGTAATACGAATTTGTAAAACTTAAGAATTTGCAACTATGTTCCGGTCATCTTTAACAAACCACACTGTGCCAGTTTCTAACATTCACAGAGACTCTTCCGCTTTTTTTTTTCACTTCCGTTTCCGTTTCCCGGACTTCCGGCCCCGAGACTCGGTAGCGAAATGCATCCACAATAGGCGCTTATGACGCACTATACAGTTTGAAAAATCATCATCAGATTTCCACTTCTTGAGATTAACTTTAACCGCTGAAATATCATGTGAGCATTGAATCTTTAGGCCGACATCGTCGCATCACGCCTGAAACACGGCAGAAAAGGAAGACTTTGTTGGTGTCTTTTACTTGAATTTCAACGCGTAAGACATCAATAGCACAGGACTCAGAGGGAAAGTGGGATTTAAGATTGCTTCACCATTATGCATTTTTGTGTGTGCCATGATATCACATCTGCACCATGACCCCTAACCAATGTCTTTAGCGTGCCGCTGCTGTTTAATCACATTTAACCGGACAAGGTTTTGTTTGTTTTTGTTTTTACAGACAAAAAATAGTTACTAATGTGAATTAATGTCCTCAATCGTCTTTTTTTTTTGGGGGGGGGGGGAGGGGCTTATTTCAACGAGTCGGGAAATAGTTTAAATCTATACACTTGCATATTTCGCTACTCATGCTGACGTTCATAAATGAAATGCTACGAAAAGACAGCATCAAAGTTATTTTGAAACTAGAATAGAACGGTCTTTAAAGTTTGGTGACATTGTGATGGGATACTTTCAGCAGGCTATGATAACAATGACATTGTAGTATGCTGATTCAGTAAAACTCCATTCCATTTCAAGAATGGACTGAAGAATAAGCAGACAGAACAATTCACCTGTTATTGAACTTTGATAGAAAACAAAAGAAAGATATGGAATTGTGGTCTTTCGAAATAGTGATATGGTTCTCTATAACAAAGGCAAATCAAATGAGGTTAGCATGTCATGGTCTCAAAAGTCTCCATTTCGCTTACACACCGTCTTCACTGAATGTCTTCATGGTAAATATACCCAAGAGAAGCAGTTCGATCATAGGCGTCAAATCGTTCAGGATTTTTGTTTTCACTATTCAATAATGACTCTATAAAGGGGGAAGGTTATAGCTGAATCCGTGACAACAATTCGACAATAAACATCCTTACCATGTAAGTGCAAGTTCCGGAAAGGTGTGTAAAACTGCCAAATCAATATTATAGTGTTATGACAGATTTCAATACATTTCGATTTTTTTCACTAGACTTATCAAAGTCAACTTGATCCAAAGTGGATATAACCTTTTGGTAGTAACCTCCCCCCCCCCCCCCCCAATAAAGTCCGAACCCATCGACTATTTGGCTCGTCTGAGTCAGTATGCCAAACAATATGATGACAAGCCCTAACCTGCATAGACTGAGCATCAATGAATGATCGTCAGCAGACCAAGATTTCGCAACATGAACGAAAAAGTAGTCGAAAAGAACCCCAAACAACCCCGAGATAAACATTTAATATTTTGTTCAAGATTAGATTTGTGCGAACATATTTGCACTTGTACTAAAATGTAGGCGTATTACTTTTCGCACAGGGCGTCTCTAACATATTGATTATATCGATGATAGTATTAATGACAATAATGATAATGGCAAAGTGTACTAATAAAACTGATAATAACATCAACAGTGACATTGGGAAGGTAATTCACATGCACGATGATGTAAGCTGCTTCATTATTATTACTATTATTATTATTATTATTATGATATTATCATTATTATTATATATTATATTATTATTATTATTATTAATATTATTATTATTATTATTATTATTTTATATTATTATTATATTTTTTATTTTTTTTATTATTATTATTATCATCATCATTATTATTATTATTATCATCATCATCATCATTATTACTTAATAGTCACCATGATGGTTCTCCTTCGTGAGTTGATGAACCGTCGCAGATCGAGAGAGCTGCTTTCATGCCTGTGTGTACCCGTGGAGAGTGATGCTAGTCTTTCTTCTTTGTTTGATTTTGAGTTGTTATCATGCTACAAATATGCATCCATTACTGTAGAGTTGATCTCTAATGATGCTGCTGATTATATCATAATGCTGGCAATGATGATGATAATGGTAATGATAATGATAATGACAATGACAATTATAGTGATAATGATAACGACGTCTGCTTTCCTTACGTAGTGGATGTTTACATCATAACAGATGAAGACATTAGCAATGATTAAAACATGAAACCAAACATGTGTTAAGGCTGGTAAAGGGAGGTGAACTTTCGTGATATTAATACTATTTATTGTGTATCTTCTCAAACTTTTGAAAACGTTCAATTCTCCTCAATGGAATATAGGTAAAGATTAAGCAAACAAATTGTGAACAAATGCTGAAAGTTTGTAACCCGGTAGATCTTTGACAACCCAGTATAGATACTGAAAATGGATAGTTCAAGCTCAAGTTCAAGTTCGAATTTATTCGTTTTTCCACAATAAAGTAATATAAACATAAATCTCACTTTCATGAGTGACAGAAACGATGCATGTAGTGAAAATAGACAGGATATGGATTGAGAAGTTCGTAAGTTATCACTCTTCGAGAAATACCATAAAGGCACCTTTATCCTTGAGAGCATAATCACTCATCGCTACTTGTCTGAACTCCTGGCTTCATGCATCCCACCAGAAAAAAAAAAAAAAAAAAAAATGTGTTTATCTATTATTGTTCATTCATACAGCAAATGTACTTTGATACGGTGTGATGTTTCAGCAAAGTGCAATCCCGCCTGTACCATATTCAATTTGGCTTGAAGGACAGCAAACTTTTAAGAAGTTTCAAATAAGAAAAAAATGTTCAAATGTTCAAAAATGTTCAAATATTTTATTAATCAGTTGAAAAAAAAAATGTATTCCTGGAAACAAATCTTTGTTGTCTTGCAATAACCTGGCAATGCTAAATTTCAGAAGGTAAAATACATATACATATGCATATATTTTCACTTTTGTACACGAACAAATGAAAGATATGTTAATTGATGGCTTCATCACTTCTTGTAAATTTTCTTCGATAATCGGTGACATAAACTCGGTGACATATGAGAATTAAAAGATCTTGAATGAAATGATGTGAATTTTTTGATTTATATAATGTTTATGAATGATTATGAATTGTAATAAAAATTCATCATAAATTGTCATGATTTCAAATTCAAATCTGGTAATAACAATAATAATAATTGTAATAACAATAAAAGTAATAATAATCATTACTATTACAATTACTTATGCTGTTATTGTAATAATAATAATAAGAACAATGATAATACTACTACTACTACTAATAATAATAATGATGATAATAATGATAATAAGAATAGTAATATTATTATTATTATTATCATGACTATTATTATTCATAATAATAATAATAATGATAATAATAATAATAATAATAATAATAATAATAATAATGATAATAACAATAACTAGTTTTTATATAGAATTTCAGAATTTACATCATAACCCCGGTCACTGGATACGTTATTTCCATTCAGCGCTGACAGTGCTCACTCTCCACTCCCGAGGGAACATTCCAGCTAATCGCCATTTTACAGACGCGCACATTCTGATCAACCAACATAAAACTCTCTTCCTACCGAGTACATGTACCCATTTTTTCATTGATGTGGGGGTGGAGAGCAGCAATGTGGGGAAAGTGCCTTGCTAAAGGGCCAACGTGTCGGGCTTTGCATGGGCTCGAACCCATGAACCCATGCACGACGGGCGCTGTTATCCACTCGGCCGCGGCACCTCCACAATATAAATGAAACTTGCTAGCTATGTCTCTGTCTTTCTCTTTCTCTCACGCATTGAATCGTCTTTCATACTTTGAATGCAGGCGTTTGTCCAAATTGTTTCGCTTTACTCGGAAATTGCCGCCGATTTAGGAGGTTCGGTGCGACAGCATTGTAAACACACTTCGTTAAGACAAAAGACAAACGAGAGAACGCGCCTCCTTAAACCAGTAACATGAATGATGAAAGCCCGTGAAAGGTAAACTTCGTGGTCGTTTATCGCCATATTCTTAATCTAGCGTTCTATGAGCAGCACATTAAAGGCACAGCGTGGATATCACGTAGCCAATTACGAGGAGAGTCAACAGTGATCTATTCCCAAGAGAGAGGGAAAGTGGATTATTCACACATGGAAAGATATTCCACTCCTTTGTTGTCTCGAGGTGGATCCTCCTGACACGCCTTATTTCAGATGCATCGGCCATGGCAAACCTTGGCACAATGTCTTGTTTTCTAATAGGTAACAGACATATAAGAGCAATATCATTAACGCACGGAACCGGCAAATCTTTATTCCCAAGGTGGTGACGGAATAATGGCTTTGTATTACAAAGATTCTAGGCAGGGTTTCGGTGGAATAGGCGTTTCCCTCCTGCAAATAATAGTACTAAGGCGCTTGGTTTCGATTTTAGGTATTTTTAATGAATTCCACCCTGCCAAGATTGCAGTCATACGTTCGCATTTGAACTTTTTTCTTTTCTTGTCTTTTTGTTGCTTCTCCATGAAGGCGTATAATCTTATCTGTTCGAATCTTATTGAATTAAAATATCCGAACTCGGATGTTTCTCGTCAACGATTCATTTACTTATAGCTGAATTTTTACCTAGCCAGTTGTCATCTCGCATATACCGCTGCGTCCTCAGTGAATCCAAGGTATCATTTTGACTAAACCTCTTTGATTAACCTTTGATTAACCTTTGAGATGTTTGATTATCTCCGTTTGATCCTTTCTTATACAGAAGCTGTGCAAAGAAAAGGAATGACATTTTGCAGTGGTTTCAATCAAAATCCATGTGTTTTCAGAAATCATTATAGTCAATCCAAAATTACACTATACGTGCATCATAATAGGTGTGCTGTATCGTGCACCTAAATGACTAAACATGACCTACGAGTTTTCGTCTAAAACGCGTTTTCGACCGCCCTCATTCATTTCGTGGCAATTACTCGAAACAATATATGCACCTATCTTGATATATAACATCAAAGGAAGAGGTTATGCTCATGTGCCACTGTGGGAAACTCAGCAGGTAATCATTTCCCCTTACACGTTGAGCCCTTCAACTTGACTATGAGTACAGCGTCATCCTCGCCTTGCCTCGAGTTGTCTTTTCGACCATACCATGAGTTGCTGTAACCATGGCAACCCATCTCCGACTTGGAAGGAGGTGACTTAGCTAATAGAATCAGGCACAATATATCTTACCCCCAAGGTATGTCCATTATCACCCATCACAAAGAGTCATGAATGAGTAACAAGAGTAAGACACATCCTCAATCAGAACCCGATAAACAGAATAAAACTTGCCCAATTTTGAAGGAAGTAATAAGAAGGAGATGTCACTGCGGATATATCGGCGGAATATCGATTACTCTTCGGGAAAGTCAAGTTCTTGTCTCACGCTAGGTTGGATTAGACTGTCTCGGTGAAGGCGTCCATAATGTTAGAAGCCTCGTATATATTCAGTTATGATGTATGAATTAGCAATAGTTCTAATCAATTCTTCATCAACAACCAGGATCTCCGCCTATAGAGAGCCCACTGGCAATGGCCGCGAAATAACGTCATGAGAATACTTGTACCAAAATATGCGATTTTTACATCAACACCTCCGTAAATAAGTGTGACAAACCGTCCTCAGCGGAAAGTCTTAATTTGTCTTGACAAGATTAAGGTTTCTGAATTGAGCCCGGTGGAATACCCGAACCGCTGGGCCGGCATCATTCCGGCAGTTGACGGTAGGGGTACGTGCCTGGACGCACTTCCCACTGAAATGACTGGAAAATGTGAGGCCATCGTTAACATTCCAATTCATTTATGTTTGCTTCTTTTGTTCTATTACAAAAACACAACCTATAGGTATGATTGTGTGTCTGTGTGTTTTTGTTTGTGCGTGTGTGTGTGTGCGTGTGTGAGTGTGTATGTGTATGTGTGTGCGCGTTTTGTGCGTTTAATGTTTTCGGACACGAAATGGGGAGTGTCACGGTGTTCACTTACCGTCCTCCACCCGGGGTGTTTGCGATTGAAACACCCGTTCTGACATCGTCATATTTCCGATCATGGCTGTGTTTTCATTGCCCGCGTTACAGCTCAAATGAGGGTCACTTGTGTCCATCTACGCAATACGTTTCGCATTAATGATGCGAAATTCAAATTGACAACAACATCCGAATTTTAGGACCAAAAAATTATTAATGTATATGAATTGGACACGGTTTGTTTACCAGGCGTATTTGCCTGATGGACGGCGATTTTAACGATAACATGTGTTTTCTAAATGTTTCGTTTCGTCAGCTCCTTACTCATCGGACTAATCGAATAATCCCATGGCTAGAATAAATGGAAGTAGAGGACAGGTTAAGGGCACCTGTTTACTTGGATAAGAGAAAGTGGACTAATCTTAAAGGGGGAAATCATTTAAATGAGAAGATTATGCTGAATAATTCAGAAGTAACTAAGAGAGCTTCGGGTTAACGAGGTTTGAGCGAAATCGAACAAACAAGGTTTAAATAGTATGAATATCACTAAAATGATTTTGTCCTCTTGAACTTGAACAAAGGTCGCCATATAGCCAGTGACCTGAAGAACCATTAGAACCATTAGAAGCGCATCGGCCAATAGATAAGATCCTTCTAAAGAGAAAGTAACACTCTCAGATTCCCATCATTCGCAAGAGTCTAAAGAAACACACACATATTGTGGTTTCTAAAAGTATTCATAAAATTTAACGGATGATTTATACAGAGGAGATTAATGCACTTAAAAAGAACGTGATTTTTCAGTAACAAAACTTTTCTTTCATCCCCATATCGTGTTTTACAACAGTACGAGCACAAACTTTACCCCTTTTCAAGTAAATCTTATCAGGAAAGGGAATTCTCACTGTATATGTAAAAGGAGGGCACAAATCATCATCAGTGTCAGATAGGATCAAATTCGCAAACATTCTTGCGACCCTATTGTCTGGTTGCGATGGTTTTCTTTTAGAAGTATTTTCTTGTTTTACGGTTATTTTACATCTGTTTTGCAGTGTCATGAGTCTACATTTGCAAATTTGTCAACGGAAGATATATCACTTCATATATGTTGCTTTGCCTGTTTATTTGTAAACTTTCCGAGGTGAGTATTTCCGTTTTCAGCTTGAGTGGACTCAGTCAATGCTTTGTGAAGACGATGGTTTTGGTTGTTGTTTTTTCTTCTGTCACAAGAGTTTAAAAAGGTATCAATAAGCTTGTGCACATACTATTGAACAAAATACGACATTGACCAACTTTCCTGGGGGATGTGCCTTGAGATTTCTGAATTATTTGAGATAAAAAGTAGGTAATCAAGTTCGCTTCCGTGAATCCAGAGTATTCAAATGAGGTTTTTTTTTTTTCATTTTTATATAAAGAAGATGGGTATGGACTGTTGATTGATGTCACTCCCTAAGCCCGACATCAATTCAACATGTGGAGATACAAGTCTCACGCATACCTTTGGGGCAGATTGGGCCGGTGGTTGGGTGCTTTCCCCCTCGCTTTCCGCGACTCGGCCATGGGAAACAAGATAATAATGCATGTGCTGAAAGGATAGCTGCCAATTTACAAAAACACTGATAGTAATCTCAGTGCCACGAAATGGACGCAATGACACGACACGACACAACATATCGGAAGGCGGGACTCGGCATTGGCATCGTGGTGTTAGTCATTTTATTCTAAAGTGATGTCATTATCTTATGGTTGTCACTTCTTATTTCCTGGGTTACCAAGCAGTCGATAGTTCCATGCCCCCCCCCCCCCTTCCCCCTCCTCATTGGTCATATTCTCCCTGTTTAAATACTTCTCATCGAGCTCTTCTTCTGCCTCTTATTTGGCAGACGATAACATATAGTATACAATTCACACCATCCTACAGCGGCGGGGAACGTATATAAATTTCAAGAGAAAGTGCTATTTCGTGAGAATGTGTGTGAAAAGAGAGAGAGAAAAAAAAAATGTTTACTTTTTCAGTGACGGAATCCCGAGAGTTCCATGTACTTTGAGAACAGAGACATTGTAAGAATATGCGTCTTTTCAAGAAAATATGGGAGTACATGTAATACCATTCTGTGTTCCAGGAAAATAACTTTTACTTAAATAAGTTCCATCATGATCAAAATTATGGACATTTGAGCCATTGGTGTTAATGTGAATCTTTTAGTTTGAATGTATCTGTATCATTTTTCATACCCTGATACTTTATAAAATATATTATATAAATGTTTTGCTTGATTGTTTGATTGACCCTAATTGAAATTAAACATGGAGAGGCGCGTCATCTGTAAATTATCTATGCATCTAAGTCTTGAGTGCTGAAGTTCTCCAATCTTAAAGGCATAAATTCAACGACAAAAAAAAAAGAGTATAATTGTTGTAAGTATAAGCGCATGATATTTTATGTGAATAATATGTTTCTCATTGGCTGTTTTTATTTCTTTTTGGTTTTACCCTTTTATTATTTTTTTTTTTTTTGGGGGGGGGGGGAGGGGGATTGTTCTTCTTTCTTTTTTTTTAGGGGGAGGGCCGGGGCTTGACGAGTTTGTAGATTTACGCTGCTTTTGTTTTTTTATTGGTTTGGCCGAGAAAGGGTGGAGATTTGCACATTGTGAGGATAGACGTACTTAAATATATCTCCAAACATTTCTGGCTCCTCTCTTTCAGATCTTAATGAAACTTCTTGAAGTGAGCCTATTCAGTGCGGCTGTGATGATCAAATTGTCGGAAGACATTTCCATTGATTCATCTATGACTGCTTCCGTTTTAAAGGTATAATTTTGATTTTCGCATCATATTGTCGGCTTCTTCCTGACAACAATGTTTTGTGTTTGAAATCTTGATTCCATACATTTTCCTTTCTTACCTTATCACATAACACGGAGAAAGAGTCGTTGGCTGGAACCATTTATAGCTTATCACTTACGCTACCATTTATCCTCACATATTTCTAAAGTTCGTCATTCTGCTATTCATTATTACTCTGTCACATCAAGATAACACATTGCATGACGCATATCCCACAAACGCCGTAATTCCAATTGCCGCATTTACTAAAAATGCAAAAGATAACGTGGAACAAATACATAAAAAAAAGCTGATGCGACTTCCTAAAAAGGACAGATTTGATGGATATCTTCCCTCACCTCAGTGACCCTGTCACGAACCAAAAATGAATAAAAATTAGTAGCAAATACATAAATAAATCTAGTAACGAATAAAATGTTGGGGCATCTAACCACCACTTCCCCATTGGAATGGGATTCTTCTTAAAACCCACAATGCACTGACAGACAGACGCCCACTAGGCGAAGTGCCAGGTCGCGTCAAGGAAAACATCCCCTTACTATCAAAAGTTTTTATCTGATACCCAGTGCTATATTCCGTCACTCATGGATGAATAAGAGCGGACATCATCAATGTAGTTATGCTTGTCCATTCTCTTTGCTATTCTTGTCATCCGTGGTATCATACTCTATTATTTTGTCCACATCTTGTACTCATTGAACTTGCACTGCAATTGCATGGTTATAGTTTGTACATTTTTTGTTAAACTTCAATGCTGACCCTAGGACATTTGTAGAATGATATTTCACGGTACTTTGTATCCAGTGGAAAATGCGCCACGTAAATATCCACGACTATTATCATCATTAAGTCAGTGGAAGAGTCTTGAACATTCTTGAGACGCACACGGTTTTCAATACATATCTTAATGATGCGTTCACTGTCTTGAATGTAGTGCATTTTAAGTGTGTTTGGTGGTTGTTTTTTTTTTTTACAATTCGTATGAATAAAATGAAAGAACTGACTTCCACCTAAAATAAAAGACTGATTTTTGCAAACACACACACACACACACACACACACACACAAACACATAATTCAGTGAAAGTTATTGCAACTATTTGAAGTCATGAAATTTTCCCACGTAAATTCGTTCCCTCCTCTGCTTCTCAATGTCTGAAAAAAAAACAACACCCACACCAAACAAGTTGTAAATCGATCATTTTATGTGTCATACAATAGCCACGTGACACAGACAGCGAGATAAAGAGAGAGACAGAAAGCGACAGAGAAAGGTGACGAAGAAATAAAACAAATCAGCGCATAATGAATATTGAAACTCATTTGACATTATCAGTGATCACAGGAACTTCTCCATTTATCTGCAAGACGCTATCTCAATTCATTCGATTAATATGAACTTTAACTCTTTAATAGGAGAGCAATATGCCACATGGTTTCATTTTCCCTCTCACATCGTCGCTCAGGTATATATACGAACATTCGCGTAACAACGAACAGTCTGGTTCGGTTCATCAGCAGGCGCAACGATTAGAACTGTCATTTGAACAGTTGTATTTGTTTTCAGAAGAAATTAGTCCATTAACATCGTCACCGTTGAACCCGGGAGCGCCTTGAGCAGCAGCTAGCATAAAAAATGATTTATTCACGAAATACCCAAAGGCGTACGTCCGTGTTGGAAAATATATATCTATAGATATATTTTTGGACACAAATGAGGAGCACATGTGATGACTCTACTTTCTTTTTAAAAGCGATGTCTAAGTCATATCTAAATAATCATTTAATATTTTTTGTTGTAAGTCAAAGCAAAGAAAACGAACTTGGTCATATGTGTTTTCCACCCTGTGTACGCGAGTCGGAAAAATGAGGAAAGATTTAAATGGAACCACACCATGCAGACGGAGGTTGATGCTCTATTAAAAAGAAAGCTGCATAAACTCTTCTTTGAGGGTGTGTCTGTGCTTTCATTGTCCTTGTCTCAAATGAGTTCCCATCCTTATCTAATTTGTACTATGCATATGTACATACCTGAAAAAATACAATTATGTTGTTACTCATGATCACATGTATTTTGTTAACCTACGTTTTTGAAACTATTACAAATATGTTCTGCTAATGCGTTGTATATAATTTTCCCTGCATGTTTATTTAATGGAAATGAAAATAAAGTTTAATTGAATTGAATCGGAATGAGTAATGATAGAATGAACACACCTAAAATGATGGCGTCTTTGATGATAAATATGGACATAGTTGAAAAGAACTTTAAATTCTTCCAACACGGTGTACCTATAGGAAAGTATCAAAAATGTGCAAAATTGACATTTTGCACTGCAATAATCTGCCTTGCTCGATCTTGGTTTCAAGAAAGGGTTTGCCGAAAGTCACAATGCAGACAATGTTTATAAACAATTCTTATAGTTTGGCACATAAACAATATAGCTTGCTTCTTCGAAAAACAAACCAAAAACACAACCATGCATTCATGCATCTCTCACAGCAACATTTGCACAAAAGTTCATTGGCTTGAACTATCTTCACGTAAACTTGACTCGTAGGCTAGAAGAAAACATTTTCGAGCCAGTGTAGCAGTAAAAGTTGTCCTTCGTTGGAAGTTGTCTCCCAACTTCATTTAACATCATACAACGTCACACCACGTCACATTTTGTCCGCCTTATATTCCCCCGTCAACGTCTAAGGCGGTATGGTAAAACGGCCTAGTTTCCAAAGACTTCTTTCCCTCAAGATCATTTTGGGGTATTTCGAAGTTTCCCATCACAATGCCCAGTGTTCAGATTTATATGCTAATGATTGCGTGCTAATTCTTACAGTGCAATGAACTACGTCTTGGTTCTTAAACGAGATCAGTGGAAGAAGGGGAAAAGAGAACTTAATTGAAATCATTTTGAAATAGAAGCCTTCATAGCTGATGATAGTCTTTTTTGTTTTTGTTTTTGGAGACGGGCAGAGGACTGAAATCCCTGCGACAAGGGCACTGTTTCGTCTCTCTGCCGAAAATCACTTGTGACTAGCGTAACATTTCGCTAATCCTCTGAGGAAATATTGTGTGATTAAGTAGAGGCTGGGATGCGAAACCGCATTTTATTTCACACATCAGCGAAGACTGTATAGGCTGTACTGTGAAAAAGATTTTCCCTGAACATGGCAGATCCTTGTCGTACCTCAAGATACGTTTTTTTTTTTTTCGACCTATATATAATGCATGATATATACTTGCGTGTATGTTCATTGGTAATAGACCCAATGATTAGTTATCGTGGCAACTGAATGCGTATTATCAACTTATTGAAAAGAAAGCAGTGCTCAGTTTGGTTTTCATTCTACCCTTCGGACTGCCTATACCGACGCCATACCGCTTTGTATAATGTGATCTACGAGACCATGGTAAAGAACCAGCTATTCTGGTTTGAAATAGACTGAAAGATGCGCGTTTATGCAACATACTTCAACATGATAGGCAATAGCTTTCATCACTGTTTACTTAAAGCAGTGAAAATACTCCCTCACAATACCGGCGGATTTCAAAGTATGCACGAGGGAGAGACTCAAGTTCAGCTCATAGACGTAATCATCACGTAACCGGTATTCCATCTCTCGGTGGATTCTTGACCCACGCTGTACAAGTGACGTCGGTGCCCAGGAGCGTAGTTAGAGGAACAGGATCGGCAGCATTCGAGGAAAGATCATATCGGGCTCCTCCAGTGCGTCAAAGCTTTGCTTCCATTGATGACACCGAACACCATCTTGTGTCATAAATATTACGTAATTGGCTGATGCACTTCATCGAGCCACCCTCATCTCAAATTGAGAGTGACATGAGAGAGAGGAGAATGGGCAACCTTATGATATGACTAATTAGAATTCACACATCGTCAACTCGATCTTGGCAACGGACGTTGTGGTGCTCCAGTTTAATGCCGACCTGTCAAATAAGCTGGACAGGTTCGAGTTGACTTTCCAACTACAATCATTCAGTGACAGTTGCTAGGCAACCAATAACATTACATATGACTTTTTCATTCGACTATATGAAGCAGAGCTTGACCCATTTAGAATCTTATCTTATTATCATCTCATTTAATACAAGACTCTTGAAAGTTTTCAATACACTGACTTGACAAAAAGTTTTTAAAAATCTTGGCTATCTATAGTTACAATTGTGTATCAAGCCTCATCCCCATTTCCAGCATTTCCGTATACATAAAATATTTTTTAAACTTATCTTTTATTGTGTATTGTGATGTAATTCATGTATTCAATTTTTGTAAAATATTTGCATTTTTTGCTGGATATGGAAAAAATGAATGAATAAATGAACGAATGTATGACTGAATAAATGAATAAATTAACTAATTAGTAATTGATGAATGAATGAATAAATAAATAAATAAATAAATAAATAAATAAATAAATCCCTCTGCTCGTCATTCGAAGTAATACGACCACGGCGGATTTCCGTGTATCATGCTATCCATCATTATAAAAACACCCTTTTTTCAGAGTTATTTGTCATTGCCTCATATTCATTGAATGTTCGATCACTCTCCGACTTTGTGTTTGACAGTTCTTTATCTCAATCATTTGCTGAAAACAAAAATTAAAAATGACGTTCCAGACTGTGATACTATTGCTTTTGATTTTAACTGGGGTGAATGGTCTCACTTCAAAATACATGCACATATTTTTCAAGTTCAAGATCAAGTTATTTCTTCAACTCTTCCGTTGATAAAACGCAATGAGAGAAAATGCAAAGCACTTTTGATACATTAACAACCCTGTAAAGAAAGCAAAGAAATACCAGATGGAGATAAATATTATAAGAGCGTACTTTGATGGGTGAAGTTTAATTCCCTTACTAGTTGCTCCATCTGAAAAAGCTTTTAACATGTTTACAAGACTAGATGGAGAAACAATGTGATGATTTAAAGAGTGCAGTCTTAACCTCGGGTATAATGCCCCCAACTTGGCAGCAGAGTCTGAGGAGGAGGAAGAAACAACTGTCTTACTTCTTCACGATCAGTGAATGACTCGCCGGATATTCCGCGAACAAGCAATCAATGAGCAGTAAAAAGCAATGCTAGAACGGAAGTCGGTATATGTTGAGTCAGATATAGGGTGATGATCGGTCATCGGCAAGATACATGATGATGATTTGACCGGGATCGTAGCTCCGTGTTTCAGTAATCTTTATTTGATTTCTATAATTTCACTCAACAAAAACATTCATTTTGAATGTAAAAACACAATCTACAATCAGCAATGAAAAAGAAAACCACACACACACCCTTACACACACATACAAACACAGACACGCCCCCCTCTCTCTCTCTGCTCTTTATTAATATATCTTTCTGTCTCTAATAACTTTTCTTGTCTGTTGAAATATCGCTATCTTCTAGTCTTTGTAATAATTATGTACTCGTGTGTCTGTACATCCATATCTCAATATATCACTCTCGGTATACAATATAACTGATCACGGGGAAATGAAAGAATAACGCCTCCCTGGCATATGACTGTAGCGGCGATTTTTACCTACGTCGTATATAACAATTCCATATTCGATCTACTGATGACCAGTATTTCCTCCTCAATTGACAAAATCTCACACATTGAATCCTTATGGGGAATTTCTTCACCTGTCTTCGCCTCGTTCCGTAAACACTGTCAAAGCG
Organism: Diadema antillarum; assembly: GCF_040938485.1. Taxonomy (NCBI): domain Eukaryota; kingdom Metazoa; phylum Echinodermata; class Echinoidea; order Diadematoida; family Diadematidae; genus Diadema; species Diadema antillarum. The sequence goes on from NW_027271508.1 coordinate 704,677, forward strand.
ATCTGTTACCGAGGGTCATCCCAAATAGGGCATTAACCCCTGTCGGACAGCGAGCTTAACGATTATCATCACAGGGTTATTTCCGATGGGAATTCGGAAGACATCGGAGCCATTCCCGAGAGGACTTCGGAGAACATCGGAGCAATTGTCTGATGGGGTATCGGGTGTTGTTGGCGAAGAGGCGCGGAGGTGCGGCTGTGTCAGTTTAGATTAGAGGCGCCACGACAGGTTCGGGGTGAGCCACCTATGGACAGTTTAACCGCCAGACCACTGAAGGTGATGCAGTGATATAGCAAGCGTTAAACAATATACCAGTCGTAGGATTGGCGGGGTTTAACCTAGTACTTGAAACGTGGCCTTTAGCTACGATAAATCAAAGGTATACAATTTGGATACACTGTGTTCCGATACATAAAGCTACTGCTTTATATTCCTTACCAGTATAGTATATAGCCATGTGATAATCTGTGTAGTTGATATAATTATGTAGGCAACAATTAAAAGATTGCTGCCGTAGCTATCTTCAAATACATTTATTGTTTGCTTATATGGCTCAATGATAGTTTCATAGTTGTCATCCTTATTATCATTTACTGTGGCATTCAATCGCGTTGCTACTTCCTGTGTGTGAAATGGACCTGAGAGAACTTTCAATGGGTCACTGACACAGGAAGGATAACAACAAGTTTATTAACAATAAATGGGAAAAGCAATGCTTTATCGGATTGTGAAATAGCTGTTTGCCTACTGGAATAAAACATTTGTTCTTTCGTTGCGATTGGATGCGCTATTTGTTGAATTGTTTGCTGACATCGCAGTGGTTACAATAAACCTGCCTTCACATTCCAGCGGCCATTTGTCACGCCGAAAAGCCAAGATTTCTCAATGACCGCACTCTCCGCGACCGTCCGGATGTGCAGACCAGCGAAGCATCGTGGTATTAGACGTATAATCACAAAAACCAGAAGTCGTCTTTGGGGTTAGCCCTAACACTCGGTACAATGTCACTTTGCCGATGTAGTGATTAGAGGTTGATAAACCACGCTAGAATACTTGTCAGGAGATCACGTCGAAAGAATGTAAGATCGGTGGGATAAACTCGTGCACTGTACCAAGCTCACACCAGGTGAGATCCTTTTTGATGTAATCCGATTGGGAATGTATTAATCGGGAAAGGACTTTTATTTTCTGCGTTTGCATTTGTTCCTCATGAATTCTTCCTCTCTTTTTTTCTCTGATGACGGAAAACGAGCAGCAAGTCACGTCTGAACACACCGCTAGTGCTACGCGATGGACGATCGTATGCTTTGTCATAGACATGACTGCTGAGAATTATGGACAATATTGAGAGATAGATAATACTCTGAACTATTGTATCAATGATTGTACTTCTCATAATTATTTTTTAAAATGTAATCATTTCCTTTATGAACGTTTAAAAGATAGTTAATTCCTTGTCAAAGAGGATTTTTTGGCAAGGAATATTTACTGCATGATAAGGTCAATATTTTACATCCCGGTGTGACTCTTATGGAATTGTACTTTTAAACCTCATGGTATCGCGCCGAACGTCCAAAACGGAAAAGTATTTATGAAAGAAGTAATAAATATAGATTTAAGTGATTGCCAAGGGCTAGTCATAAAGTAGAAAAGATCCCAACTTGTGTTCCTTTAAAGTAAAATTGTGCTTGAGCCCCTAGCAAAAAACAACAAACACAAAGTGACAAATCGAGTGCTAGTATGCACTTGTACGTAGGAAAGTTTTTTTTTTTTCTGTAGGTGTATCATAAAAATGTTTTTTCGATCGATCTTGAACTGTGCAGCTGATGATGATAAACAATCCCTTGTTTTTGGTTATTGTTGTTGTTGTTTTTTTTTTTGCACGCCACACTTATCTTATCTCACTGACATAAAAAATTAGAAAGGGTTTTTGCTTCCTTTTTTATATATATTTTTTAAAATTCCCGTTTCACCCCCTTTTTATATATCAGCACCAGGATTCAGTTCTGCATGAGTTTTAACATACACCAGTTCTTTTAGGTAGATAACAGACTATAAAAAGCACAAATATTTTGTTATGAATGTTCTTGTCTATTCTTGTGTTTGGTTGACCTCTGTTTTTTTGCAGCAAAACGGTAACGTCACATTTTAACGTTTAAGCAGTAGACACGCCTTTGCTGGTTGCCACCCTGTGCGTCTTCTGATAGCGAGTTGTGTTCCCCCCATCCCTCTGTAATATCCAGGGGTGGGATTCACCTCCCTGGTAATGCATTCACTATGTCGGTTTGCAAACAAACTATCTCTCCGTCGAACCTTTCGATAACTCTCTCCACCTGCCGTCTACTCTTCAATCAGCTTGGATTCGCGGATTAGAGAAAGTTCAGTGTAAACTCGACAATTACAGAACTAGAGGGGAAAAAATAACTACTTTGTAAGGCTTTGGTCTGTTAGTCGTTTTCAATTGAACCTTTTTATGACGCAGGCCGTATGTTGGGGTCATATTCGGAAAAATCAACTGCAGTATCAAGATGTACTACAACTTTTGCATCATAGACTTAACTGAAAACTTCCCCTTTGTTGAACGACAATTGAGGCAGTGCGATGCGTTTTTTACCTTTAAAGCTGCGACCAACTACGCCCTCAGTGGAGTTGACGCAAAATCATAAGTAGCTTGTCAATGTGCGTTACGAAGTACGCAGAGCTTCTATCACTTGTGAAACTTGCAAAGTCGAAAGTGTCTAGCTCTCACTTAAAGATATAAAGTTTTGGTGCCTCAAAAGTTTCCCTGAGTTTCCTTGTCTTAGTTTGTGTTTCAGGTTAAAGTACCTTTCATATAACTAACACTGTGAGACTTACTCGCCCCAGAGGGCTCTCATGTCTTAGTAATCATGCAATAATGGTTTCGTACCAGAGCAGAGCGGGCTCTGAAAAATTCGAACGAGCCGTTAGTTTGACTCGACGCGGTACTGCGACAATCAATATACACGTATTGTACGAAACCATTATTGCATGATTACTAAGACATGAGAGCACTTTGGGGCGAGTAAGTCTCACAGTGCTAGTTATATGAAAGGTACTTTAACCTGAAACACAAACTAAGACAAGGAAACTTAGGGAAACTTTTAAGGTACCAAAACTTTATATTGTCTTTAAATCCATATGACCATAACCTAGCTCTAATATCCTCTGATATTAGTTACTTTTATAATTTCCTGACAATGAATTCATTAGTATGATTTTCATTAGCATTAGGATCACAGAGTACACGCAAGTGATAACTTGTGATAGCAGAGGTCGTTCATCACCGTTTTGGATGACCAAGGAGGTCTAAGAGTTGGGGTTCCAACTGGCTGTAATTATTCAAACAGTTGTCAGTTTTCCATCGATGTACAAACGAATTCCACAGGTGCACTTGTGTCTTTGATGATCGATGTTCGATGCCGCCGTCTTGCTGAGCTATCTGAAGATTAATTTTGAACGTTAACATAATGTTGGCTATGTTTTGCTTGTTTATTTATCAAATGAAATGAAAATCTCACTTAGTGATAAAGCATGTAAAACAAATGTCAATCCCGTCCAGAAATGTGTGAAAAGTGTAGATTAGAGTTGTATTATGTGAAAGTTTTCCATCCTGGAAAGCCGGCTTTATCACTTTTTTATTCATCATTTCCCACAAATAAAACTGATATGGAATAATTTCATTTCATTTCATTTCATTTCATTTATTTCCACTTTCATAACTGGTTTACAAACTTTGCATTAAAAACAAACAGACAAACAAACAAAAATACATGGTGTCAAATATGATAGTGGCGGAATCATGAGAAGCACAAAGTAGACTTATTGAAAATGATCCCTTAAGAAATATTGTGATGTAAATATGTGTAATCATTTATAATCATTTGAGTTATTGAATTGAATTGAAACAAACGTAAATACAAAATGCGATAAGATTCACAACTTGAAATCAATAAAAAAAAACCGGATACGTGTAGATATGAAAGAAAAGAAAAGAAGAAGAAAACTCCATATTCAACTATTCATCAACTTGTAACTGAATTGCATCAAAAAGATGTTGTTTGTATAATCTTCTAAATTGTCTTACGGTCTTACAGATCCTGAAAACTATATTCAAAATATTTCATAAAATAGTACCTTTACAAAATATTGAAGACTGCGTACAAGATGTGCGATTTAATGGGAGAGGGATATTCTGAGCATTTCTGGTATTATAATCATAAATTGACCTATTCAGGGTAAAATAATCAGAGAATACATCAGGAAGAAGACTATTATTAAGTTTATACATGAATATTGCAGACTCTAATAAAATTAAATCTTGAATGAGTAATATCTTTGTTTCTAAAAACAGAGGTAAACTGGGGGAAGCATAAAATGAATTGGTTATTAAACGTATTCCCCGTTTTTGTAATTTATGTATTCGGTCAATATTCATATTAAAAGTGAAACCCCATAAAATATTGCAGTAGTTAGTATGTGATGAAAATCAAAGCATAGTATAACATTTTAAGAACATTTCTAGGAAGATACTGTAATTTATACAAAACCCCTGTGTTTCTTGATATAATACTAGCTATATGATCAATATGATAATTCCAAGATAGTCTTTCATCTATAATTACTCCTAAGAATTTGTGCTTACAACTCTGTCTATTTTCATAGTCTTGAAATACAATTGCAAATTGTGATCTGTTATAATTCGCATACCAAATAAAATGTAATGAGTTTTAGCTATATTCAATATCAACTTATTGGCTTCCATCCAATCACTAATATTATGCAATTCTCTATTAACAATATCAAACATTTTACTTGGATCTGAGCCTTTACAAAATACACTGGTATCATCAGCAAATAAAACATAACTTAAATGTTGAGTTGATAAAGGTAAATCATTTATATATATTAAAAGAGAAGAGGGCCTAATATTGATCCTTGTGGCACACCACAATTAATTGTTCTGGTATCAGATTCAATTCCATTAACTACAGTTAACTGTTGACGGTCTTTAAGATAACTACTTAAAAGTTTGAGTGGGGGGGCCACGTACCGTATACCATAATAATTTAATTTTTGTAATAAAATGAAATGATCTATAACATCAAAAGCCTTAGTAAGATCAATAAATATTGTTAAAGCATATTCTTTATTATCTATAGCATCATTTATTTTTTTCACAAGATCTGATATTGCTGTGGCTGTTGGTATGACCCCTTCTAAATCCAAACTGACTTTTTATCAAAACACTTTGTTTATCTATAAACTCATTCAATCTATTAGATATACATTTCTCTAATATCTTTGAAAATATAGTTAAAACCGATATTGGTCTGTAATTTTTTATATCATTATGGTTTCCCTTTTTATGAATAGGTGTTACACGTGCAATTTTCATTTTTGATGGAAAAAATCCAACAGACATACAGTCATTGAAAAGTAAACTTAATGGTTCACATACAACAGGAATTACAAACTTTATTACTTTTATATCTATACCATCTACACCTGAACTTACAGTACTTTTTATTTCCTCCACTATCATTATTCTTTCTCTTTCAGATATTGGCTTTAAAAATATACTATTTTTATTCAAAAATTTCAAATATTTATCATATGAATTCTCATTTCTCTTATCTTTACTGATCTGCAGTTTCTTACCAATACTAACAAAAAATCATTAAAAATATCAGCTATATTTTTATTATTTGTTATTTTTTCATTCCCAATCTCAACACTTTCTATTAAACTACTTTTGGTATTTCTTGTACCCTTTAAAAGACCATTGATAATATCCCATGTAGATTTATTATAATATTTCACTTGATGAAATCTTTCATTAAAATATTTCTTTTTTGCTTGCCTTAATCGAAGTGTAACATAATTCCGAAATTTGTTATACACCTCTTTTCTATAAGGGGTTGGTTTCTTAAGATATTTTTTTATACAAACTTAATTTCTCACGACAAAGCTTAATAAAATCCTTAGTCAACCATGGATTCTTATTCTTCTTCTTCTTAAAATTATATGATTCATAAGGAAAACATTCATCATAAATATCTTTAAATACTTGCAATAAAAACTGTCATACTTAAAATCAACACTTCCTTCACTAATGTAATTTTCCCATTCAACATTTTTCAATGTGTTAAAAAAAGAGTCATATTTGACTGAGTAATATTATGCTTTACATAAATGGGAAATGATTTATTTGTACAATGGGCAATTGATGAGTACATACAAAAAAATTGGCAGGTGATCACTTACATCACTAATCAAAATTCCTGAATGAGTACAAATATTAACATTTGTAAATATGTTATCCAACAAAGTGGCAGAGGTTGCAGTTATCCGAGTGGGACTGTTAATCAAAGGTTCTAAATAAAATCCATACAAAATGTCAATAAATAAAATAATAATCACTTTTGGAATTTAAACCTATTTTCACTAAATCTAAATTCAAATCACCCATTATGAAACAATTACGTACACGTGGATTTACCTTATGTAACAAATTTGCAAATTCATTGAAAGAAATATCAATATTACCGTCAATTCGGGGGACGATATACCACACCAACAATTGGTTTTTTTTTTTTTTACATTTAGCACTGTTATTCACTAACTCAACAAAAATACTTTCAAACGACTCAGATATAACTGTAAACTCTTGTCTAATAAATGCATGTAAATAATTATGAACATATACACATGTTCCACCACCTCGTTTGTATATTCTATTACTACAAAATAGATTATATTCATCTAAATTATAAGCTTCAACTGAAAAAAAAAATCATTTAATCAAGTTTCAGTAAGTCCTATAACCTATAACCCAGCTTGGACTGGATGACCTCGGTGACCAGCGTGTCGGTATTCTCTCCTTTCTTTTCTTCAAGTATAATCCTTTATTGATAGATATTTCAGATTAGCTAGTGCCCGGGTATCCCCAGTTGAGTAATTCTCATTTTTATTTCATTACTTTTTGCCCAATTTCTATTAACTCATCCCCGTGTCTTTACCATTATATATCACCTATCTTTTATAAGTAGGGATAGTGAAAAGTAAGCCTTATTACAATCATGAAGATATATCTTCCCTAGAAAGTGGCTGGTGATTATGCAATGAGACACGAGTCGACTATCTTCCTATACGTGCGAGAGATCTCATATGAATCATTCTTCAAATATTTTCGAGTGGCGGTATCGGACATCTAGCAAAAGATATAAGACTGTTGTGACTCCATTCTCTTGAACCTCCTTGGCATGACTGAAGAAGATGAAATTGTTGAAGCTTGGTATACTGCATAAGACCATATCATTCCCGAGGTCACTGGTTCGAATCCCTGGCTGCAATGGCTGTTCCCCTAGGCAAGACACTTTATCCTCAACGCCTATTAGTCCTTAAGAGTGGACTTAAAAGCCTTGGTCCCGTGGTTGCTTCCTCACAATCATTTAGTGCTTCCGTGGTGGTCACGTAAAACAAATGAATTCAAGCTGAAGTTTAAATTCGAGTTGTTGAAAGGAATTCAAATTCAAAATTCAAATTTTCGAATTGTTTCACCTTGCACGAGGTGGAGTTGCTAGAAAACAACCTAAAACGAACTTTTTTTTGTCTGTTCTTTTTTCATTTTCGGATTGACGAGCTAACCTTCGAAATGACGAACCATGAATATCACTTTCGGATTAACGAACCTTCGGAATAGTACAACAAATGTTCGATTTAAAAAGTCCTATTTATTTTCGGATTAATGAACATCTAGTTAAGCGGAGTTTATGTGTTGCGGAATAACAAACCTTCGGAATAACCGCCCTAATTTCATTTTAGGATAAACGAACGTTCGGAATAACGAACATCAACCAATAAAAGTTATGTCATTATAACTCAATCGTTGAAGAAACATGTTCTATTGCAGAATTTGCAAGACTTGATCCCTTTCGCCATGGAGGGGGAAGTATAAGACCTACCCCACAGAGCAGCTGTAGACATCTCCTGACATTGATAGCCTTTGGAGTGTAGGTTATCGTGGCCAAATAAACAGCTTGACGGCCAACGTCAAGAACAGACACAACTAAATCAACGAAGATACGAAGAAAACAGAAATTATCGCAGCACATGTATATGTCAATGATATTCCGCTGGTTTGAGGTGAGCGTAAAGTGTCGGGTCATCAAAAGCAACACGTCATTCCGTCAAATGACTTTTTAGTTCCTGACGCTAATATTGCACATCATTGCAATCATTTCTTGTGATATACACATTCAAGTTGTATGTCCTGCAGTCATGACAGTAGTAGCAATACTGGGCATGAAACATTGAAGAGTTGTTTATACCAATGCAAAGCGATGACTGCAAATGGGAGTCGATGAATACATTTCTTTCTTTCTCTCTTTCTTCTTGAGCTCTGTTCGTTTGTGATAATACAAGAGGTAACACAAATGTGACAACTAAGAACCCTTTCTAATAATGTTTCTACCAAACTTCCAAGTATACCTAAAGAGGGCATTTTGACTGTTTGTTATTTCTGTATCCTTTTGAAAGGTTTCAAATTTGTGACGAAGCATATTTTGAACGACAAAGAGGATCCCTACTGTTCATCTACCATTTTCTACAGGGCGTTGAGTGCGCTCTAGGTTACCCCTCGCTCAGCCAATAGATAAACCTGGAAGACGCTCAAGATTAGGGAGTCTAATCATGCCCCAGTTTTCCAGCAGCCCCTTGTAAAACGATTCAATTCGCAGGCCGCTTCGGATGCCGCCAAATCTCCGCGATTATGTTGCAACCGCACGAGGAGAAAGGCGAACCAGTTTTTGAGAAAAGAGCGCTTGAATATTTTGCAATCGATGAGTGCTAGCCAAGCCAGTCTTCAGCTGCGATGACATACCACAGTCTAATGTTCATTACGCATTTTAAGACTTTTTGCTCCTCGCTTCGAAAACGATAGGATAAGATTAATCACAGAACAAACTGATTGTTGTGCCGTTCAGGGTACGTGGGATTTATCAGAAATATACAACAACAGTTCAAATTCGAGACAAACAAGACAAGAAGACAATCAAAAAATAGAAGTCTGGGATAACCGCGAGACAATCAGCCAGAACACTTTTCTCAGAAACTCATGCATCGATTTTGGCTACAAAACTTGTTTGTAACGGCACACTTTAGACATTTGCATGTATATGTATGACATTTTTTTCTTCACATTTAAACATCTTTATAAGGCTTGAATATCAGCGCAATTGGGAAAATTTGATTATCACTTTCAATCTCAATGTCCTCGGTGCTTTGCAAAGGTGATATCAGTAGTATGCCGAACATCTGCCAAGAGAAGTACCTTGGTTGATGCCTGTGAATATTTTAAAAAAAAAAACTGTGATGGGCACAGAAACCATTCAAACTTTGCTTTGTTTGGACGGGGTGCTCCTGTGGGTCAGACGGCAGCTGCATGTGCATGACCAACAATGTTAGGCCTGTTGGCAAAAAAAGAAAAAAAAAAACATGACTTGGAAGGGAATCATGGAAACTTGAAAGCTCTACGAAAGATGTAGGGAAGTGATACATTGCCGTTATGTGCTGAACAAAAATACAATACCATATCATAGCGATGAATGAAATATATGAACTCATGTCATACAAGTCATATGAGACAGTCAAGGAATACTTATGATGAAGTTGGAGCGGAGTGAACAGGAGTGCACTTCAGGTGTTTCATATACTTCTGCAACAACGCTTAATGTTGGTCGATATCATCCTGGCATTTCTAAGTCATGCGTTGAAGTGGTTGATACGGCTATCCCCTCCCATCTGCCCACCCCCACCCCACCTTATCACCACCCCTTCTTATGCTCGCCATCACGTCACCCATAGTGTACTCTTCACCTCTCACACCGCCTCCTAGTCGCAGGGGACACGGAGCTCCTTGCAAGAAGACTGTACCGACCCCCTGGTTGATCCACTAAGGTCCCTCCCGGCAGCTTGAAGGGCGGCGATGACGGAGTGTCGATGTGGTGTTTGTTCACTTTGTGGTCACTGTTCCAGGACTTCCCCGCCTGGTAACGAGACACCCACTTCAGCCTTTGAGCCTGTCTCCGTCTTCTGAACCAAGCCTTATCCGGGCTGGACCCAATTCCCTTAATTCGCCCTCCCTACTTAGCATGTGCCAAGAATATGATGACACAAATACAACTTCAATGGCGTAAATATTTTGTCATTCGTAACTTGGATGGACACCTACTTCATAGACACGGTCAACTGAAGACGAGACATTGCCATGCAATCTTATTAACTTCTTAAGGTCATCTCCCTTTCTAATGTCCTTTTCCTTGCATCTATGAGAAATTTCTATAATGCATTCACGCTTTTATCCAATAATTAGATTTCTACATACTCTATACAGAAGACAAGATTTCGTGTTCGTCGTTTTCATTTCAAAATACAAAGAAAAAATCTTGATATTAAAAAACATTTTGTGACAATATGTGAACTGAAGTATAACTACAGACTGAGAAATTTTATTAAAACTCACGATTTTTACGACGTTATGAAGAAAAAGAATCATGTCCTACAAGTGTAGTAGAAGAAGGAAAATGATTCTACCATAAAGTACATTTTCAGGAGACCAAATCGAAAAAAAGAGGAATTCAATGTGATAAGCTGATGTAAATAAGCGCTATTAGGAAGTAAAACAAAATTGACGAGTAACTTTTATTTTCCGTAACACACACCGACCATCATTACCATTTTATGGACATTTTCTATTGAAACGAATCTGGGGTTGCAAACAATTCACACGCTACATGGCAAAAAAGAAGGTCAGGTAAGTTTTAATCATCTTTTAAACAGCAATAATTAAGCGTTGTTTTGATAAGTATAAATATATACGACATTCTCATCAAAGATTCAAAGTGTACGCTCTAGAGTGTAGAGTTAATAGTGAGGTCTTGCAAGAAAGAATAACTGCTAAAAGATGCGTGCATAGACGTTATAAATCAAACAGGAAAAAGAGTAAATATAGGTAGATCTGCGATAAAGGAAGAATAAACAAATAAAAGGACCAATCAAAAAGATTATAAAAATGAAACTATTTTTTCGCGTTGTCCGCAATCACAGTATCGGCTAATTAACTTTGGCTTTCTTCTCCGAAAATCCCAGGGAGGAGATATGATATGATTTGCTTGGATGGAACTCAAAATAACCTTAGCAAATACATCACAGCAGGGGGATATGACAGATGTAAAATCTGTTTAGAAAACATTTTGTCATTAATGATGAGAGAGTTGTACACATAATGCTGTGGGAATTCGAAGTAAATAAAAGGAAATTCATAACACATTTCATTTCTGTTTTCAGGGGTTTGTGACCTTGAATTCTCCACATGTTATTTTTAACTTCTTGTGTTAAGTCAGTCCTTCACAATTTGTGTCAAGTCTATAGCAGACAATGTCACAGGTACTCCCAAGTAGAGACCATTGAAGAGAATTATTAAGATTGTGGGGAGGGGTGCAAGAGAGAAGGGTCACTCTTCAGCATCCATTAAAAGAAACACCAATATCGGATGTGTGAGCCGTCATTTTTCTTGCTCTCGCCGTAACGTCACTGCCATGGTGAAAACGCGCTGGCCATGTCCTCTCATCGCGGGGAGTCTTTGAAGATTTCGCCGAGTCATTGATCATGAGATATTGTGCAAAAACGGGAATGAATATTCACTGTCCCCGATGCTGAAATTTGATACCTGGCGACAGCAGAGGGAAAGCGGATCGCGGAAGAAGGAATCATTATATGAGCTGGCATCAGTGTATATTGACAGTGATGATTTATCATAAGGTTCTATCCTAGAGAAACCCGTCTCGTATACTAATACCGTGGGGAGTTGGAGCAAGCTTTTCATTCGACACGAATGTTATCATCACGCACATTATCGTTTATAGTAAGCAACTTTTTTTTTCATTCAAAGGAACATTACTAGTCACTTTAGTTTAGTAATACGCACGCATCCGCGTTTGTAGCTGCAGGTATTGATTGTGTTACTTTGCTCTTCCTTTTCTATTGCCCAGTCATCATGACCTTTGAGAACACGAGAAAACAATTCTTAACCAAAAAAAATAATACTTTTCCCCCCATAAAGTGTCTTTGGTCCTCTTTTAGATCACTTTGCATCATTTAACGATGCTTGGAGTGCAATTTCACTTTATGATCAAATAAAAAACTCAAATAGATGAAAGAAAATAAAACAAAAATAAAAGAAGCAGAATAGTTGGAGTTTTATAAAAAACCGTAATGAAAGGTACTGTTTTTCATTGGGAGCAGTGATTTTAAAAATGTTCGAGTTATCACATGTGATGCATATGTGTAGGTCAGTTGTATCACAAAACATCCTAACGTATAACATTTCGCAATAAATCCTGAAAATTAAGGAGATATCACTATTTTTCTTAATAAACCATAACTGTACACGGTTTATTCTATCAACAATCTTATTATAACCATTGTTCACTTTGTATATTGAACAACACTTAACATTGTTAATACTGACTAGTTTTTTACATTGGTTGTTTCTGTCCGTAACTCACATTTTAGAACTATTTTGACGCACTAAAGCTGGGTTTTTGTTTTATCTTCAAATGGTAGATAATGCCTCTAAGGTAAAAATGTCTTGGGATTCAAAGTTTCACCTTTCTCTCTGAGTGAAATGGTGATATCAGGCCCATCCACACAAAATAATGAAAATTAACTGAGGTAATGAAGGCGTCATCTCAAAAGTCTCCAATTGACCTGTACACAAATCTATGAGGTCCTCATTTGAAATAAAGTAATTTGGGCAGTAGAATCATTTCGAGACATTTTAGGCTTTGAAATATTGACAGGAGGCAATAAAACGTCAAATTCCGGATGTTTAGCAAAAATTTACCAGGGTTTCATATTTCCGGTCAAGTAACATAATTTGCAAGCTTCTCGGATTGAATGCCTACCAATTTGATGAGTGCAAATTGCAAAGAGATGACGGGTCATAAGTAATACCATGTATGTTGTCTAGGGTTTATTGTAAATCTTGGTTCACAAGTAATGGGTTGAAACAACAGAAATAATTATACCACTGATACTAAATTAATTTTAAACCACCCTGCCAACGAGACAGCCTTATTCTCAATATCTATAATCAATATGTGAAATCATAGGCACGGGATAAAATTTCTCTTGTATTCTCAACTGGATTGTTCAAATCTGATTTCAATTTTCTGCCAAGTAATATGATACCACTACTTTTAGCACAGGCGTTAATGATAAAATCCCGTCAGAAGCAATTCAAATTATCCATTTGATTTATCGAAACTATCCTGAATTATTTTGTGAAATCCGCTCCATCACCTCCGACCACATCATCCTAGTCATATTTCCCGCCAATAGGCAAAGAGCAGACGGTGTATGTATAACTAAGATGATGACACACCGCTCTGGCCATGGCACTCATCTGGTCGACTGTTGGACAGGTTGTTCAGAACGATTGCTAATCTTGATTTAAATGATGATATTCCGTAGCGTTTCTACTATGATATGCTTTGAAGGTATACACAATGAGAAGGAGGGTGGTCTGTAGTAGTCAACGGGTTTAAGCAAGTATAAATTTTCCCTCCAATGGTAAATCCGTAATTTAGAATGTTAATGTATTTTTGCGCCGATTTCGTTGAATCTGCTGACATGCATAAAGATTCGGATACAAGCACACACACACACACACACACACACACACACTTTCTCTCTTTCTGTCTAACCTCCCTCTTCCTTTCTTTTTTACCCTCTCTCATCCATACTTTCTCTTCTGGGTTTTTATCATTGCCTTATGTGATATTTCCGCTCTACCCTACATCTCCTTATTTTTTCAAAAATCTGTTTTCTTTCTCACGCTTATCCACCTTGATTTTGACATTATATCTTATTTCGTTGCCAAGAATTGCTTTTCTTTCCCCGCGTTCCCCGGAGTCGTGCCTTTTCATGTTGAGCAAACCTATTCCACCCGCCTTCAATTTACATCGATAATTGATTTGTCCGATGTGAAAGTCGCTATTGTCATACACTGCTGATGAATAAACACTTACTTTGATGAGACTGTTTATCGTAATATGGTTTCGTTTGTCTTGTCCTTAAAAGTGGTCAGGGGTTTGCGAAAAGTGTTTTTTTTTTTCTTGCCCCTGCTTCTTCCATTTACAGTTCTTTAGTTTACTTTAGGTCATATCTAACCTGCTTTGTCATCAGTGCAGAAAAGAAAGGAAATTACGACTCGAATAGTCAGCGCATTTACTTGGCAAGGAGTTTCAGATAAATCTTTGTTGGACATTGTTGGAGGGACGGGTAAACGTTTCTATGGCCCTGGAAACGAAATGATAATTAGGGACAAGGGTAAACCCCACGTGCCATATCGTCGCCGTTGACGACGCGTGGTTTTGAAAATTTTCGGTCCACTGGTTGTTAGTTTCAGACTCCCTAAAATATTATCATATCTAACTTGCCATGTTGGTATCCTGCACTTCTGCAATGCGAGTTAGATCTTCACTTGGTTTGACATCTCTTTCCAGGTTGCAATTGTAGAATTTCCTATAAGTGCATCAAATATCGGTCAGGTAACTTGATACGAGGTTTATTGACAATGGCATTATATGAAAACTAACCCCAACTTCACTCTAGCATTGGACACTCGTTCAATACACATATATAACAAGTCACATGAATTCGTTTATTTTTGAAACCATAAGCAGATAAAGGTTACTACTTGTATAGCTTACAGATTATTTTATGAATATCACGCTGATCTGTTGCATTTTGAAATCATTTTATTACCCTATCTTTTCCCTAGCCTCTGTAGTGTTAGCACTGCTGTTATACGCGGGATGCTGCTAATTTCATGAACTCAATACTAGCAGATACTGATTTGTATACTCTAAGCATTTACTTTGAACCAAAGACATTACATTTAGCTCTAAAAAGAAAATACATGATAATATTTTGCATATGAAGGATGATAAGCATACTTTGATAAAATGTTTAGATCAGGTCAAATTTTGAGATATAATTCCGTCAATGTGGTCATTCCTCATAAAATAAAACAAGACAAATAAAAGGCTGGTAAAGGCTTTGTTATATCATTCATGTATTCGTTATTGCTGTGCTGTTTGAGGAGGATGTTTCGACGACAAATTCAAGTAGATTGCAAAACTTAGACAAAAATGATCCTAGTACATCCATACACAATGTTGATAAACTCTTCTCAGTGGGCTATGACATTCGCATTCTAAATTTCCATTCTATAGAACAGAGAATCAAATAAAGTGTCTGCACCAGTATTGTGCCTTTGCTAACTCCAATTTGCACCAGTGCAGGGAATCTCATCGCATTTGGAGTAATTAATTGATTCTTTGATTATTCAATGTCCCTTGTTGGTTCCTATTGCTCTCCAAATACAACATGAAAAACATAAGGAGAAATTGGTAAGGTTATTACACTGGCAAATCGTTTTGCCAGCAAACTTCCAGAGAGGTTATTACAAGTCACTTCCTCACTAATGAGCGGAACAAAAGTTGTCAGGCGCTTGTTAATCTTCTTGGAGATTCTAGCTATTCCAATTTGCATAGGAAAGATGTACGACACATAGTAACATCACAGCCGAACACAAAGCAATATATTGCCAAGTGGCGCCTTCGAACTATCGGCAGGTGTTTTTTGTTTTGTTTTGTTTTGTTTTGCTCTTTTTTTAACCAAGCGATGTTAATTGTATGTGTGCAATATGAGTGGATGTGTATTAGAAAAACAAAGAACAAAAAGGAATGATCGAATGTGTTTCATGTATGATAGCCAGGATAGTAAATGTGATTAGCTTACATAATATCCCGAAGTCCTCAATTGGGGAGGGGAGAATTTCGATCTCCTAAATCTTCGCGAAAAACAAAAGCTCCTTGAAACACAGACCATCTTCTATATACATCGAACGTGTGCCTTGTGATAAAACAATTATAACTGTATACTTCATCTCTGAAACCTTGAGATGTTGGGGATTTTTACATCGACCTACCCATCGTTTACCTAAGATAATTGTCGATTATAAATTTGGAATTCCTGGTCACTTGTTGTTCCTATACCTAGCTTTATGGACATTGGTATGGTGATATGAATGGGAGTAAAAAGTTCAATTCGCATTTATTTCACGATGAGAGGCAGTCAAGTCCTAACCCATATTAGAATATACTAGTATCCAGAATTACCCAGGTTGGCAAATAGTACACTATGAGATGAAGAGATACATTGAACGTAACATATGATTTGCATGATTAAGCACGTCAACACTCTAATGCTTAAGCCTGTGGTATCATACCCGACGCCTAGGTTATATTTCCGAAGAAGAATTAGCAAAGTGAAATCCATTGATAGTTATATTCCTCATTAGAACTTCACACATTGGTGATGATTTATGTAACAAAATTTAGCTCAACTCAATCAAAACAACGCAGTAATTTCTCTAGTTGGTTGGGGGCTCCCCCACCCACCCCTCCGAAACGCTCCGTCTGACAATCAAACCAGGATATACGAAATGGAAAATGTTAGCGTTGTCGCTTCTGAGTCATTCAGCACTATGGAGTTTCTTAATTAGTCCCATACCTGTGAAACCTTGAGTTAGAGAGGAATGTGCAATGACTTCACTAGGCATAGATATTGCGGACACAAGAACTTCATTACAACCCAAGGAAACTGAAATTAATCACTGAATAGACTTGCCCCGCAGAGTAGAAATAATGATTCCTATATGTCTTTATTTTACCAGATAAAAAGTAAGTAAGAGAGAAAGAGGGTGAAGAGAAGGAAGAGCAATGTTACAAATTACTCTTAGGATGATTTCTAGCCCATTCTGTTATCAGCCATAATACCAGCTAAGAGTGATTTATCACTCCTAGCTTTGGTGACAAAGCTGTGACTAATACTGATTTTAAACGAAAAGAATAAAAGAACACAAAAACACATACAACAGTGATTATTGTGTGGATTTTGCCAACAAATTGTTGTTCAATTTTGCAGATAAAGAGAAACATTTTCACTTTGTCGCAGCCTATAAAGTCGAAATGTCACAGTTTTCCCTTTTATTAAGCTTGTATCCGTATTGCCACTTTGCCCCGAGCAAGTCTGGCATGTTTAGTGGTGTTTACAATGATTCATAGAAAAAAAAATCGAAATGACATTAGGGATCTCAGATATGTGACGTTTCAATTTTAGCTCTTCACGGAAATGATTGCCAGAACACAGGCATGGGAATGTGACCGAGAGCAAAGATGATTGTCCTGTAATATCTTTGTGAAAAAAGGAGGATATTCAAAGGCGATATACCTCCTTCTCCTCTAGAATGGCAGTAAAAAAGAAACCCCAAAAAAGGTTGAAAAGAAGCCAATGATCCTTCTATACTTCCGAGCGTATAATACATAATACATATACGACGTATAATAAACGCTTTTACCTCACTCTAAGCAGTGCTTTAAATTGACCTACTAGCCTCTTTCTGCAAATCAACTAATGAGATAGGTGCAGATCATCGCAGACATTTTGAATCCAAGCTGCATACTGATAGTAACATTCCATCTAAAATGCATAAAGATGTAGCACTTTCTGAACTATCCTTTCATTAAGGAAATTTCAGATGTCTTATTTTTCTTTTTTTTTACATTTACGCTGTAAGGAACATTAGAGGACTGCAAAAGAATGATAAACACCTTATACAAATGGGGAAAGAATTTGAGAGAAAATTTGTTCAATGCTTCAAAGAGCAAATCAATATCGAGTTGAGTATAGTTTCAAACAAATTAATTTCAAAATAATATCTTCTTCGATGGAATATCTTTTCCTGTTAGTCCAACTGAGGCGCTGGCAACTGACGATGAATATTTCGAATATCATCGATAGATATTCAGCTAACACATCATATAAATCTGATTGCCTGTATGGAAGATGGCGTGTGATACTGTGGATGTGCGTGAGCGCAAGCGTTAGTGGAGAGGGTGGGAGATGGGTCAAGTCGGGTCGTGTCCTCAGCCAAGGAATGACTCAACAGTTTTTCCCCCTAGCAAATCGACGTGATGTGATAGGTGGAACAAACGTTCGGGCCGTTCGAGAGACTTGCGCTCGGATATGCAAGTCCGGTCCAGATGATAGAAATAAGCAAATAACACTTTACACGTGGCTGACAAGAAAATGATGTCATAATGCCTGCAAAATGTGGAAAAAAAAGAAAAAAGGGGGAAGGGCAGCGGGCAATTCATTTTCCTGTTTCCGGCGATGACATAGTTTTATTTCTAAATCATAAATCGTAGAGGATGAACACGTGTTCCATGAAGTCATGAAATCAGTTAGAAGTCTGATTCGGAAGGGAATAAATAATTCGACTATTGACAAAATTGTTTTGGGTTATCAGGAGTCCTAAAAAATTAGAGGAAATTTGTTGTTCACCAAAGAAAGAAACACAAATGTATACACTTTGCACACACACACACACACACACAAACAAAGTATATAGGGCCTACTGTATATATCTCCTCAATATCACCAAAATGTCCGAGTGATAAAAGGAAGGTGTGAGATGAAAATTTATTCATGAATAGAAAATAGGACATACCAGTAACATCTACACTGGGAAAATAGGAGAACGGCACCGAGAGATTAACAAAATATGAAAACCAAAAATAATATCAGTGGTCTGTTTGACTAATGGTAAAGTAAAGGTCAAATATATTTGAAATGAGTTGATGTGGACCTGACTGCATGTATTCAAATTTTGGGTTAGCTATCCCTACTGGAAAGAACAAAGTGTCCCACAGTGTTTTCACAGTGCGTTCACATAATTGACTATGTGAAAACGTTCGAATTTAACAATGTGAAGACGATTTCACACTATGGTGTGGTTTTCACAGAGTGTTGACATATTAATGCTTTGTTTCATACTCTGAATTGATGACTCCCACTGTGTTCACACTGTTAAAACGCTCGAATTTGACAGTGTGAAGAGATTACACACTGTGTTTCTCACACTGTGGGACACTGTGTTCTTTCCAGCAGGGATATTGTGTGCAATAATCGTAGTTATAATCAATGGTGACGTATATTTTCAGAAGGAAGGAAATGCGGTGATGAGTAGAGGATCATGGTTTCTTGAAGTGGACAGTCTATACGAAAACTACATAAACCATAAACACCCCCTACTGGACAGAACACAGTGTCCCATGGTGTGTTCATAATCTGGTCACATAGTCGACTATGTGAAAACGCTCGAATTTAACAGTGTGAAGATGATTTCACGCTGTGGTTTGTTTATCACAGAGTGTTCACATGCATGGTATTGTTCTGTGTCACACTGTGAATAGATGATTCACGATGTGTTCACACCGTTAAAACGCTCGAATTTAACAATGTGAAGAAATTTCACACTGTGTTCTCAATGTGTTCACTTTGTGTTCACACTGTGTTCTATCCAGCAGGGACATTTAGCAAGATTTACTTCACTATGATGTGGGGGCCTACAGATGATTAATTAGATTAGCCAAATTAATTATTTGGTTAATCTATTCGATCATCTTTAGGCCCCTACATGAAGTGAATCTTATTCAAATAGAACTTGAATAAAGCATAACAAAATACAATAGCAAAGAAAAGAATAACCTGATAACGTGTGTTCTCACTTCGTAATGCATCTAATGTAAGTTTCCATGACAATCGATAACAAAAGACCCAAAGTAATGTGGCCTAAAATTGGATGACCATTAAAGACGCTACCAAATAGCTTACACTGGTTAAAAAAAACAAAAACAAAAAAACAATGCAATACATGTGAGTGTTGGACATTGGGTATGATCACATCTCAACGTTTTATTCAGATTTTTTTTTCAGAGATAAATATCTGTTGTCCAGGACGTCGATCGATCTTGACTCTGACATTTTGTTCCTCATCTCCACTTACATAAAAGGTCAACTTGTCAGAACTCATCAAATCGTTGCACTTCAAAAGTTATCATCATAATACAGTCATTTATGATGATGTGTGCATGCAAGGTTGTGCCTACCATTCCCAGCTATAGAAGTAAGGTGTATAATTTGATTTCATAGAGACGTCGGTAGTATACTGTACTGTGCATTTAGGTGAAAAGCCGTCACTGCAAAGATCTAAAAAAAGAGAAGCATGCTATTAAACTGGTACAACGCTTCGTGTTTGCGTTTGCCACGGGGGAAAACTTGTTAAGTTTGTTTCAGCAAAGCGAAGAAACCGATCCATAAACGAAGGATCAAGTCAATATAAGAAACCGAAGGAGTCAATCGGAGAGGCGAAAGAGTTAAGAAAGCGAAGGTGTTTACCGGAAAGCGAGAGAGTCAGTCCAAAACCGAAGGTGTCAGTTTGAAAACAAAACGAGTAAGTCGTCGGTTGGTCGACGAAAAATCATGCTCGCTTCTAGGACGTCCTAATGATATCTTTTTATAGTGTTGTGTTACAGAAATGCAGCTAGGTTTGTCTGTACATTATGACATGCACATACGTATATGACTGTAATTAAATTGATTTGATTATGGTTTAGATCGATCGTCATTTCTTCTAACATTTTTGTAGATGTTATGAGGACAAAAATGTCTCTCTTCTTCAATCCTTATCATGGTATTGCTTATATTGAGATGAAGAAAAAAATAGACTTGAACTGGAACTAGAACTTGAACTTGAAGTCTGATATCGCTATATATCCGTTTCATAGGCCTACACGGATGCTTATTAAAATAGATAGACAGAGAAGCACTATGGAGTACCCTAGTTTTTAGTATAGTTTCAAAGTTTACACCATCCAGAATTGATGACGTAAATGACATAAATGAATAACGGCTACCTGAGAACATAACTGAAAGGGGGAAAATGTTTACAAACCTACCACAAACATCACGAAATCCATGTATTGTATTTTTTCTTAGTTGTACCGTAGCGTCCTCTGATTCACGAGGATTGTTGCGGTTTTGCGGGGTTCAGCAGAGAACTTGAACCATTGGTGGAGCGTGTTCGATGCTGTCGCAGCCAAATTAATCGTAAAACATCAGGAAGTGTGGGGGGGGGGTTGAGGAGTCAATATAGGGTTATGGAAGACTGTCTTTGGTGTCCGGAATGGACTTCAGAATTGTTGTTTGGCTCTAACATGGTCATAAAGTAGTTAACGAGATGTAAGAGTGATGACAAAGCGAACGTAGGAAACAGAGGTGTCTCGTTTGTTTGATTTGTCGAAAATGAATCTAAAGATCGCATAGCGAGCTAATAAATACGATCAACTTGGGAGTCGGAGAAAATTTGTAAAGTGACTTTTATCTTTATTCGATCTGTCAAGTATTGGTAACGTTAACTCAGTCACTGGGGGCGTTCATATACACAATGACAAATTAGCTGGTCTTACTTGGATATCATACTTGTAGTGGACGTCAGTGACGAGATTCAAATTAGCTCGAGCTTGGGACATAATTGGAGATTGACTGACACGGACAGAGTAGCAAGGAAAGAGAGCAGCAAAAAGTGCAATGAAATAGAAAGGATGCACTTTTCAATTTCCGAGACAGCGACAAAGGTGGTGAAGACAGTTGTAATCGTAAATGATCGCACACTTTTATCGATAAAGTGTTACTGACGATTGATGCAGGATTTACGATTGGACATTACTATAGTTGCACGGACACAAAATTATGATATCAATCATGATGTCAAAGCGATGGTCAAGTGCAACTCTTAGTGCGCTCGAAAGCATGGATGGGCCCAATTACCCGTACAGTGTAAAAAGACTCGGCCTAGAGAACTCTCTTGACTGACGTTAGCTACTCTGGTTCTATGTTTTCCTGACACACACCAAGAATTAATTCTAGGAGCCAAGTAATGATTCCATATCCGTGCTTTGCGTAGCCGAGCTGCATAGAGTTGACGTTTTCTTCCGCCCTGTAAACTCGCAAGAGTGCATATTCGTCGTAAACTTGACTTCGCAGACTCGACTTCGATGTTAACTGTCTAATTTGTTATTATCATGTGTGCTTCAGACGCTTATCTGATTGGTGCCTGCCGGCCGAAAAGTAAGCGATATTCGGAAAAGAAGGTAGGGAAAGATCAGGAGAGGCGAATGTGGCAATGGAAACACGGAAGGAGCTATAGGAAGAAGAGAAAGAAGAAGAATGAACGACCAAGAAAAAGAGGAAAGCTGAAAGGGAGAAGCGTGCAAGATCTACAATGTACAAAGATACCATCTTTGAGAATTCCGCTGGGTCCGAAGCATGGGCACTCAGTCATGGGTGATCACTGAAAAACAGAAGACATCAGCAAACAAGTGTGCCAGACTCGCTGTGAGAACGACCTATAGCTCCCTTTGCGGGGCTTGTCGCTGGAGCCACTCTGGCTACTGAAAACATTCGAAGGGTTAAAGTCACCCTATGTACATTCAACGCCTAGTTTATGGACGTCACAGATGGACGTCGCATAACATACGAATTTATTTGACAATTTAAAGATGCCAATTAGATTGCTTTGTATCAAATTGAAACAAAATATGACACGCGTTTAAAACATTGAAATAGAAAGACGTCTGAGAAGTAATATCTATACACCATCGTATCTGGAATATTCACCAATCGATTCAAAGCTTTTGTCAACAGAAATCTTTCAGTATCAACGTTTTGCACAAGCTTCGGTTTATCTATTCATGAATATCCTTTGAGAGAGAGGGCATAATTTCGTTGAAGAGAATTCATTCTACTATAGTGCCAAAGCGTCCTTTAAATCTCGAAGGAGAAATAAAGCTGAATTTGTTTGACATGTTTGATAAGTGGGGGTAAAAGGTGTCTACATACCTACGCCGAGGTACGTACCACTGCTTCATTCCTACCTCACTATAGAGCTATTAACCGTTTGAATAGATTGCGAGTCTGTCCTACCGGTCGTTATCTTTACATATGAGTTTTTTTAGTAACATGTCAACTGACGTTTAATAAGGCAGTTGAGATTTGGCGGGAAATGGGGTCATCGGGTTATAGAGGTTACACAGATTTAAGCATCATTACTATTATAGTCACTTCTCGTTCGTATTAATCCGGTTGACTCAGGAGATGATTAAGTAAGTCAGAAGATATTTCACAGTAGACTTCCTTAAAATTGTAAAAATTCTCTCTCGTGCCAATCCCTTCCAACATCAGGAATGATGTTGCTTTACGACATGACAGTATGAACTCTGCTACTTTTTTTTTCTTCCGATGGTAATTCTGATGATAGTAATCGTGACAGTATAATGACACAACATCAGTTTGCAATCTTACGTGGTCAGTACGATGACTTTGAGTAAAGAGACATGTAGACATGCATGTATCTTATCTTCAATGAAGGTTTAAAGCAAATATGCATATCATTTTGATATCGTATTTAATTTGACATATTGAATAAATCGTATAAGAATTTTTGCGAACACTGGGAAATCTTTCAGAAATAGAAAAGATTACTTAAAGTGAAGTGTATCAGAAGTGGAAAGAACAATACCGTAATAAAGAAGCAACTTCAAATAACTGGGGGAAAATGTCATAACTTTCCTGAAATTATTGAGAGTAGAGACTAATGTGAGTAGAGGAACACTTGACTTGACAAAACGTAGCAATCCTCCCCATACCATATCATATACTTTGTCCCATTGCCACAGTCCCTACATCCTCTGAAATCCCGAATGACGTTGTACAGGATTCGCCAGAGTCCCGTGGGCAATCAGGTACTACCTTGACTACTGTTACCTTTTTCGCATGGGCTGCGGAGTCGGGGTGAAGGGGGAGGGGGGGGGGGGCAGGGTGTGAGAAATGTGAGAAATGGGGGTTGCAGCTTCTTACACTAATGTTGTGACTACAAAGGCTTTGAAAACAATAACACATATGAAAAAGAAATACACACCATTAATTTTTCAGGGTTCAGCCCCAGATTCCTCTTCCCTTTGGTTGGGGGAGGGGTATGAGATTCATATGCAGATCAGATATGACTGATTGCTATGACAATATGTAATAGGACAGGAAAGAGTATACGAGGTCAGTTACAGGTGTCATAAATGTCATTTAGGTCTCTCGTCATGCCTATGTTTGACTGATATTTTGCCCTTTTTAAACTCTTTTATTTGACGTTGTCATTTACCAGTAATCATTCTGAAACTTAGATGATGGTGTTTGTTTCTTTTTCTAGACGACGAATATGTCAAATTATCTAGAGGGAAGTCAGCTGTTACAGATCTGAAACGATGTATGATATCGCAGTGATAAATACTACGATTGTAGATACACGTTTTGATCTGCTCAGCGCAATTGCAATGTGTAGGAGTATCTGCTTCAAATACGACTTCCTAAACAGAAGTATTACAGACAGTAATTTCCCTTGAATTCAAAAGAAATCATCTAAATTGTGAAGCCAATAATGAACATCTTTTTACTCCCTACATCCGTCATCATTATTACGGAACACGAGTTTCACATGATGGTTCACATTGTACATATTTATCTAGTTATATATACTCATGAAGTTCAAACTATTACTAAATTGCAATCATTACTGTCAATTTGCAGACCGTAATTGTTGTCATAATAAAGTGGGTGGGATATAGCCACAATGTTGAGCATGTATGTTTGCTGGCAGATAAAAAGAAAAGAAGAAAAGGACTAATTCCGACAAATATGGTGATGGTAACAAAATACAAAATACTGTGATACCTGCAGTGTGAACGGGTACAATGATAGAGATGGTAGACTAATGGTGATACATGTGGTGGTACATATGATTCCTCTAGAGAAGAGTAAGAATTTTACAGTGCTTGTAACTTGTTGGTCATTTTAATAATGCTGTTGAGTATGTGTTTGATGGCGATATTAACCACTGTTGACAGTGCTTTTATCGTGGTGATGGTGGTAGTGGTGGTGGTTTTGTGAGTGTTGACAATAACGGCGATGGAGGTGGTTGGGGTGGTGGTGGTGGTGGTGGTGGTGGTGTTGGTAGAGTCCTTGTCTGTGTTGATGGTGACAACAGGTGAGGTGGTATATAATGATGGTGATGATGTCGGTGGTAATGAGAGTTGTTAGTAACATTGGTGGTAGAGATGGTGCTGTGAGTGTCGATGATAACATTGGAAGAAAATGAAGAATATGATGGAGCATTAAGCCTTTGGAATTAATTTATATATTCACTTACATTATTGATAAGCAGTAATTGCATCGATAAGATGGCACTGTATGGGTGTTGAAAGTTCTAAACATGATTCCATTGCGTCATAAATGTTCTGGAAATTCAGATTTCTTCATTCTTTTCCTCTCCAAGCGTCAAGCCACCGCGATCACAGTACAGCAACTGTATCCCTAACCATGCAGCAGTTATTTGTACCTTTGACTCTCAACGTTACTTGCTGTCTCTCCAAAAAGAGTCTGTTGACCTAGTAACCAAACACACAGACACATCTTTTTTATGCCAAGCGTCGCTGTTTGGGGGGAATTATGTGCTCCCGTCAAATATACCGCAAACATCCACGACATTCGCGTCAAGCACATCACCTCTCGTCTCAAACGCAAGCCGAATATGAAATGTAGTCGTACGCGACTTTGACAGAAGATTAGCAAATGCACGACAATCATTTCCAAGCCAAAACACAGCGACGGAGGCATGTAATCGCCAGAGCCGTCATCAAATTTTGTTACAAGTGACGAAAAAATGCAAGGGGGGATACAGTGCCTGGGGGATATGTAGGGCTTATGTACGAGGTCTCGTGGGGCCGCGGCGACTATCGGAATGGGACCCCAGACGCGCGCCGAAACTTCGGGGAGGAAAACATCTCATGTCGTTGCATTGGGTGGTCCTGTGAGCTGTCTAGCGTATAGGGAGCTCCAAGCAGGCTGCGCAAGCAAAGGGAGGGGAAATATTTAAACAACAAGATGTTTTTGAGGTTCAAAAACATGATCGGTGATGGAAAATAAAAACATAGACAAGAAACAGGCGGCGTGGGAGTTCTAGCGCGACACACTGTTATGAATTATGAATCGATTCGACTAGGGAGTCGTCGCCAGAGTTGGTTCAATAAAATATGGTTGCTGGTGTGTGTTTCTGACTGAGTTGCTCTCAAATTGGAAGTGATGGTCAAAATCTGGCGAAGGCATATGGTACAGTGTGCTAGCAGCATTTTCCAGACTCATTTGGTGTCTCCACACGTACTCTGACTCTGATATGTTTACGCCTGTATGGTCATACATCATCAAACTCAAGACATGGTATTAAGACACTATACGTTCTTTACGTTCTCTCGTCACAGTCTCCCTCTATACGAAAAAAAGAGAGAAGAAAAGTGCTAACATTGACACTACCTTTCACGCTTTATTTATGTCTTTCAATTATTCCTTTCTCATGTAATGAATATCTGGGGTTTGTCAGCCAATATCCGGTCTATGTCATTTTCGCCGTTATGTCCCGTATGTTTTCTGCCAGGAGGCAAATTCACCTGCTAACCAGTCTTCCGTTACGCTCCCTTCATACCATGGGATTTTAAAATCCTCATAGACTTTGTACAGCACGCATCGGGCACCCAAAGACAAAAGTGTGCCCCAATTGTCTTCCCTTCCACACTGAGGAAAAACCCGGAATGGAGCCAAAGTGGATTCCATGCTACTGAAATGATAGATCAGCAAGGTGACATATCGCCATATTGATGTTTCAACTTATACCAATATACACCACGCGGAGAATTTGTGACTTGTTTCTCTTTGTTGTTTTCTTTGCCACTCGATAATTATCGTCTTCTTCTAGAATTTTATCTCTCTCCTTTGTTCACATTTGTCTATTTATTTCTTTTTTATTCATGGCGACAAGATCGACGACACTTTAAAAAAAAATAAAAGTTGAGATGTGGAGTGTCAGGAACAATAAAAGTACCACTGCCGTATTTTCATTGCTCAACTTCCTTTTTGAGCTGATCTATTGCTTGACCTGAGCATTATCAACTATTTCTATCAACAACATAAATATATAAAGTGGGGCTTTAATTCAGAGCCGACTGTTGATGGATATGTTTTCTTTTTGTCGTTCATATTTCTATTCCAATTTTTCTATTGTTTAACAACTTAAAACCCGCCTCGTTTTTCTTAATTTGTCTGTCATTTTCCTAATCCCCAACCTATTTCTTCCGGAACTCCCACTTTTGTTTTGTTTTTGTTTTGTTTTCTTCCCGCCTCCGTTAAGTCTCCCTCCACCCCAGAGACTTTCTCTTCCATCTAGCATCCGTATTTGTCAGCAGACTTTCTGCCAAGCTCCTGTCACATATTTTATGCAATTTACACAACAACTGCGAATGTTTGATTGTTTTCCTACTTCTATTGACCTACTTAACCCGCTAACATTTGTTCAATTGCTTGTTATCTGTAAACAACACATTCCAGGACGTGAAAAAAAGGTTTTATTTGTCTCCACATTCCCTATCGGAGGAGGGTCCGAGAGTGACAGTCGACGAGTTGAGACAGAACTCGCGGGTGGTTCAGTTGCGGGGCCAAATTTTGATCTACTGACTCCAAAAGAAACGATGGATTCTGTTTAGACTTTCGAATTGATTTTTCTTTGTTTTTCTCCCGTCACGAAACTGTACAAACTGTACAAAACTGTTCCGGACGAAAACAAACCCTTTCATGGATAATGGATGATTAAAACCAGCACCATATAACCAACGAATGTGAATAATGTTTTCTCTGAAGGGTTTTTTACCAATATGTTTTATCCCCTTCTCAAATGACAATTGCGTCTGACCTTTTTTATTTGAACTTGAATATTTCTTGGTCAATGTTCCGTTACTGTATGAGATATATTATACAAGCCTATGAACGATTCTTTTCAGTCTGTGATTAAACTCACTTGTGACTAAAGCTCGAAGATCATCATTCCCTTTTGGATTAGTTTTTCTTTTGTTTGTTAGTTTGTGGTTACCCCTAGAATCTAGAAAGTAACAAATATTGGGCACCTCATCAACTTCACTAAAATCATTTCTGTTGAAAAACGAGAAATCGTTCAGTCAATGGATTTCTCACCTGTTCATTCCTAAGATTTGTATTAAATCATAACTTTTACAGATCGAAACGATTTCTTTGTACTATTCGGAGTATTATGATTATCGATAATTATAGCTTATTTGCAAAGCAAATCACCGTTTATCGGGGAAAGAAGTGAGAATTGCAGTTTAGACGTAACTTCTTTCCATGGGTTCCGGAAACGTTTGATTTCTTTGCGGGGGGGGGGGGGGAATCTTCACCTCTGACATTATTCCAATCGTCTCAGGGGTCGAGTCTACGGCTTTTGTCTTATAGTGCAATTCCACTTCATGCTTATCCTTATTAAATTAAGTGAGCAAAGTCAAACAGCGCCTTTAATGATGAAAAAAAAAAGTCTAACCGTTCAATGTTTGTGTTGATAGTAGTGTTAGATTTTTTAAAGTTACACAGCTCTTCTTTCTGAGGTGTCATCTACAATAATGACAATGTATTTTGAATATGTATTATTTTTTTGCTTCCAGGTTCATCTGCATTCATCTCCGCTTTTAATACATGAATCTCGAGAAAGAACAACAAAGTTGATGATGAACTATGATTAGTCGAAAACAGATGCAATCACAAAGAGTGGTCTAGGAACGTACATCTCAGGTAGATATGCTAATGAGATTGAGTGATGATAACAATTAGACATTATTGTGTAGTGTAGTGTAAATTGTACGCGGACATTAAGACATCATAAAGGTGAAAAATCATGGACAAAAATTATATCATGGGACACACCTATGGAAAGGTTGTGAATCATGACATTTAACATGCCAACACCATGCTTCAGTTGTTGTAAAGTTATGAACGATTCCTCTTTGTCCCAAAAACATTTGAAACCTCAAGATTCACACTTTGAAGTGTTCCTTTTGTAACCTATGTAGTAAGACTTTAACCGTTTTTTTTAATTGGCAGATTTCACTCCGTAAAAGAAAGCCAGAGCATTCAGTGGATTTCCACTTTAAATAGCACACTTCTTTGTTTCGATTTGAGACACGGAGGCCGTGTCCCAGTGACCTCTACTTCATCTTTACTTAAATTCCATGGGACCGATTAACATCCGATACCATGTTATTGATTATAGCCGGTGAGAAGAAATAAGCAACCGGAAGTGAAATCCAGCAACCCATGGGATGTGAAAGGAAAGAAGGAGGAGACCACTGCCGTAAAGATTATTGTTGTGACATAATTCGTCATAGATACATTAAGAGGTATGTGACATATTACGCGATACTTTCGGTCGTTAGTCAGTAACTTAGGGATGTATGAGAATACATTCAGGACATTTGAGAAAAAAAAATTATCTTTTGAAAGTACATTTTGTAACATCAAAATCATCACATGAAGGGGAAACGTTGTTCATTGAGAACTCCCACTCTTCCTATTACTAACACATAGGCTCTCGCTCACACTTTAACTTCTTGTTTTGCCGTTTGGAGGGATCGAGTTGGATATGAAACTCAAATGAAAGTCACTGTCTCTTATCATCTTCTGTTTGAACACAGAATGACTGCTGTTACAGAACGTGATGATGCATGCAACTCGAGCTTTTTACAGCTTGAGGAAAACAGAAACGAAAACTGACAATCTGTATTTCAATAGTTTTCCTTAATTCACACACACACACACACACACACACACACACGCACGCACACACAAACAACACACACACATACACACACACACATACACACATACAAAGATTGAAATCAGTAAGGATCTCAGGGTTATAATCCCATCTCTTTATTTAGGACAAATAAAACATTATCAGTCAATGACGCACTGCTTTAATTGCAACACGAATCGATACTGCGGTCGACAAAGATGCATGTTGACATCCATCTCGGAATGAAACAAAAAGTTCTATGTGGTTTAATAGCATCCATTTCTCAGGAGATTAGGGAGGCTTCGAACTCATGACTCGTTGATCTAAGACATCCCGCTTCTATTTCTTTTTTTTCTCAATGCAACATGTATGCTGTAAATGACACTCGTCTAGATCAGGGAGGTAGGAAATCCCACCTCCCTGTCTAAATGAACCCAACGGGGAAACGCTACAATTTATCTATCTTCGTTCGGTTTTTAGACTAACGGAGAGAGGAAACGAAGAAGTGGTTTAGACGTTGCAATTGTCATGATGAAATTGAAATAGAGGGTATGGCGTTATTGAAGTAAAAGCGCTCTGTGCGTTGTCAAGAACCAAAAGGCGCCGACTTCTGACGCTTGTGGTTCTACAATATTTTCTTATCAAAAGCTGTATATGAGCCATCTTTATGGCCGACGCAATCTCAGACAGTCTCATTTTGTTTCCTTTTGCACCATCTGGATATTGTATGGCTTTGATTTATTCCCCTTCCAAACCTAATAAACACAGTGGAGGCAGGACTAAACAGTCTCATACCGTAAGTTACCCACATTCATGCGCATCGGAAGCGAAGTAGCGAGGACGATAGAATGGCGCCTTGTAGTAATTTTGTGTAAATGTGTGTGTGTGTGTGTGTGTGTGTGAGTGTGTGTGTGTTTGTTTGTTTGTGTGTGTGTGTGTGTGTGTGTGTGTGTGTGTTGAGTGAGAGTCTGTGTGCGTGTGTGTATGTGGGTGCGTTTGTGTGCGTTTGTCTAACTGGGGCTCATACAATTGCCAGGTATATAATTGAAAGAGCTCTCTATCACAAGGGAGATAAATACATACGAGAGATGCATGGTCAAGTTAAGTAACTTGCCAGATAATAATGGTCTTAGAATATGGATATGATAAGGTCATTGTCCACAGTTATAGCTTCTTCAGCGTTCGCAATGCTCTGCCAGAGGACCCTGTCGTTATCATAACCTTAAGTACTGTCAGGTATCAATTTTCACAGCTGAGTCGAGAGATTGACAATGCTTTGTCCAGGGACGTAGAATGTATATAGTTTAGCAGGATTCAAACCCCGAACCTCCGCTTAAAAAGTTAAGCGTCTCATCCACCTCACCATTCCAGCTCCGACAATGAACGTAGGCCTATATACATGTTCATCTAGGGCTTAATAGTGAACCATTATTAGTATGAAAATTTGTATGCATCAGCTTGAATTTCACCAGTGACATAATTATGTCTTTTAACATGAACTTGGGAGCTACTCGAGTAGCTCATCATGTCAAACCTCAGCTTTGTACAACAAACTGCATTTGAAACCATTACAATACACCATCTCGTTCTAAACTGGTTTCTGAGCTCGTTTAACACTGGAGTGGGGAAAGTTGGAGGAAGAGAGAGCGGAGGAGGAGGGGAAAAGGATTATCGTACGCCCTGTGGCTGAACTGTCCAACTTGCATGGAAACTGCAGAAATCTGTGCAAATTTGAATACTAGGAGAGACACCTCCGAAAAGAGGAAATGAATTGTTCTCTAAGGTCACCTCAAGGATAACGTTAAACGGATAGTTTGCAAGCTGCACCTGTTTCATAATATGTGTGTTTATGTGTTTGTGCCTTTTGTTTTGTTCTGTTTGTTGAAAGACGATGGTTAAGACCTTATTAGTAACTAATCAAGTTGCGCATGTGTTCTTTCAGAAGACTATTATTGTAAAGAAGTATTGCAAACATGTACAAGAAGCAGAAAGGAACATTGTAGGTCCTTTATGATCGCACCCCGATAGTAACTGTTGGGTAATTATAGTAAGGGCATGGAGTCATGATTATTTTGAAGGGACATTCGTCAGACCCTCAGGGAGATGTTGCTTCTACTGACGGCGCTGTCAACGCCTCATTAAAGTGGGTCCATGATGCTTACCGAACGTTTCCTAGCTGAGCGTAACTCGTACCACTTGACCGTGAGCTCCTGGGTGCCTGTAACTCATTAATGTCGAGTTTATGGCAATCCAATCCACTGAGTGCCACACCGCTGAGTGACACCTTTTTTTGAAAACTGAAAACATCCTCCATGTTAAAGATGACTTTAATTAAAGAGTAGAGCAGAGTCAAAACAAATAGAACAGTACGCAATTATTGAAAATTGGACCAGAAGAAACCATCACTATCATTATTTCTAGTGATTGGTCCTTGGCTGTTATGTCACCGTGACATGGCGTTTACCAGTCTCCTCCCCCCCCCCCCCCCATTCACAAATACACAAATATATATTTCCTTATCCCTTCTTCTTTTGAATCATTCAAACTGTTCGCGAGCCGATTCAGCAGGTCTTACTGTGAAAATGGGGAGGCATTTATGGTTGCTGAGTTATTTACAAAAGAGCAATTAATAAATAATGAATAAAGAGTAACATCTTCTATATTAGACTGCAGGAAAAGTGTGCTTGGCCATGACGTCATCAGCAAAATTTCATTTGAGATATTGTCATCATTTTTGTCCGATTGTAAGGAAACTTAAGCTGGTTAATTTGTTTGGCACAACATAATTTAAGTTCACTTTACTGTTTATAATCAATTAAAGTACAAGTAACATTTATTTCCTTTAATGCAAAATCATTTCAATGAAAATCTATATATAACATTGACAATAACAACTGTACACTGAAGTACACCAAAAAGCACCAAAAAGCACAGATTGTATCGGGCACGTCTATAACAATAATATTGTTAGACGTAGATGTGTTATGTTATAACACATTTGCAGATAAGCATCAACGACAACAAACATGCCAGCAAACAAACAAATCAACAAAATATACATGTACTAGTGAAGGATTTATATGTATGCTGACAAGAATTATGAGCATATATTCTAGTTATAAACTGAATTCATTCTTTGTAGAGTTATCAAATATAACAACTGAGTAAGCTATCTTTATACCGAAATAAAAGGATCTTAATGTTTAATAATAACAATATTATCATTTGCAGTTTCTCATGATCATACAATGTATAAATCTGGATAAAGTAAAGTCGAAACTAGATTGTATAAAATTCAAGAGTCACATGTGATGTGGCGATATTGTTCATTTAATCATGGCTACTGCATGGAAGGGGGTAATGACGCCATCAGGAAATTATAAAAAAAACATCAAAAACAACAAAAACTCTTCCAACAACCTGCACCCAAATCCCCACTAACTTTCATGTTTCAAATGATGTCAAATAAGAAAGAATGTACTATATATCCTTCACGCTAAACTGTCGAAGGGTTGTAATGATTTAGTAAGGACAGCTTTTGAAGAGAGTATTATAAGAGTTGACTTTATAACCCAAAACAAAAACTATGATTGTTATATTCCCTTTAAAAGCCGCTGGGAGAGTTGTGAAGGGATGGCGTCATCACCGCATCTCATCCGTATATTTGGAATATCGTTGCAACAAATATCATGGCCTGGTAAAAGATGTGAAGCTGTAAAATTCTATCACTTTTTGTTTCATTGTCCCATCGGGAAAAAAAGTACACCATTCTGTTTGTTTCATAGTAACTTATTTCATGACACTTCATTTAAACACGTAGTGGTTTTTACAACAAAGGGACTTCTTCTTTTTTTCATTTTTTTTTTTGGGGTGGGGGGTGGCTTTCTTGGGAAACAATATGGGACTGAAGCACTCTACCCTTATTGTCTCATTAAATCTCAGTAGGGCCTGTTTAACCAGTTCTTACAATTACGTAGATTCTTTTTTAAACCACTGTAGGCTTACTCAAAACGAAGTGGTAATAAGCTTATTTTCTTTCCATACTTACCTTGGCCGGCTGAAAGAATGGCAGTTTGG
This sequence comes from Diadema antillarum, assembly GCF_040938485.1. Classification (NCBI taxonomy): domain Eukaryota; kingdom Metazoa; phylum Echinodermata; class Echinoidea; order Diadematoida; family Diadematidae; genus Diadema; species Diadema antillarum. The sequence goes on from NW_027271508.1 coordinate 738,479, forward strand.
TAAAATACTTTTTTCCAAAAGATTGCTAAAACCATTATAGATAGTTCACTTGAGAATAAGTTTCATGAATTAGCCTACACCTGAGCGATAGATGAGTAAAACTGAGGCACTTTGATGAAACATGCTATAACCACGTATGAGTATACCTTTGACCCATTTAAATCCAGTGGGTAACCCTGTGAATAGATATTGGAGTATATATTCCCCTTTTTTGGCGAAGAGATTTAGAAGTAGATCCAACATCCTTGTCTTTTAGTCGCTCAGTCAAAGCGAGGGGGGACGGCAAATCGTTCGGATCACACCTTGCGGCGCGGGGAGCTAAGGACAATCATCACCTTCGCAAATATGCGAAAAATATCGGCAAATTGATAAACAAACGGTACTAACGCCTAAGTACACCTTGAGAAAGGGGTATCGAATGGAGCGGTGGCCCCACAAAGGCACTGACAGTATTGTGCGCTTTATAGACAAGAATCACAGGTGAAAGACAAAGAGAGAGAGAGAGAGAGAGAGAGAGAGAGGATGAGGTAAATGTTGTGGTATCTGGATCAGATTAAAGATCATCCCTGTTTGGAGACGGAAAAAGCTTTGGAGATTTCAGGAGCTTCCGTCAAACCCAACCAAAGCAAGACAAAAACCAAATTACGCGATTTCAGAGAAAGAAGACATGGGAGGGGGGAGGTAGGAGGGGAACAGGAATTGGTGAATCCAGGAGAGCGGCCCCACCCCCACCCCCTCTCTCTCTCTCTCTCTCTCTCTCTCTCTCTCTCTCTCTGTCCCTCTTCCTTTTCCTATTTTAAATGAGAATTTCTGCTGGTTTTTGCTGTTGACCTGTTTTATTGACATTTTTTTTTTCAATTTCCAATTGCTTCAGTGTTGTACCAATCAACATACCAATCAACCAATTAACACGTATACAAAATATTATAATCTTCTTGTTGTTGTTGTTGTTGTTGTTGTTGTTTTGTTTTTTTGCTCACCCATTTCTCTATCTATCTATCTCTCTCTCCCTTTCGCTCTCCCTCTCTTTCTTCTTTTGGTTTCTTTGTATTCAGTATGTTGATTATGTTAAGATTTTGTGAAAAGGTTATTATGCGACGTAATGAAAGTTTATTCTTCGCAATGTGCTTTGCAAGTTATAGCAAATATGAAAAGTAGATCTGAGGTACAGTGACAATTATGTGACTATGTCCACACACACACAAAAAAAAAAAAAGTGTTTGTGGGCCATGGATGATACTTTTCTTGAGATGAACCGTCTGTATTGTATCCAGCATCTCTCTCATTAAATCTGGGTTCCGAGGGAGACAATCGGAGAGGCAGTGGTTTCCATAAACTAATCTTTAACCTCACGATGCCTTCTGCCACCCATTTCACCCACATCACAGGTGTGAAAATTGCTCTATTAGATGGTCTCTAGATTCACAAACATGTTTTGATTCCTATTATGTCTATATGGATCGATGGTACTCTCTATATCAAGCGTGTCTGAAAGGCCTTTGATAACTACATTGTATTTCATGCGAGAAAAAAAAAACTGTCTCAACGATAAGTTGTTTCTCAATTCAATTTCGTAATTAACCCGAAGGAAATTAATTATTCCTCAATTTCTTTAATGAGTCTCATTTTGATATCGCACGTGTTATTTTTCTATTGTGGGCAAACACAAAGGGATCCATCTGTACTACGTAGGTTTGGGTCACTATGTATCAGTCACGTACATGTAATAGAGACAGCTACAGAGACATGAAACTGCACAGGGGATTTAGCATTTGCTTTCTTTCTAAATCTCTGCCCTCATTGGCCTTTCTTGATTTTGGCAGCAAATGGGAATAACATTCTGGGTATGTTTCATCCAGCAAGAACTGACGCGCATTATCCGAACATAATCAAATTATTTAACATCAAGAACATAACAGAGAGGACTGCCGGCGTGTCAACAGCCACATGTTGGCTCTCGACTGCGGGGGGCAACACATTTATTCATGTGGACTTGTTATTGGGAGTCTGCTTCCTTGCTCCCTGCGATGAGATGTTCGTTATGATGATCTCACGGAAACGAAAGTTGCCACCCAAGGTCCTTTTTTTTTTTCTCCGGCGACTCGTACTCTTCCATTTGCCGATAAAAAAGTGCAATTAGTAGAGGTACGTATTCCATTAAGCCTGGACAGTGAGGCTTCAGAAGAGACTGGCATTGGATGACGAAAATGAGTCCATAGTGGGTGACGAGCATCGTGTTAAAACATAATGACAAACTAGTCTCGTTTGGCAGCCCCCCCCCCCCCCCCCAACAAAAATAGAGTTATAGTCCATGGGCATTCACATTGGGGTAAAAAAGGTGCCGAGCAAAAAATGGCGCAAGCTCTCCCCCCCCCCCCCCCCCCCACCCCCACCCCAGCCTTTTGCCAAAGTCCTCTCACTGTATGGTGGTGAGCGAATGGGGGCGAACGAGGCAAGCTCAGCTGAGTTTGAAAGCGCACTGTCGTGCTCGTCTGGGCTCGCTTCGCTCTCCCGTTATAGCCATCATATAGCGAGAGGGCCTTGACAAAAGGCTACCCATCCCCATTCTCTCTCTTATTCTCTCTCTTATTCTCTCTCTTATTTTAAGCAGGCAAATAGACATACCGACAGCTGACCAAGGATACTCATTACAATATTTTTTTTTGAAAAAAAATGATAAAAGGAAAAGAAATTTATAGATAAGTGTTTGGCGTAAATATTCTAAAGAGAATGGAAAACGCCACTAAACACAAAACAACAACAACGACAACAACAACAACAACAACAACAACAACAACAACTCTCTACCTGTCTTTCAAAAATAATCTATCAAATATCTTTTTTTTCTCCGCTATATAAAACATTGCGTTAGATGAAGAAGAGGGCTTTGAACCAATGGGCAATGGTTCGAATTCTGCTGGGTTTTTACATCCGTCCACAAGGTCATTGACCTCATAGTGTCTTCCTAACCTAAAAGGCCTATCTCACTGGAGGAGACGTCGCCGCGACTGCCGGGATTGATCAGTCGCGGCGACTCGTGCAACCGGAAAGACCAAGGAATGTCTAGCGCTCTCATCATGAAGGCGATTCCACCAAGACATCCGAGACGTTTCCGAACAAAAGTGACAATTTTTCCCCGGAAAGTCGTGGGCACGTTATTGCGACGTCGCCGGTAGTTGCGAGGATGTCGCCGCGATGTCGCAGCGCCTTCTCTGTCTTCTCAAATGCGACGTCTCCAATTCGTCGTCGTGAAGTGAACACGTATAATAAATCGTTATTGGCTGTACAACGATTTCTAAATTCGATCCCGAGAATTCAGGCTGGAGAGTATGCCTGAATGCTTCCACAATGATGATAATAATGATTACGATGATGATAGTGATTTCGAATATGTTGTTATCAATGTGATGATGATGATGACGACGATGATGATGATGACGATGATGATGATGACGACGACGACGAGGATGGTGATAACAATGCTGATGACAATGATGATGATGGAGATGTTGATGATGATGATGAGAGTATGTTGGAAAGAATACAGGTTGTTAATACAGAGAGAGGGGGAGTAATGGCGACACCTGTAATAAGGTCAGTCAGAGAATAAAGAAACTTCGTAAGGCACGGGTTGTTGAGTCTGCCTCACACTTCGGTGATATCTATGCTTCAGAGCGTGGAAACTTGCGTCTTCATTTACCATTTGATCGCATTCATGGGAAATACCTGAACAGTTGTCGAAACAACTAACGATTCAGACTCTTTCTCAAAACCAAGTGATCGAAACAAGGGCAACTTTCATTCAACAAATTGGTGACGTTTTTCATCGCAGAATACTGGGTTAATCCAAATGAAGTGTATCGAAGCTTCTCAACAAGCAAAGAAACTGAGAATCAAATCCTCGACAAGAATTAACCTTGGCACGGGTCAGAGACAAAACATACTTAAAGGATAACAACAAGTGAAAGTCCTACTCACACAAGGTACAACGAAGATGTGTCAAGCAGGATTTGATAAGGGGAATCGGATGAACCCGTTGCCTTCTTTGATTCCCGTCTCACATTACGTGAGAACTATTTGGCACGTCAGCCTCGTCAACTCGAGGGGGACACGGCTATCGTCGAACTTGCTCGCCTCAGGTAATCGGCGCCAAACGGTGTGCTGAGCATCGAGACTGCCTGAACTCAGATGGAGGTGAAAGGGGAGTGTGAGGATTGTGGAAGGGGCGGGGAGCGGGGAAGGGTAAGGGGTACTGGTCCCGGAGTTTCTCCGACATCAGTAGCGACAGACATGACAGAACTAGTGCAAAGAGAATCCGTTAGATCCGCGTGACAGAGATTTCAAGAAATAAAGGGGACAACACACTGACCATTGAACGACCACATTTTTACATAATCTTACTATAAACATCGTATGCAGTAGAGCAATGACTGAGTTGATATTGTGATCTGATTTTCCCAACTAGTAGATACAAGAAAAATTATCGACAGATCAAGACAATTGCCTGTCGATCCTCAAGTTAAAAAACAAAATCGATGAAATAGAAACAAAAAAGTTGCAGACATTTCATGCCGTTTAGAATTTGGCTACGAATCATATTGCAATAATGTATGTCAATAAGGTCGTGAGTATGATGGCGTCCACAGGCACCTGCACTAAAAAAAGGCATTTACCTCATGCCATCCTAGGCTGTTTACCAGTTACTATCCATGTATGGAGAACATTTTGCATATTAATGTTATATATTTCACTCGAGATGTCACGATGATTACGGAAGTAAAGATTCCTCCTTGCTTTAAAATGAGTTCAAAACCGTTTCGACGTCTAATGCTCTTCCCCTAGCAAATGAAATTGTAACTAATCTAATCTAAGTTGAACTATAGCTTCTGGAAGTATCGCAATCAAAAGATCTCCTCTTTTTAGAGTCAAATGAATCATTAACATCATTATTTTGGTGATGATGATTATGAAAATCATCGAAATGAGCTAACATATTATGGCCAAATGATGTCTCGAAGTTTGGGCAGGTGTACCACATCAAGAGTGAAGGGATTTTTTGCTTGTTTGTTTTGTGGAGAGAGTGTAGTTTTACAGAGACGTTTTTGTTTTGTTTTGCTGTTACTTTATGTGAAAAAAATGATAGTCTATAACTTATACCTGGACTTACTGGAGGCTAATGAATTATGAATAAGACCAAGAGAGGTGAGGCATTGTACATTATTTTGTTCAAACATCATTGTGTCACTCTGACGTAAACTGGTTTTAGCTCAGTGGTAGTGCTGCTGTCAAGCAGTGGGCAACGCAGGTTCAAATCCCACTCTACTTCCTAAAATCGCTGTAACTACACTCTCTCCGCAAAACGAAAATTCCTTCATTCTTAGAACTCGCCTTTCTGCAGGCTAATGAATTGTGAATAAGACCAAAGAGGGAATGAAAGAGAAGTGAGGCATTGGGCATTTGTTCAAACATCATCGTGTCACTGAGATGCCATGAACTGGCCTTGGCAGAGAGGTAGTGCTGTTACCCCGTGAGCAGCGCTGGTGACGCGGGTTCAAATCCCAGCATACTTTCTTCTTTTTCACTTAGTGTTCATAATGATGTAGATCGAGCATAGTATGATCTTATTCATGGAGATAGAAAGAGAGAGAGAGGAATCTCTGTAACTGATCTACCACTTAATAGATAAGGTTCCTGTTAGTCCTGAGTACTTGATGTTCATCTTTATTCCACAAAGGGATTCCACAAAGGTACTTTACTCATGAAAGATCTCAAAGTGGTAGGATTTTGTTGGTGACGAATACGAAATGTCAGTGATAAGGAACAGTAGAATCAATCTGCCGTTCTGCTGACGTAAAAAGTCTTCCTCTGGACGGGGTTTGGTAATCTCAAGAAGACAGTTATTGAGTTGCAGGCAGACGAACGTAGAGGGCAACATTTCCTGATTTTCCTCTTTGAAATGTTGTTAATGCGTTATTGCTGGTATATATTGGTGTCCACCTACCCCCGCCCCTCCTCGATTTTTGTCTGTGGAACATGTCACATCATTACAGCCTCAACCAAGGCTGATGACACGCACTTAAAAAGCCGAACTTCTGATTGCCATAGGGTGATGGGGCAAGGAGCTCCTTGGGTAGGGTAAGTGAGGAGGAAAGTACATCTCTCATGACACAGGTCTCAAAGTGGACTGTATCAAAGCTGCTGGAAGGACGAACATCTCGGACGGCGGTTCACACAACCCACCTCATTGTACTACTTACAACTTTGTTCAATCGTATCCCTCAAGGAGCGAAATGTCCGGAGGGGTTTAATTTCTCCTCCACTGCGATTTCCTTCCTCTAGGAGAAGGAGAAGAAGAAAAAAAAAAGACCGAATAACCATCCTATCCAATTATTTCTTGTTACATTGAAGGCATCATTACACGCTCATTACCGTGGAAAAACAACGGATGCTTCTCACTTCACGTCCAATGATCTCCGGCCTGGCCGGGTGGCCGTGACGCCAACCTTCTGTTAAAGTGCGTTCTCCTATCCATGTCGGAACTGTTTTCCAAAAACAGCGCCCGTGACACAAAATAAAAAAGAGAGATCTGAGGAGAAAAAAAAGAAGAGTTTTGCCACCCAAACAGAGATAAGATAGACACTGGAAAACAAGATATGCAATTACATCGCCGGCGGTTTGAAAAGCGAAACTCCCCGTCATTAGGGTTAAAAGAGAGGGAGAGAGAGAGCAATGGAGGGGGAAAAGATGTGTCCTCGTCACTAATAGAGAGCTAATGAAAATATTTGTGAGACCCGATACATCCCTCTTCGAAGAGTGGCGATTTGACATCCCCCCGTGGTGAGCTGGACTCTTCTCGAATGCACACGGTACTTGAGAGCAGGGAGGTTAGGGTGAGAGGAAGAGAAAGTGGCTAGTTCTGCCGAGTGCCCGCAGATATCATTTCACCCCACCCCAGCCCACCCGAAGGTTCCCTATCCTGACGAGCGAGCGGACATGCACACTTTCATACGCGCACACACGCACATGCCCAGGCACACGCACACACACACACACACAAGCATGTATGTATAATACACGTCCACGCAACTACACACCACGCGTACACGCACACGCATAATAATGTGTACTCATACACACATTCAAGAGGGCACTAAATGTGGATGAAAGCGCCATTTTAACCCAATAATCTGGCAGTGTATGCATGAGACCTAGACGTAATACATGCGTGATTGGATTTGATGAAAAATGCGTACACCTTTAAAACTGCGTACACCTTTAAAACTGCGGAACATTTCCAGTGTACTAAGCGTTGTACTATTATGCGACTCATACCGGCACACCATAGTTGGCAGTTGTGTAATTTTTGAAAACGTTCGTAACAGCTAGCCCTATCTGGTTCGCGAGCCCTAAAACGTGCTGTATTCCAGTTTGGAGGCACTGTACAAAGGCGTACACACACATCATAATAAAACACAAACACACATCCCACCCTCCCCCCTTCCTTGCCTAAAGTGGCCAAGGTTGGATAGAGAAAGCAGAGAAGAAAGGAATGCTGAACCCATGGGGTTGTTCAAGGTTTGGCGCAGACCCAGTAATCAGATCTGATATTGAACGACGAATGTACGAGAAATACGGGCTTTGAACAAGAAAGACATGAAAGAGAAGAAGAAGAAAGAAAAACCAACAACAACACAAGAACCTGACACATGCTCATCCCTTTTCCCCTTTTGTCCATTCCATCTCCAGAGCAAACCTGGAATCATTGAAGATATTTCCTCTTTGAGGATACGTGAATGTCCCATTTCCCAGGGTATCACGGGCACGGGCAAAGGAGTGAGTCGTCATTATCACGTATGATTCGAGTCCTCGTGTGATGTCACTCATACGTGGGGGATCATACTCAGCATTTTATCTGAGGACGGCTGGAAATTCTGTAAGGATTCGGACACGACTCATGTTATACCAAGTAGGTACCTCCTTGGTTATACTATCTCATCGCCCACATTACGAGACACCATCTCAAATCTTGATGTTATTTCTTAGTGAGGTTTGTTTTACTGGTAATGGCGACTATAATCAAAGTAGATACACCTGTATACGGATGATTACTGTGAGCACTACACTGATTAATTCATAATAGACTTCACGTAGAGTCTATTACTTATGTCATAACAAAACGTGATCATAGATTGAAATCAATATACACTAAACACGTTGCTAAAATCTCTTCCGGGATAACCTTCTACCACTTTTTTATTTTCATTCTCTACCTGAAATCACTTACTAGGGCGAAGAAAACCCCGATGATCTGTATATGAGTGCGTCGATCTATAATTATGATGAATGCGTCATGAACAAACTAGAGGGCGTCAACGCAATAAACCTTGGGTACGTAAGTAGAATCATGCATGGTCGCAGTCGATGCTAATCTTACAGAACTCTTTGATTACCCTTCCTAAGCGAAAACATTACTTGGGCGTTCCGTGCCTTCACCTCTCTCAAGAAGAGGGCAAAATAAAAAATAATGTAGTAAAAAAAAAGTATTTTGATACATCGAAATTGGAATGGGAAGACTAGGAACACAACTGAAGTTCAATGGATGCTATGTTCCCTCTCCATGAATGTCCTTTTAGGTTTCGTGATATATATCTATGGCTATCTTTCAGAAATAAAACTACTATCATTAATACGATTGTAGTATGACTACAATTGACGGGTAATACCGAGGTTTCACTAAATTACATGAGAGAATGTACCAAAATGATAAAAAAGAGATTTAATGTATGGAACTTAACAGCCGTAGGTTCGGCTGGTAAGAATTAAAATTGGTTGATTTTCTATTTCTTTGTTTCTTTCTTTCTCTCCTCCCCCTCCCCATTTCCCCCTTTTTTTGTACTGTCTTTCTCTCCTCCAACACTTTTGTCATTTTGTCTTGTGGCGGCTTGGTCTCAGCATCTTCCTTTTCCTCTCATAGAAGGAGTCGGCTGATTCTTAAAAACATGATTGAATCCTTAGATAATAACAAGGGGTGTTATCAGCCAGTCAATGAAACGCAAGCACTTTTCACGCACCATTCCTTATCCACGCATACTCGTTCACGCACACCGACACTCGCGTGCACACAAACACCCAGGAGCGAACGACATATGCGACTTTTAAGAGAGGATGCTAAGGGATTCTTTGAAATGAAGAAGATAGTGAATAACAAGCAACAGATGATTTGTCATTGCTGTATACACGTATTGATTTTGAAGGCCGAAAGCAAACACATCTTATTTTCACTAAGACGATATCCTGAGGTGTACGCTATAGTTGGGAAACATTCAAAAGTCTTAGGTCATCTTAGAATTAATGATTGCTGGATTGTGCGACGCAGTTTTGTCTTTCTTAATTGTCAGTCTCATATTACGTTTTCCCAGGTAATAACAAAATTGTTCCGGAACACGCACACAGACCAGATTATATGAACCAAAACTTTCGATATGTGCATGGCGTTACAGTCCGAAGTAATGTCGTATGTTCCACGAGTGTGAATCTTATGACACTGAAAGTTCTGCATTAAAGAAGATAACATCCTTCACTTTTTCTGTCCCTTTTTATGGTGTATGACTTCATCTATGTTAGTGGAAACAGATATCATATGAGACACTTTGCGAGACAACACAAGACACTGGGATTCGTCAGTCGAAACATGTATAACATAGAAGTCAACAAACTTTAGGAAGAGAAGCATGTTCGAACGTGTTTGCCCCTGCGGGTGCATGAGGGCACAACTGAAATTGAATAAAAACGCCCATTTCACGGAAATCAATGACTTCATCCGTGCATTTTTTTTCCTGTCTCCATGTTATGAGCCATCTATATATCGCTCTTTATACTTCATGGATCTGGTAGATAATTCCATCCGAAAACACAGATATACATACGTTCACGATAAAGCATTGTCCTAGAAATGCTATATACAGTGTACAAAATTCACATTGATGATTTTAAGGGTCATAATATAACAACTCCATTGTCTTTCTGTGTTTTTTCCTGTGTTTGCTTCCCAGCTTGTCTTTGAAAAAACACATTCTTAACTGTCCCTCTAATCCCCCCCCCCCCTCTTTATTCCGTTTGATTGCATATCTATGTCCGGTAGCCCGGGATAGAGTTTTCGAGTGAGTTTTTGTACCACTCGTCTGATTTTTCTTGTGGTTCTTCTTCGTTTGGCTCCTCCGCCGTACAGCAGTGAACTGACTGACCTCCCGGCTGGTATGTTGAACATAAGCAAGAAAGTGAGAGCTTACGTTTTCTCTTTTTAGCAGAGAGATCGCATCCAATCTTAGATCTCATTCTTCTATTCTTGTGCTCAGCGTAGCTATAAATAGAAGATCAATGTTCGGACGAGATATTGTGGAGCTATAAATCTCTTCGACTTCCATAACAGGAATAGCATCGAAAGTTATCATTGTCATGTTCCTTTCGAAAAAGTAGAGGTGAATTAAAGGTCTCGCGTACAGTGCTTGACACAAAGATCATTTCCACGTCAGTAACAGTGCGAGCTGTGTCTTGTCATCTTACGTGGATGTAAAGATAGCGCAGCCAGTCAACAGACATACCAAAGTTTGGGAAAAGTTTTGTAGTTGTCGCGAATTGATCATGATGTCTATACAGGGTCTCAAAGTGTAGGAGTGATTGAACACACCTATAAAACATAGGACATGTGTCATTTGGTCAGATTGTAGAAGGGATAAATCATTGTTACTGATCACGGCACTATCACGTGATCTACGTTCCTGACTTTCGATTGGCTCGTAGCTGGCAAATGTTAGTCTCATCCGCCCAACTCCAAAAAGTAATGAACAACGATGAAGTGTAGTGGAAAACCTCAATGCATTTTAAAGTACACCAATAATTAACTATAACAGCATTTCCCGAACGCTTACGACTAATTCACAATGCCGCCGATTTACTTCCAGAAGAGACAAACACCAAACAGTGAAAAAAATAACAGTTTGCAATTTCCCGTATCATCATATAAAATACACTCGATGACAAACTAGTTGATAAGCACAAATAGGAACACTCTTAATATGTAATATTATAAGTAATTCTAACCGTCCCAATATATCTTTTTTCTTTAATTTCTTCTCAAAGAAAAAAAAATGACAGACGAGAAGAAAAAAAGTAGAAGAAAGCCCAACAGCTATTGCTTATTGCGATACTTAAATCGTTACATGTGCTGTTTTATGCCTACTCCCGAAATTAAAGAGACTAAGGGCTAGGGGAGTGTTAGAAACTCAACCATAGATATACTGCAGTGCAATCTCGTGCTGTCATAATCTGTAATGTGTTGCAGTGATAGCGTAGTGTTTATTGTTACCGTACACAAAGCTAAGTAATCTGCGTAAATGACAACCACGCCTCACTTGCAAGACAAAAAAAAAAAGAGGATCCTCGTTGTAAATGATAGTGACAATGAAAGACAGGTTAGGATGTCATCTTAGATACTTTGGTGACTGTAGTTTGTTATTTCACAACATCAAATCTGCATTATTACATTCTCACGTGATTATTCAAACATCACTTCATAAAAACACCCATTATTCTGAAATGTTAGATAACTGACGATAAAGCAATCAGTAACTATATTGACGCTATATCTTAAGGCAATTTAAGTTAATTTTGACATTGCTGTAAATCGCATAGTCTCTACCGATAACGAGTAATTAAGGTGAATCTTCACTTTCGTAGACATTTACTCACAACATTAGAACATGAATATATTTCTCTGATAGCGCGAGACCAAGAAATCGCCCAATATGAGAGTGGTGGCTTATTGTGAGCGTCTTGACGCATCCAGAGAGAAATTTAGATTATGACGTTATGACCGCTTGTGATTATAGTGACACATTTCTCTCTTTTTACGTGTGATATGGCGCCTTTAAGGCTCCCTGGCGTTGGGCTGCTGAAAAGGCCGTCATAAGAAGCAAGATTTATCGAGCTATGAGAGTTGTATTAGCGCATTTTATGGCCCCTCAATCCGAGCCCAATCGTGACTTTTCACTCAAACAGTCTCTCCCTCTCTCTCATCTTCTTCTCTTTCTCTCCCTCGCCATCTCTCTCATTCCTCACCACTTCCTCCCAACTCCCTCTCTCTCTTCCTCTCTCTTCCTCAACTTGTGTGTCTTGTCTTCGGGCCGGGGACTACCGCCACCAAGACCACGGTCATTAACGGGGAAGACACAGGCATTCCTCGAAGACGCGCTGCAGCCTTAAAGCGACTTTGCAAGTCGACGGTGAGGCGGGAGCCAGGCGGGACGGGCATTATCCGGTAAGAAGGATGTAAACGTGAGATGTGAAGATGCGCTGTTTGGATAGACTGAGCTATTGTTTTGAAAAGCTTTTTCTCTTTCTTTCTTCCTTTCCCAAGGGAGGAGGGGGGAGGGTGGATGTTGTGCATCAATGAGGGAAAAGACATAGTGGTGAGGGTGAAAACGTGACGTGCTGGCCTAGATGAATAAAACCTACCTTTCATGGTGACATTCATACTGAGTGGTACTGTAAGTTATCACTGGTTATGATCCGTCAGAAAAATAATGTGATAAGATCAATGACGTCACTCCTGCACGCTCCTGTCATGATTTTTTTCTCCCTATTTTCAAGAATGTAAAGATCTACAGCCTAGGTATATGCATATCTGTGCTGCCTTTTTTATTCAAGACAAATGGACCCGGGCCTTTTAAATCGTCCAAGTAATTATCTTAAGATATCTGAGATGAACACTGGTATTCTGCATATTCTACATGAAGGAATACAAATCATTTCATATGTCTGATAGTCGATCAAGTAACTTAACAATAATTTTATTCGTTCCGATTCATTTCAACATTGTCTTGAGCGCGCCTTTTCATGTAATTTTATTCCTGCAGAATGTGTGCCGTGTGTCCTTCGCAAGTCTAACACCGTATTCGCGTCTTTTGCATCTCGCAAGGGGACATTATTGCCGGTCAAAAGTGCGGAGAAGTCTGCCCAGGGAATTGCACCTTTAAGGATCACCAGACTGATTAATTCTTCCAATGCAATATGTCATGAAGCAAGTGCCAAAAACCCGCAAAAACAAATAAAGATGAAGTGTTGTTACGAGCATGCAGGCTCCGAGAGTCTGCGATAACATATACACACATTTTTAACCATCATCCTATAAAATTATCTCTGCCTTCCCTTCTAATATTCTTCACACCCTTGCTAGCGGCTCTTTGTTTATATTTCATCTTGCATGATCTCTCCCTCTCTTCCTTTCTCCCCCGTTCCTCATCTTCCTTCTCCGCCTTCGTATTTCCATCCTCTCTGGTTCTGAAGCCATTTATATCTTTTACGTCCTCCTTCTGTTTCCGTTTCATTTATCTTTCTCCTTTTTTACATTGCAAGTTGTTACATACCATTTTCTCTCATACCGTCTCCCTAACTTTCACTGAGCCCACGTGATATTTCTCTTCCCAGATTTGTAATAATTCTTAAAGAGATGATATAGTTTTGGTTGAGATGGAGCTGCAGGTTTCCAATTTTTTGGTACATAATGAGAAACCTCTTATGAATTAATATCAAAGAGCATGCAATATTCTAAAAGGAATTCAAAGTTGAGTTGATTAAAATCGGTTTTGAAATGGCTGAGATATAAAGGTCATAATAAAAGGCGGGACCCATCTTTTTAAGAGGACCACTTTGTTTTACTTTGTTTTTGGATATCTCAGGTATTTCCAATCCGATTTTCATCAAATAAACTGTATTCTTTTTGGAATTGTATACTCTTTGATATTTCACAAGTGATTTCTGGATATCTTACCAAAATTTAAAATCTGAATCCCCCATCGCAACCAAAACTGTTCCATCCCTTTAAAACCACAATTGATTCATAGTCTAAATTTTTGCAATAGTGTAGATTCTAATTTTCAGACATCAATTCTACCGTTTGTATATACACTGTATTCATATATTCATAATATCCAATGTCATATATACATATTTTTTCAATAGGGTATTTTAATGGCTCAATATTTGTCACATCAGTTGTGATTTAACATCAAGTAGCATACAACGTTGTCAGGAAGATTAGCGGTAGATAAAATGCTTCGTTCAAAAAATTGTGATGTTCAAATATTTTTGTATCATAGAAAGTCGGCAAGTTGCTGGATTGTTTGCAAGTGATACCGTTACGGTTGATACAATTTTCATATCTGATTTAAAAAGAGACATTAATTTTCTCTTCTTGGAAGACTTATGTGGCAGCAAACATGCCCTCAGACACACGCACACACGAAACATCAACTGCCAATCAAGCATTACAGCAATACCATCGCTATCTTCGCAACATGCATTTGCAAGACGTGATAATGTTCATGATTCAGGACAGATAGTAATGCATAAATACACAAAATATCATCTAATCGTTACGTTTTTTCATTTAATGAAGTAAGTCAGTTTTCTACATTAAATAAAGAAAATTAAATTTCGGATACTTAATACATGTACCTTAAAAGTCCATTTCTAGCGTTACGCATAAAAACGACATATTTACTGACTAAAACACCACTTGATAGCAAGAAAGATAAAATGACTGCGAAGAAAATTTGAATTGAATTTGAAATTTGAATTTTGTTCCTCCACGTAAAAGGGATCATGAAAGCATTGATATCATAGATAAAACAATATATGAATCATGTTTCGTTGGATTTATGTCCTTTAAAGGGATCGTATGGTTTTGGTTGAGACCTAACTTCAGGTTTCTAGCATTAAAAAAACAAATAAAAAAACATATATATATATATATATATATATATATGTATACACTCCGAAGAAAATTTGAAATAGTAATGCAATTTTGTTTCTCCACTCCAAAGGATCATGAAAGCATTGATATCATTCATATCGAGAAAATAATATGTGCTCTGAGCACATGCTCTGAGTCAATTAAGAGAAGAGGAGCTACACACTAAAAACTAGCGGTACAATTGGGGTAGGCGTTTCCGCCTGCGTACCCGTATCGGGCTTGTGAGCAAGTAAGTTCGTCTAGGGGTACTCGTCGGTACGCGAACGGGTAGGCATCCTTGAGGGTAGGTGTTCCTACTTGTCGGTACAGTGAATAGTCTTGACACAAAGACCAATTATGCATGTACATGTTACATTACATCTTGGTAGTGGATACAACGGTTATGTCAAAGTACACATTTTGCATATTTCGGTATACCTAAAACTTGCAAGTACCGTGTTTTAAGACAAAGTGTCAATACACCTGCAATCTTGGAAATGTTTTTTTTCGGGGCTTTACGGTTGTTAAATTCACGTTCTGATAACGAGAATACCTACCGCCTAACTAGTTGACCAATAAGCGAAAAGAAGGAAATCAATTCCTGCGATTATCAAAAACCAGCGTTATTTTCTAAATGATATACTCAATTAATTAATGTAATTACATAAAAAATTGCTAAAAATATTTAAAAAATAATCTTTCATGATATATTTACTTAAGAATTTACGTATGATTATTTTAGTTATTCTTTTTTTCCTCATCTGTACAACTCGCTAAATTGGCCACTCATTCAAATATCTGGAGCGGCGACGACTTGTCGCCGAGCGGTAGGTTTTCACGCAGGATGATCGCGTTGCATACAGCTTACACGTAACCGAATGTAACCGCGAGCAACAAAATGTGCCGATTATCAAGCTAACTAGCGAGATTAAACATTTATTATCGCGCTTCAGCTGGTACAAAACGTGCAACTGCAAGGATCTTCAATTCAAGCACGCAGTCGACAGAAGACCATTAACTGATGCATGCACAACTTCGACACTGGACAAGACCTGTTGACCACTTCTCGTAATGTCACGGTGAGTGAGTGCATGATCATGACGGATCACAACGGACTTACAAAGAGTCTGTCTGAGGATCTAAAGACATTGTTAGCTAGAATGTTCTTTGTATATATAGTGTCTAGACCACTAACAGTTCTAAGGCCTGTTTGTCGAAATGTTGTCTACAGTCCCAACAATTACATTACAGCCAAACTACTAGTATACAGTACAATGGTGCAGTGTTACTGTTAACTTCCTACACGTAACTGCGACCAGCTGCCCCATATGCATAGCGTACACACTGCACTGTACTGAATAGCGAATAGTAGTGCTAACTACGACCAGCCCCAACGCGAGAATAAATGTGTACCGTACAAGGAGCGCCCAGGGGTTAGGGTTGTGCAGTGGCAGTAGAGCTCTAGTGTATGTCACTGTATGTGATGGTGTGCAAGTTATACCAAGCAAGATATACGATTAAAACATGGGCACCAAAACATGTGTTCCATGTGCGAGTCAAAAAATACTCATGAATTGCAGCATCCTGTCTCCCAACAGGAGGCTTTTTAAAATTTATTCTTCCAATCGCTGGTTTGAGTGGAAGGGGAGCATCTTGAAAGGCAGCAATGGTTTGTGCTGCTACTGGGCTGCTTTAGATGGTAAGGTTAGACAGTTGCATCCCTCTACAGAAAGAGTTCCTTGTAACCCTCATAAAATTGCGTTTCGATAGCCCAGTGTGTGACATCCAACATAGACCACAGACTACAGGATACCTTTGGTTTACGCGTCATACACATACAACGCGTGGCCGTTTGAATTTAATTTACCATTGAAAGGGCGGATCCAGAGGGGGGTGCACCGGGCGCCTGCTCCCTCTTTATTAGATTGAACCAAAACAAAGAAATAATAAGTTAAATATGGGGGGGGGGGGGAGCCTGCATCTCCCATTTGATTTTGTAAAGACCCCTCCCCTTTACGGAATTCCTGTACCCACCCCTGATTTAATCAAGTGAACCACACTGAATCAAGTGAATTGCACTGTCTTAACAAGTTAGTCTATTGATCACCTTATCTTATCATTTTCCCATGGCCGATTGAGTTCAAACTTTTATACTAGGGTCTATAGATTCTATTGTAATCGGAATTAATAAGCCAGATGGTCACAAGGCAGACCAAGACTAAGTGATGTCTAGTCAACTACATAGACTGGTAGATCTCTAATACAATGTATTAATAGTCTAACTTCTAAGATATACAGAGTCTGATGACTGGATGATATATTTGTAATTGAAATATAAATCCAAATGCTGACTGTGCCAAGAGTGTAAAGATCTTCCATTCAATGAAATTTCATTCTGCGTATGCATTGATAGGCCTTCATTCCCATGGATACAGTCAACACAATTGTAACATGGCATGTAAAAGGGAATATAAGTTCATTGACTTAAAAGCTGATACTGTCCTAAAAATCATAGAGTGTACTCATAATGTCTCCCCATCCCTAGCCCAACCAGACGTCATGTGAAGCATGCCTGTTGTGACTTCTGTACAGTGACAGGGCTGTGTATAGTTACCAATATTCACTGTAGTTTTAGATGTTCTTTTTATGGATTTATGATGGCCTTTTTGAGAAGACAGTGTAGAACATCCCAGTCTAGCTGTGTTGCTACTGCTATTTAGATCATGTCATCAATACTCGAGACACTTGGCAGTTTACCCATTCCAGTAAAATTTATGAACCTATTGTTGATGTCACTTGCAATATTCATCAGCGTATTCCTACCTTCACAAACTTTTATTCTTATTGGAAGCAGGTGTGACCCAAACATTTTCCCTTTCTGAATTTACAAGGCAATAAATACTTACCACGGTACAATAAACTGATGTAAGACCTAAACCTCACATTAGTGCTACCATTTACACATTTCTTTTTTTGTTGTTATTGTTATTTAGACAAGCAGCTCCTAATGCAGTTGTTTCACTACCAAGCTGTGGATTACTTCATGTCACTTGTGAATGGATGTGACAAAGGAGAGGAATGCATCTCTTCTAACCATCTGGAAGTCAGTGGAGAGCAAAGATTATTCAAGAACTCTTCAAGGACGTTATCAAGCATACTTGGTAATGGTAAGTCTTTTAATGACACATAAGTACTGTAGTTAAAACGGGAAAGAACCATGCAGAGCACAATACTACATGATGTACACGTAGTTACATGACTTCAGCCCTGGGTCATACTATCATTTGATAAATTGTGACTTGTAACACCAGAAGATGCATGTCCATTTTTGGGTAGGGCTACTACTGATTGTGTGGCAGTGACATGATGGCCCCATGACTGCTGGATGTAGCATCAGTGAACAAGTGGCAAGATACGTGGTATGTGCGGTCCATGACAGGCTGTGAATTACTGTTATTCTTACAAGACCTTTGCAGAAAGAATGACTTTGCAAGTATCGTAAGCAATGATTTTCCTGTTACAGTGCTATCCGGTTATAACGAAGTAAAAATTTGGGCTGCAATCTCATCCACTCTATGTATATTGTTTCTTTGTTCGGTTATAACGAAATTCCGATATAAAGAAAGAAAACTGCCGGTCCCGAGGACTTCGTTATTAACGGGAGTCCACTGTATATGTACAGTAGGATGTATATGACATGATGGTAATTCCTATGAATTATCAATCAGATAAAGTGACCAATTCCTTTATCTCAAATAAGGTAAACTGTCCCCTTTTTTCCTGTTTTCTTTTTTTTCCTGTCCATAGATTCACACTTAGGTTCTCTTCACCCTTACAATACTCTGAAGCTGGAAGGACTCTCATCAAAAGGGCACCCATCATGGAAGACCCTGGCTGTAATACCACAGGTTTGTGTAAAGTGAAATATGATTTTAAAGGGAATGAGTCCATATTTGATTGGATATTTTGTCACAAAATAAGAAGAGCTTTTGGTACATTCCAAATGTTTTGTGGAAAGTAAATGTTTATAGAGTTGTAAGTTAATTATTTGCCCCCCCAAAAAAAAAGAAAAAAAAAAAAAGAAAGGTTGATAGATATCATTGAAGCAAATTTGATAAAGTTTTGCAATTATGCTGCTTCTTCTTTTTTTCACATCAACCTCAAATAATATAAAAGGTGATGGTTACTTTGAGCATAGATAATACATGTAGTAATATTTTCAATGTCAACCGGGGTTTGAAACTAACTGATAATATAATGTTTTTGAATGTTGCACTTTTGATGGCACTAGATAAAATGTGAAGAAAAGTTTGTTTGTTATTATTAACAAATTTGTTGTAAATTCATTTCTCACTATTTGTCCAGGAACCTGCAGGACCAAATCCAAATCCATTTCACCTCCTGACTGTCGACATCGAGGTAATGACGTTGTTTTGAGGAATTGTGCATACATGTACTTTCATGTTCTCCAGTACATCCCAGGCCTGAATCGCAAACGCGTCTGCCAAGGATTTCATTGCCACCTATATTCAGAACATGAGTGATGTCATCGCTTAGTGCAACCACTCGCCAGCCTGTTGGAGGAAAGGGAGCCATGACGTCGTAGCAGTACGTAGTGAACGACGTGCACTGAAAATCAAAATGGGCGATATCATCCCAGATGTGACAAACGGACTGTAGCAATCTGGAACCACTCTTGTACAAGAAAGGTGGCTGTGTCACAAAATCAGAAAGTCGCTATTAGTAATATGTGGGATTCCTTTTGCACCAGATGGCCTTCTCGTGGAGGTGGAAGGAACAGTTCTCTGCACCTGCACCAACATTTCTGCAGGGATTGCTTCAACTTTGGCTGTGTAGTGCACATTTGGGCTGGAATAGCCCAACACGAAGAGCGCACCAATATTTCATCCAAACCTCTCTCACAAGATTAGGATATTCCAAGTAATTACCATTCAAGGTACAAAGATTGATCAACTTAAATATCCCATATATTCAGGTCAATTCTGGAAATTGCTTTGAATATTTCCAGCATCTCGTTCTTAAGATAAGAAAGTTGATAACGTTATATCCCAATAAATTCACGGTGGTTTTACTTCTTCTGGCCCATTGATAGGACAGAAACCTTTTACCTCAGCTGAATTTAGGCAACAAATTCTCATTTAGAGCTTTAATGTCTCATGTGTGTTAACTTGAAGTTATAAGAATATCCTTAAATACGGTTCTTGTTTTGCTGCTTACAGTGATTGTACGTCTCTGGCCTCTTAACACTGTAAGGTTAAAATGTGATTTCCATCATAGTTACGAGCAAGGAAATCTTTTAATATGTTGCTTGAATTTATTGCAAATCATAGTTTGCCTTGCCCGTTTGAGGTACTCATGTACATATGCACCAGATGCAGTATCAATTGAAAAATTTGACAATAATGTGTTTGTAGTGTACATATTCTTTGCAGGCAGAGCCTACTAACTTGATACAGGAATATTGGCAACTGAAGCAGTTCACTAAAAATGATACTAATCCTGAGTGCTTACCATACAAAATTATAGGTTGACTGCAGTGTATGTGTTACAGCCAAAGGAGAGACAAGAAATTCTAAAGGTTCAGATGTTAATGGAAAATTGAATCACTCTTGAGGTTTTTACATTGCTAGTAACATGGTGAGGATTTGGTTACTTTGGGTTCTACACCTGCCCTCTCTTTACTTATATTGAAGTTAGATCTCCAAGCTCACACAAAAGCAAAACACAAACTTCCACATAGCTTCTATGTACAATAGGATCTTACATGTTTCCCAGTAATCTACATCAAATACACGAGCATGAGCTTTACTTTCATGAAGATTCCTGTAATTGCCACTGCTGTTTCTAAATCTATATTTTCTTATTTAGAATGAATATGAAGTGCAACCAACCTTGCTTTAGTTGACCTTGCGTGGATCTAGCGATATTCAGCTACATTGTAAGTTATTCATTTCCCTGAGAGCATTCATTACATTTCAGCAGTGTGTTATGTATGTTCGAACAGATTGATATACATGGTACCTGTGGTGTGCAAGACATGAGTAGACAATTGAATGGTTTGCATGACATGGCTGCACACTAACCCATTTTTTGTTTTACTGGCCATATCCATCTGTTTGACCAGTAGGTAACCCAGTTTGTCCATTTTTACTGGTCCATTCCTGAAAAATTACTGGTCCAACGGTGATTGAGTCCTGGACTGTTTTACCAGTGCCAGTGGGCGGTGTTGTGCATAGTGAGATTACCTCAACCGATGGGAGTACTATAAGGAGATTGCCATTAGATTTAGCCTGATGGTCAAAACTAATTTATGTGATCCTCGTCCAAAAGTTACTCTTCAGTGGTGAACTGATAGAGAAGACCATGTTAACCCATTGAGGACGTTTTGAGTTTGATACAACACGCATTTTCCATAGACATTTGCCTCAGTATACTCGGGACTTTTCAGCGGGTACACACATCTTCTCTCCAGTTGGATATAAAGCTGTATTTATGCACCGTGCAAAACAAGCACTCACTACATGGATTTGATGCATTATGATATGACCAGTGTGCTTTTACATGATGAAGATAATATCTTTCACTAAATGCACAAGTGTATGAAATTGTGTTCTATAGGAAGAAATATCTTACTTTGAAATATAATTGATGGTGCAAACAGTGCGATAATAATACATGTACATGCAGTATGTCTACTACCATCATCCAATTCATATCTATGGCCTACCCATTTGTCAATGGTGCATAATCTGTTTACTTTTTCAGAGATACAAATGTGTTTCTTGTGTGAAGAGCAAGGGGTATCACTTTGGTTGAATCAAAACTCACTGTACATTTTGTTATAATGCATCAAGTTGAACGTAGTTTTCATCGTGACAGAGTAAGAGGAAATTTGATGAGCAAAGGTAGACATTTACAGTGTATTGACAGTAGGTATCTGTTACTGCGAAGAAGTGGATATACACATGGGACATAAAATCGGTTCATGTGCATTATGAAAGCAAAGAACTTTCTTCAATCCCCAAATACCTGCTTTCTTAGACTATAAGTCTCTCTCTTAGCTATTATCCAATTAAAATTAGTTTAAGGAAAGTAAACACTCAACACATTTGTGACATTTGTGACATTTGTCATTTTACTATTTTGCCACTTATGTGAAACTGTCGTCACTCATCCAGACGTAACATAGACCTATTGGGAGAAGCATGCATTATGGTGGATACATACCACTTACCATAGCAACATTTCTAGTTTTATTCCATATCTCTTGAAATTCAAAGGTAAAGGATTAAAAAGGCCATTTCAAAATTCAAAAACAAAACCCTTCTTAATTCAGAGCAATTCTGATATACTTATTTCATTTTGCTATTTTGATGCCAAATTTCGTTCCATATTTACCTATTAGTGCTACAGCGTTTTTCTGTCACAGATTTACCTGTGATTTGAAGATTATGAACAGCTGTTTCTATAAGTTAAGTAACTGAAGTGATTTACCAACAAATTAAATCAAGTGATATTTCGTTTGATATGATAATGTAGGATGTTCAATGTGTGGACAAGTGAAAGGTGTTCTTCAAGCCAACTTTATGATTGATGAGAAATTATGAAAATGTGAATTTAAAGCATTATATGGATTTCATGGCTGTGTAATCTTAGTATTTGAGTGTATTTATGACATATTTTTTTGGTTGTGCAATTCTATGTATTCCTGTAGGCACCTACACTGTTGTACATTGTGCCAAAGATAAACAGTCTCAACTACATGTACTGCATAAGCTGTTCGTCTTTGCATACATATATATTTTTGTGAATGAGAAGGTCACAGGTATTGTCACAAGATTTTGTTTTCGTAAATTGACACTGAGACCCTCTTAAATGCACTAAATATTATACCCCAGTATAGCGCTTGGTGAGAATTTTGCTTGTCAAATTTGCAAACCAAAAATGATTCACAAATTCACAAAAATGGCAACATATTGGTACAGTGCACTACTACATCATGTACATGTATTATTTTTTCATGCAACAACCTTATTCGTATGTATAGTCCTCTGTGTTTGTAGTGCAATATCAACACGTGGATGCTTTTGCTTTGTTATAGTTTCCAGGAAATAAAGCGTGTAATTTGTATATATCAAGGAAAAACACCTTAGCATGTCTTATACATACAGTTGTATGCTGTAAACTTACTCTCATAGATTGCATGCCTGTGTTTGTGTGCGTGTTTGTGTACGTGTTTGTGTGTGTGTGTCATATTGTTTTCTTAGACAGTCACATACACACGAAAAAAGGAGTGCAAATATGTACCGGTAAGGGTACAGATGCTTGTCGCTATACAAGGAACCCTAGAGGTACTCATCTGTACCCTATGCAGGGGTACTCATCTGTACCCCATACAGGGGTACACAATCTGTACCCTAGAGGTACATATAAGTACCCAAGGCAGGGGTACTTATATGTACCCCTGTATGGGGTACATATAAGTACCGCTAGGGTTCCTTGTATAGCGACAAGCATCTGTACCTCTAGGGGTACATATTTGCTCTCCTATTTTTTAGTGTGTATTTCGTTGGACTTTTGTGCTTTACAGGGTTGTATAGTTTTAGCTGAGACCTAACTTCAGGTTTCTAGCTTCTTCTTTCTTTCTTTTTTTGAGATATACAGAAACCTCTTATGAAATATGATATGGCATGTATTTCCTAAAGGGATTCAACGTTTATTTGATGAAAATTGGTTTTGAAATGACTGAGATATCCGAAACAAAGCAATCCTAGTAAAAGGTGGGACCCACCTTTTTTAGGATTGCTTTGTTTTTACTTTGTTTTTGGATATCTCAGCCACTACAAAACTGATTTTTCATCAAATAAAGTTTTAATTCCTCTTAGAATTGTATGCTTTTCATCATTTCATAAGTGGTTTCTATTACTATCTCGCAAAAAGAAAAAGTTAAAAGTTGAATTCTCACCTTAACCAATACTATACCATCCCTTTAAAGCCTGGTAGCGGTTAAGATGGTGGAGTGGTGATAGGACGTAACGCCCTTGTAATTGATGGTATCTGCGGTTGTAATTGTGTGGCCCTCTTCGGCGAGTCAAGTCGAAGGTGGCCAAGTTCACGAGAGTGTGTGATTTATCTGACGGCGGGCGCTGCAAACTGCTCCATCATGCGAGGTAGGGCATGCCTACCCCTCTTACTCATCCTCCACGGCTCAGCTGACAGGAGACTGAAGGGGAAAAAATAAGCTGGTACCAAAACTTCGAAGTATAATAAAAATACTTTTCTGTTGACACTTCTTACGCTGATTTTTTCTTAAATTCCTAATTTGTTGTTTGTCTGTAATTTCCTCCGAGAAATATAACAACTTTTTCTATGTATTTATGACTAGTCTTTTGAATGTCTTCTTTCTTTCTTTCTATCTATCTATTCATCTATCTATCTAACTTTCTTTCTTTCTTTGGGGCAATTTGTTTTTGGTTATGCATTCCTTTTTCTTTCTTCTGAGGGGGTACTTTCTATACACATTTCCCATTGTTTTTGTTTCATTGCAGAAAACTTTCATTTAAATCGTATTTCTGGGGTCTACATTCGTAACTTAGCAAGATAAAAATAATTCGACTGATAAGCAAATACAATGACATGCATCTTTCACAAGTACCAACGTCAGATCGTTAGTATGAATAATTATCATATACTGGATTTCTAAAACTCAACAGAAGCTGATGTACAGCTGTTAAGTTGCCATGCAACTTCACGAAACTCCAATGAAAGCATCAGCCTTCACAATATTGAGCAGAATAATCAAAAACAAAACGGTGTGTAAAATTGTTATTGTGTATGTCAGTTTCTGCATGAAGCAGCTCAAGTTTTGCAGTTTGCTTCAATGTACAATTTCCTTTACCCCCGTCAGTCGCACTTTCCCAGACAGTAACGACAGTTTGGGTGGCGCGGTGTGGCCCAGTCCGTGATAGGGGTACACAATTGGCGACACCGCAGGGGGTGCATTTTCATGGGTGAGGCGCTATGGTTGGTGTTGCGAGAAGCTGTGATGGTTAATTGGCGACGCTTAGGCATCGTGTCGAGAAAAGGGCGGGGTCGGGGGACGGGACCAACCCCCACTCGCTCCGGGACCATCCGTGCAGGGCAAGGTGACACTCGATCTCGCGGGCGGTCGGTTGGGTTGGGAGGATGTTTAGTCTGACGATCGCCGGGTGAGGGATTGGCGTGAGGTAGGGCCAGATAGCCCCCTTGATCTTGGTAATGATGGAATCTGATCAAACTTGAGATGATGGATGAAACTTTGCGTGAGCCATCCTACCGTCGTTGATTCTTTTAACCACCCATTAGAAAGATTGGATGCTGTGAAACAGCTTTCGAGAAACTTGATGTTTCTCGCGAATGAGGCAAGCGTAATCAATCAGTGCCAATTCGCACGCCACAGCGACTCATGCCTTTCTTATCATTTCAACACTTCTCCAAAAGAGGCTGGGTTGGAACTTTCCACCCCAGAAGTCAAACCCATCGGATATCGAATCACTCCCTCTACGACAAATCTGCAATTTACAATTTATTCACCACTATTCTGATGATTACATAAACTTGACAGATCATAACCAGTTACAGACATCAAATTGTATTATAGATGAAACGAAGATTATTCATTGGTTGTCAATAATTTCCTGCTTGATGAAAAATAGACCAAGAAATCATCGGTTTCGCCTAAGACAGGTTTTACGATCGTTACTCTTAAATGGGTGCCTCGAATTTAATGATTTTAACTTGACTTCATGACTTTGCGTGAGCAGCTTTCTTTTAGACTTCGTTACTAACTGGACCTAGCATGTAAAAGACACTGAACATATTGTTTCACCTATGAACGAATTGCAATACCTTTAGGTTCCAGGCATTCATGGTTTTACCCCTTAAAGAGGCACTATTTACCATTTGCAGATGAAACAAGAAGCCAGCTTTAGTGCTTCAAAATAATTCTAAAATGTGAGTTAGGGATAGAAACAACTAATGTAAATATAGGTTAATTTATACAATATACAAAATGTGAACATTGGAGTTACAATATGATTGTTTCTAGAGTAAACCGTCTACAGTTATATAAACCGTCTACAGAAATATAGTGATGTCTCCTTATATTTTAGGCTTTATTGCAAAATTTTTGTATGTGCTGGATGTTTTTGTGATACAACTGACCTACACATATGCATTAAATGTGATAACTCGAACATTTTTTTTTAAATTACTGCTCCCAGTGGTATACAGTACCTTTAAGTGTGGTTTGAAGCTAGCTGAAAAAAATGGATTTCCTTGTAAATGGCGGTATACGTGAGAGCTTAGCTTGTGACAGCAGACACGTGACAGGGTATAAAACACATGAGGGGACGACACACCCTTCTGGACTGGTAGAATAGCACGGGGAGGACACGGACAGGCATTTCCACTTCGGTTGGTTGCAGACATGAGTTTCACGTGCCTTCCACTGGCAGAAGAAAAAAAAATCCTAATTTTGTCCCTGCTCAAACGAGGTCATGATTTCATCAGCCCGTATCCACTTTCCCCTCAACAATATTTTTCCTCAGAGATATATACATTTGGACCCCGCTGCTCCTGAACTCCAATTTCGGGTGCAAAACAACAAGTCGAGTCATTCCGGGGGAACATGGACGAGCTGTAACTATACCAACTGTTGAAGTGCTACGGAAACTCCCAAGAGTGCTCCGTCCGTTCACTAGTCTCTGCCGAAAATATTTCTTTTGGAGTTTGATCTGCAGCTTGCTCTCTCCCACTTCCCTCCCCCTTTCTTTCTCCACCCCTTTCTTTCTCTTCCGCCGTGCTCTTTCTTTCTGTCTGCTGTCTGTCTTTCCATCCCGATTGTTCTTTTGAACAGCAATGATGTGACCATTCAAATACCTCTCATCGATCTTATACCATCTGCCTCTTAGGAATCAGTGGGGTAATTAAGGTAATTAGATAAACAGTTAATGTATTGTAGATGGATGGGACCAAAACATCTTGAATCTGAGACATTAAAAACACGCCTGATTGAGTCGTTCAATTGATCTATCAAGGACCTATACAGGGAATATTGGCTTGACCTCATGGAATTTCGAGTTGTCTTGCTGTACCTAAATGCCAATGACATGATTGAAAAAAAGAAAAAAGAGGAAGTTTTCTTGCATCTTCGAAAGAGGGTACATTAACTGATACACTTTACATTGCACTGGTGTGAAGCATAATGTGCACGGGTGACCGTGATATTACAGGAAATGATAAGGGGGCGTTGAAGAATATAAAAGGACATTAACCGGAAATGGAACAGTACCTGCATCAATAATCCTGTAACCATGGAAACGACATTCGAAAGTACACTTTGCTTTATAACACCTAATTATCCTACACAACCTTGGATGCGACATGAGGCTTAAACTATAACACCTTGAAATAATGTAATCGCATTCAACAACCTACAACAAGAAACACTTCAATTTTTAAGTCGTGCATATAATTCAACCAAAGAAACAAATAATCACGGGGGTTTTCCATATGTTTGATTTACAATAGTGCAAGCCGGATTTAACTTTCCCCTGTGTAACTTTCTAACTTTAGGGCAGTGTTTTTGACGGATTCAAATGACAGGAGTCGAGGTCTTGTTGTATTTCATTCTTCTCTTTGTGGGAGCCAGAGAAAGGTGATACAGTATACCACGTTTGTCCATTGAAGTGAGAGTCACCTACAAAACGTGCGTTCACCTCCAAGTAGGCCAATGGTGTATATGAGTTGACTTATAGATAGATAAATAAATAAATATATATATATATATATATATATATATATATATATATATACATACATACATATTTGTGTGTGTTTCTTTGTGTGTGTATGTATGTATGTATGCGACATCATAACATGATATTGACTTATCATGGGCCTATACTATACTTACAATCTGACAAAACGGAATAAATACAGGTTTGTGGATATACAAATAGAGAATCAATTAAAGGGAACCTTGAGCGACATGTGAGCGTATACATTCAACAATATAAACATAGGCCCGTATTCTGCTAAAAACTTAGACCCGAGTTTAAACCCACGCTTGGGTCTAAAGTGGGTTTTTTGGGTTTAAACCTGGGTTTAAACCACCAGTTTAGACCCAGGTTTAAACCCAGGTTTAATTTGTATTCTACTAAGTCCAGCTGTGGTCTAAATTGGGTTTAAATTAAACCTACCCAGGAGGAGGTTTATTTCGAGTTTAAATCGAGTCTAACGATGACTGGTAAGGGTACCAGCACACAGATCAATGCCAATGGCACAAAACGAGTGGCTGCCTGGATACGTACAGCAGCTAGCTTGTCGGCCACACGCGTGTACACACGAGATACGCCTACTACGTACTAGATCCACGGTACTTGTACACTTAGAAGAGACTCGAGATCTAATTAAATGTTAGAAATACTACTACTACCTAGTATTACATATACGTTAGTCTAAACTTTACGATGAAAATAACCTGAAGACTAGACCAAGAACTCAACGTAGGACTAGAGGGTAGAGCCTGCAGATGAGGTCGATTTGGCATAGAGTTCTACTAGTAATAGACTAGATCGAGAACCTACCCATGCCATAGATCGTAGGACTAACGTTAGGACTAGGAGTAGGGTCCTACTAACGTTAGAACCTATTCGAATAGCTATTAAACGCTAGAGTACATTATTGTAACGTTAGGACTAACGTTAGATCTATTAAAAGTTAAGTTAGTGTGGTACGGTAGGTAAAATCTACTTCAATATCGAGACAGGGTTGATGGATTGGCCGAGATCTATTTCTAAATTTTAGAATGGTTTCCATTTTTATTAACTGACAATCTTAAGAGAAAAGCTTTTATTCAATTTCCTACCTCAAATTCCTGGTTTGATCAATCGCCAATCCAATCGCCAATTGCACGATTCAATCGACCTAAAAAGCCATGTCCCATCCAGCGCACACAGCAACCGTGCCGCCGGCCGGTGCGGCGCGATGACTCTGCTGGTAACTGAGCATTCAAAGCTAGCTAGTAGCCAGGAATATAATAGCGCTACGCTTACCATGTATCCTGTGATGTGCGTCGCACACGTACACAAACTGTACAGTAATGTACAGTGCTTCACGAGTCGTCGTAAGCAAAAATACAGCATGCCCTTATTCGACATAAATACCCGTAAAAACTATTCAAAATCCAAGAAAGTCACGCTCATGTGACTGATACACTGCCAATAATAAATTTAAGTGGATTTGTGGAGAGAAAAGTACTCAGAGATGGAGAATTTCTTCTTCCATAGAGGGCACCAATGTGGCTTGACCCAAGACTATTTCGGGTTTAATTTAAACCCGAAATAGACTTGGGTTCAACTAAACCTAGCTAGTCGAATACAAAATTAAACCTCGGGTCTAGCTAAACCATAGGTGAGTCTAAAATTGGTTTAAACCTTGGTCTACAGTAGAATACGGGCCATAGTGTCTAAAGAAAGTCGAATCAGATTTATTAAGATTTCCAATACGATGGTCGTTAACTACATT
Source organism: Diadema antillarum (assembly GCF_040938485.1). Classification (NCBI taxonomy): domain Eukaryota; kingdom Metazoa; phylum Echinodermata; class Echinoidea; order Diadematoida; family Diadematidae; genus Diadema; species Diadema antillarum. The sequence continues at coordinate 767,859 of NW_027271508.1, forward strand.
CTTGTAACATGTCTCAAACGATAAAGCCAAGAATCAAAAGAAAAGTCATTCACTCAACCGTTATACTCAACACCTTTTTTTTTTCAACAGTGCATACATGGCATCAAAACAGGAACATTTAGTAGATTTACATCTCAAGAGGTCGTTTACCTCGGCGGTGAGTGTCATTAAAGCTTGCTATACAGTGTGGATTTCAGCACGCGTCATAAAAGGCAGCTTGATGAAGAGTACGTTGACTGCTCGTCCACCACACAGAATGATGAATTCATGACACACTCATTAGAACTATGCGTATTGTCTTTTAAATGTTGAAGAATATTTGATATCGATTTCATTTCAGAACAAACTTGCTCGTCTTTCTCTATCTCTCTCCCTCTCTCTCCCTCTCTTTGTATGTCTCTGTCTCTCTTTTTTTTTTCTCTCTCTCTCTGTCTGTGACACGACGTACATTCGAGATGTTCTTCTGAAAGAGCAAAAAGTGGAAGGCCAGCATCCCCTGCACAGCCTGAAATGGAGCGTGTCGCAGCGCGGTGCCTTTGATATGTCTTGCAACGATTTACGTCACTCGAGCTGAACCCAAACGTACCTGTACCGGTATATCTATAGAGCTGAGTACCTCTTGTTAAATGGTACAAGTCTGAAACGTGTAATCTGCCACCTCTGACTGTCCCGACATTTCTTCCTTGTGAAATACTTGCCCCCTGATTGCAACAACTTCAACAAACAAATCGAACGGAGAAATTCGATCCGCCACTGTGATTTTTCCCTCAACATTATCATTATCTGGCTGGCTGTGACGCATAAATTGCTTCAAAGATATAAGAATGATGTCTTGTTTTATCTTCGAATAAAACTTCGCGTACATAGATGAAAGACAAAATAAATTTGACATAATTGCAATCGAACCTTCTAACGAAAACGTGACAATAAACGAAACGATGATCCCGAATACGATACGAGTCACAGAAATATTTTTTATGATATTCTATTAAGAATATGTAATGATCCGAATGATAGAATTAGAATGTATTGTTGTTATATCACATGTATCACGAAGAAGTAGATAATCAAGGGCCTACCTGTATAATGAGGTCACTCACATTCCAAGGCTTGGTCAGTCATCCTTCGTTCAACGATCGCCTCATCCCCAGGTTTGTGAAACAATCAAAGAAGGTCTCTCCAGTTTTACTGGACTCCTCATGCGCCTACCGATAACACTGACACAAAGTCCTGTGAGGAGACTGTTAAAGTAACAATATTAATGCAATGTTTATTCCATATTTCACGCTTTTGTTTCAGGTAATCAAAAGCACGTCATCTGGGGAATATTCGGACGATAGCCGCTCGGTGACTCTCTTCTTTGTTCGTTACGCCCTATAATCATTCCGTAAAGGGGTCGTCCCTGGTATCGTCTCGTAAATCGCTCCATCGATTACACAACGAGAGCACGAAGTAATAAGAAGAGGATGAGTCTAACCATGTTTACCCTCCTGCTTTCACCGCCTCTCAACTTTGAGATGAATCTGTAACGAAGCTAAACACTTGCATGATTTTAACCGCGTGTTTTTTTTTTCTCCCCAAGTTGAGATGATCTCTGCTGTGTTGACATCGGCCAGAAGATGGATAGAGCTTCTTACCGCTGGCTTCGGGTGCTTCACGGATCGCTTATTCTGGATTGAAATCCTTTTCTCTTTCTCTCCCAGGTTCTTACCCCTCCCCCCCCCCCCATCACACTTCTCCCTCTGTCACCTCTTTCTACCTTCCTCTTTCTCTTTTCTCTGTATCTTTCTCCTTCTCTTTCTCTCACTCCGTCTATCTCTCTCTCCTTTTTTTTTTCTCTCACTCCACCTTAGTAACTCAACACGCGGAGGGAGAAAGCGAAGTTTACAAAAGTAAATGCATGTTTTATTATTTTGTTCGTATGAAGGCATTTCAAGCTCGTTTTCATTTTCAGAAATAAGGCTTCATCTACAAGACAGAAACAAATGATGAACGAGACAGGTTGGAGTTGGAGACAAAGACGAAGTGTGGCATCTGTTATCTTCTTGAAATATCGTCATACATAGATCTACAGCATTTTGGTTTTTCGTACTTTTCCTCCTTTCCACGAATTTTGGGGTTTGACTGAGGATTTGAAGGATTTGTATAAAACAGTACTATCTAACGTTTACGGCATTGCTTTTGTGGTTGTTTCTCCTATTTTCTTATTCTTTAGGGGAAAAAAAGGATATTTATCTGTTCGAAAGTTGCTCATACCATAACAAAATCCTTTAAAATCGCCGATTTGCCGAACTGATAAATTTGATGAAAGCTGATGTCTTTCGGTAACTAACTCCAATTAGTTTGCAATTCAATACTAAAGCAGATTTGATATGAATTGATCATATTTGATTTGATGCGATTAGATTTGATTTTATTTGAGTTGATTTGATTTGATTTTATGAATAGATTTAATTTGATGATTTGATTTGAGTTGATTTGATGATTTGATCTCATTTGATTTGATTCGATTTGATCTCATTAGATTTGATTTGATGATTCTATTTGATTTGATTTATTGTCTGTATTGCATTGCTTTTCCAATTTCATAAATTTTCAGCAATTTCATTAAACATTGCATATACAAATATGGCATCAAACGATAAGGTTATTTCGTAAAATTTCAACAAGCCTTGCAACATATGAGATCTTATTAGAATTCGACCTGTCGAAGTTTACAATTGTATTCCTATTTAAAAAGTCGCTACAACTCATACATTCCTACAACTCAAATGATTCATGCAGGAACAAAGGTGTGAAATCTTATCCTTAAGTCATTGGAAAACTAAGTTGTGAGGAGACAACATCATTGTCATTCTAATCTGATTTGACTTTTGATTGTAATTAAGATATCTGTTATGTCAAAGGATGACACTTCAGTCCATTGTATTTTCCTTCATGGCAATGTTGTACTGATTTCGTGTAACTATGAAAGTGTAATGTAATTGTTGTTGTTGTTGTTGTTGTTGTTGTTGTTGTTGTTGTTGTTGTTGTTGTTGTTGGAAATGAAATAAATGTTTAATCCTGTTTAAACTCAGATAGAGGAAAGTTTTTTTTTTTTCAATCAAAGGTTCCATTCTTGTTTATCAATGTATACGTAGCAATGAGCATGTGCATTCTTTTCAAAAAGATCGAAAAGTTTAACGATTCTGGTAGAAGAGTCTCTGGTGTACAGATTGATTATTAGGATCACAGTAAAGATATATTTCTGAGTTATTTTCTCTTTCTCCTTTGGCCAGTGTCACGTGGTGGAGCAGCGAATCTGTAGGTCAACACCGTGAAGGGTTATTGTTTCTTTGCATGGGATATCAACTCTCTGTCCGTCAGAGGCATTCATAAATCAGAATGCGGGAATAGAAACCTGCATTCGGATAAATCAGTTTGCTGAGGGCAATCAAGTCATGAGAAGGATGCTAAAAATAAAACATTTTCTGGATAATTCGCAGGTGATATTCTCTCTTCGACAAGCTACTGACCTAATTACCCCCTCCCCCATAGACTAAACACACATTCTCAACTAAAATGCGCGACTTTGGATGAAGCATACGTATTATGGTGTTCTTTATACGGACTTCAATATCCCGACTTGTTTTTTTCATAACCACTTTATTACAGCTCTTGAAGTAGAATATCGAGTTTCACAGAAACTTATCAAGTTTCGCCCAATTCAAAGTTAACCGCATATTGCTGAATATACGTGTAAATCGCGACCTCGTGATGTAGAATTGATGTGCCTGTTTATATCAACAAAGTTGATAGAAGGCTAACATATAAAGCTGATTATATGGAGTTGACTACGGAACTTAACCGATGGTGTACCAAACACTAAATATTAGCGCAGAGTAACACTGGTTAGCTGTTTTGATTGATAGAATGCATCTTTTGATACTACTCTAAATGAAATGAAAGGTTTCATTCATCCTTAAAGTTAACAACAAAATGAATAGTATGTTCCCCTTTCCTCCATGTCCGTCTATATTTGGTTCTCTTAAAAGGTAAAAATTTGGTTTAAAGCACGTTTGCCATTGGAAGAGGAGAACACTCCTCGAGAAAAGCTTCTTCTCATCATATGCTTGCACTCAGCGAAAAAAAAATCGGATCTGTGACGTGTTTGACGCAGTAATAGACGCGTATAGTGTCGGTAAGTCTCAAAAGTGACGTAAATTGAAACCTTTTTAAAACGTTTTCTTTCTCTCACTATGGCTTGCGTAATGTTGTTTTATGCAATGAAATATAATAACCAATTTCACCAAACCTCCCGAAACAGTGTCCTTTGTTATAAGATTCTGTACATTATGTCCAGAATAGTATCACATTACGATTTCTCAAACATGTCAAAAAACAGAGGATACCATTGTGGAGATTCACAAAAATAGCATTCAGTATCTCATCTGTGCTCAACGACAACATCTGGGTGAATTTCGTCTAATAATGACGTCCAGTCACGTGACTTGGAAGGATCAATAGGATTCTTCTATGGCTAATGACCTTCTGACGTTCAAGTTCTTGTGGTTTTTTTTGTGTGTGTGTTTTTTTGTTACCGCCGTCCAGTTGAATGCAATATCGTCATATAATGTTTCGTTGATCTATCATTTTCATCTCATAAGTTTCATTCGCAGTTATAGGCCTACTCTTATTTTTTTCACTGTGTGAGAAAAAGATATTGCTACAGAGTCCACATAATTTGTAATTTTTCAATGAGAAAACGCAAACACATATTCAATACTCGACTTTCTCCCCCCAATGAAGTTCACTCTATTCAGGGAGTGTCACCTCCCTGCTCTTTTCCACTGTTCTCAACTTTACTGTATTCTCTGTTTCTTTCGATTTCACTTCATTCCACTTTATTATTCTCCACTCGCTCATCTTTATCTTCTAAACGTCACTCGATCATCTGCACTCTACTCTACTTCACTTTACTCCTCTCTCTACCTAACCATTCCACCTCTTCTCTACTCTTCTGAACTACTCTTTTCCGCTTTACTATACTATTGGTTTTGTTGTTTGCTTTGTTTTTGTGTTGTTGTTTTTCTATGTGTTTGTTTGTTTGTTTGCTTTTTACTCAACTTTGAGTTTGGTAATGTGCTGGTTTAGGTGCCCAATTCAATTCTAGAGTGCGCGTTCGAGCATGGAGCTACAAAAAAAAAAAAAAAAAAAAAACACACACACACACACACACAAAAAAAACCCAACCCACCAACGCATAAGTTGTAGCTCGGTAGTTCAAGTTTCATCCCACAATGGCATTAAACACTCACTTTGATTAATGGTCCAACCCACTTCATCAGTACCCAACATGCTCAAAGCTCATCCAAGTTTGACCAAGGAGGTACTAAGAGTACCTCCTTGGTTTGACCAACCCATGATTCAACCTCATGCCTGCGGCGCATGTTCAGTGTATGCGCTTGATACGGGATCACGGACTTTGAGCTTTAATAAGTATTCCTTCTATATCGGAGAAAAGGATGGATGGTAAGGGTGGGGCAAATAGGGATTCTTCAGGGTGTTACCTCTGTCCTATCCAGGAACCAGTACGCCATCATGGTTTACCATTTAATTAACTTAAAATAGTGGTATATTTTGGTCTTATATTTTCTTTATTCTATCTATACACGATTACGAATTGTTGTTTGTAAACTTATTGGGGATGTTTCTGCGGCCAAGATATTATTATTTTGTTGGCCTCCATTGCATAAATCATAGATGTGTTTTGCAGACAACTCAGCTCAACTAATGACTACCATGTGTTCATAAATCTACGCGGTCGGCTACACTACTACACGTTTCTATGAAATATTTTCCCCGGAAGGCTCGGCTCCCGATAGTTAGGACCCCCAGAATGGCACTTATCAAGAATAACCCGAATTTCACTGTTATGGTCTAATTCTCTAGAAATGCCTTGATAGAGGTAGTGTATACAACCGTGTACGAAGTAAGTGGTGTCTTCGAAGACAGTGTCATCTATGAGAAGAGATCAGTGCCTCCTTCCATTGCATTCCAAGGGTAGCGCCCATGGGTATGGGATGTTAATCACCTTGCGAGCATCACCCAGGCATAGCATAGAGTAAATATTCCGTTACGTCGGAGATGGAACGTTTAAAGGGAGAATGCATGAAATCCAAATCGGGGAAGGCAATACCATATCATATCATATCATATCATATCATGTCATTTCATATAACGAATTAACAAAAAAAAAAAAAACCTGGATCATTTGGATATTTATAAGAACTGGTCAAACATTTAGAAATGTCATATCTTCCTCATTTCTCATCCCATTTTTGTCATTTTTGTGTCATTCTGTGGGGATTTTTTCTCTTTCTTTTTAAACCCATCCAATTTTTGGGGTGGGTTTAACCTTTAAGAACTGGTGGATTTTCTTCCGATGCAATATCGGACGACGCCCAAAAAAGTTAAGGACAATGATTCTAACACAGAGTTCTCGTTATGCAGCTTCCAAAGCTGCTAAGTTATAGAGTACTGCCAACAACAAATAGATTTACTCTGTAATTTGGCTTCTAAGGAAAATTATTTTTTAATCTTTTTTATCATTGTGTCTGCTGAGGAAATCTTAACTTGATATGCTTAATTATGTGGCCCGTAATGGATACAGTCTATTATGGCTGTACGGTTTGTTCAGTTTCATCTAATGCCGTGCAACGAAAGTCAAAACTACGATTTTACATCATACTACTTGTACTGATAATATCCATTACATTAAAAATACAGTTAAAGGTTGAGTCCTGTTGACAGTGACAGTCTGTATTATGATTATTGAGTATCTGCCCTTTAAAGAGAGAGGGAGAGAGATAACGGTGAACCGAAAACGTTCTCAATCACTGAAAAGAAGTGATTCTTCCTTCCATTCCCTTACAATTTCCTCACTCTTATCTACCCAGACACCTAGACTAGTCACTTTAGACAGTCCATGGGCCCTACTCGGGTCCATGGACAGCTCAACACTGCCAGTCCTTTCACCTTATCCTCTCGCGCGCGCAGTGCGCACTCGCACGCACCTAGATCCTCGACCCTCAATCTCAGACTGTTTGTGCAAGTTTTCGCGCTCCACCGATGACCCCTGCTTCAGAAGCGATAGCCAGGTCCGTAAATCACACCGGCTATGAGGGGGACCTTCGCGACTTTGAACTTCGCTGACTCCTCGAGAATGTGAGATGGGGATGAAAAAGAGATGTTTTAGCTTCCCCCCACTCCCCCCCCCCCCCCCCCCCCCTCCTCGTTCTGCCCTCGGACGGTAAAAGTCATCTTCGTAATTTAGGAAGAAATCATTTGTGCAAGGTGTAAGGAGTAATTACATTCTTTTGACAACCTTCTTGGCTCTACGATGTTACTTTCTTTTTTCTTTGCCGCGTGAAATGTTGAATCAAGATGATTACACACACACACACACACACACACACACACACACACACACACACACACACAAATAAAGACGTGACTACAAAGGTGCCGACAAGGCAATGCATAAATGCACGGCAATACAAAAGTGGAAACAAAAAAAAACAGGGAAATGAAATGGGAAACATGGGCCAAAATGTCAGTAGGTCTTCAAACATATTGAACAGTTGATTGTAGTATCCTGTCAGTTCAACGTTTGTTAAACGTAACTTGGTTTATTCCGTAACTTGCCGTGTAAGCTCTTCAACATGCATACACGAATGTGCTGCTTGCCCGCGCGTACGCACTGGCAGATATCTTATTTCTGGTAGCGTAGGCGGCGAGTTACGGTTTAAGCCAAAGTTACGGTTTCGAACCTCGACAAACGTTTCGATAAACTTCATGCAGCAGAAAATTTGAGAATATCGAAAAACAAAACCTTCCTACATCTCCAACGAAATAACTGCGCCATCATCTCGAATCGAGCAAATATTTATAGGCAGTGTGCACGTAGTAGCCTTCAATTCGGAAATCAGCATTAGGCGGGTCATGAGGTCAAAACAAGCTGCGATGACAGTTCAAATGGTAATTGAATCCATCGTTCAATGCTTAGCTCTCATGAACCAGTTATCGAATCGAATTCTTATTTTTCTCGACACAATAAAGACTGCAAGACGCCTAAGACATCGACAACAATAATAAAGGAAACTCAATATGTAGTTTTATTTCTTACTATCAAATCTCTACGCAGAATGTCATCATCATAAAAAGAAAAAGGGGTTCAAGTTGAGAGCCAGGGGAGGGGTGTAAAAGAGGGGAACTATCTATAACTTGCACCCCAGCATGTTGTATGTCACGTAGAACAAATTGTATAGGACAATCAAACTGCAGCTTGCCTGTCAACATGACCAGCCATCTTGCTAACTCCTGTCCGCAAAACCTTAAATTCTTCAGAAATATGGCCAGGCTAATATAATCTCAGTCGCATGGCTAATCAGCCATGGCCTAAAGTGGTAAGAAAGTATTTATTGAGCAGCATTCTTTCATTTCTTCGTCATAAATTTGTCTTTGTTCACACTTCTCCTGTATGCCGTTCGTTCCCCAGGTCCTTCTTAACTTCCGGTCTTAGGACCACACAAGCCACTTGTTTGATTTTCGCTCCGGGTTTGCTCTTGTTGTTGTTCTTTTTGGGTCATTCTTTCATACTCTGTGTGTCCCTAAAATTTCAATATTTCTTTTTTATTTCCTCTCTCTTTGTCTCTCTTTCTTCTCCTTCTTCTTTCTTTCTTTCTTTCTTTCTTCCTTTTCTTCCTTTACTCATTCATTATCTTTTTATTTATCTACCCACTTTTTATCTAGTTTGCTGGTCCTTTTCCCTATGTTCTTGTCCATTTTCTAAACCTTCTGCGCCCTTTTTTCCTTGTTTCCTTGTTTGTCTTCACCCACACCTTGCAACGGTTTATCTTCTGCTTCCTTCCTCTCCCTCACTCCGTCCACCTTATCTTCATCATCCCTTTCAGCTCCTTTTTGACTTCTCTACAGTCCTCTTCTTCTTCTTCTTCTTCTTCTCCTCCTCTCGTCCTCCTCCTCCTCCTCGTCCTCCTCCTCCTTCACAATCTTCTTCTCTTTAGTATTTCTTCTCTTTTTTTTTCTTCCTCTGAATCCTATTCGTCGTATGGTCGATATTTACTCAAATGTCAATCACTCTCTTTATGTGTGTTTTGTCACTCTGACTGTCCTGGGCTATATCTTTCTGTGTCAATTCACATCATGTGCTGAATTTTTCACTTCTGAAATCAGTATTGGAGATGGAGAGAGGGAGCTCGCCATTCCAGCGATAACTTAATCACCCAGAAATGACCAAAAAAAAAAAAATGGAAACAAATTTACGGCAAGAGGATATGCTTCCTAACAGAACTTGAATATATTTGACGGAATAAATCAGTTAGGATACCTGCTGGCGTTCGAACACGAAGGGGGAATTTATAGTTTGTGGTTCTCCATGCCCTATTAAATGCAAATCTGTAACAGCACTGTCTGGCAGAGTGCAGCACATTTCGCCAACTCAAAATGATACCTTGAAGTAAATTGGACAGTGTGTGATAGTAATGATACAAATACGATTAGAACAATTTATTTGTCTAATATGAATAAATCTTTATAAATCAAAATGAATTAATGGAGAGAAATGTGCGCAATAGATACAGTCATATGCAACTTGTGATTTGCAAGTGCTCAACAAGTGTTTTCTTTTTTTAAGTCAAAATTCTAACGAGGTGCTCGGAGATCACTGTTCCAGTTTGCAAGAAGAAATCCGCTATTGAATACAATGATAGATCAGTGTTAACATTGAGGTTCTTCTTCGGGCAATAACGGAATCAAAAACGACAAATCGTGTTGTGCCTTACTTTAGACAATTGTCCATTCTCAGTTTAGCACATGTTCGACATGCCGGTACTTTTTCAAAGCGCCAATAAACGTTGGCATGTACAAATATGTTGTGCAAGCTTAGAACTGAGGTTTGTGAGGAGGTATTGATACAAAATGTGCGTTCATCCCTCAAGGTTTATGTAATCCGACACGGTGAAGTGTAGGCCTACTTCAAAGGAAGCCCAGCTTGTATGCCTGCAATCATCAATATTACCAACGACAATGTATTACAAAGTTACTATTTCGGGTGCACGTCACGAATCCGACACCCACGAGTAATACAGCCTACGTATGACCTATACTCACTAGTGAACAAGGCCCACGAGCTATACGGTCCTCGATAGTAATGCCGAGCTCATAATATTATGGGCTGTATGACTCATGGATCTTTTTCAGTGTCTAATTCGTGGGCCGTATGACTCACGGGTGTCGGGCTCTTGGGATGACCTCATTATTTCCTGGTGTTCAAACTGCTGAGTTTCGTTAACTCAATACAAACGCGAAAATAAACGCTATGACTTGTGCCCAAATTTCGCGACCACTCGCTTTTTCAGGCTACTCTCCATACTTGGATTCGAAATTGATTTGATTAACATCATAGAGCAGCCCTGGTGAAGGAGGAGGAGGACGAGAAGAAGAAGAAGAAGAAGAAGAAGAAGAAGAAGAAGAAGAAGAAGAGGACTGTAGAGAAGTAAAAAAGGAGCTGAAAGGGATGATGAAGATAAGGTGGAAGGAGTGAGGGAGAGGAAGGAAGCAGAAGATAAACAATTAAAAGGTGTGGGAGAAGACAAACAAGGAAACAAGGAAAAAAGTGCGCAGAAGGTTTAGAAAATGGACAAGAATATAAGGAATAGGACCAGCAAACTAGATAAAAAGTGGGTATATAAATAAAAAGATAATGAATGAATAAAGGAAGAAAAGGAAGAAAGAAAGAAAGAAAGAAGGAGAAGAAAGAGAGACAAAGAAAGAGGAAATAAAAAAATATGGAAATTTTAGGGACACACAAACACTTAGAGTATGAAAGAATGACCCAAAAAGAACAACAACAAGAGCAAACCCGGAGCGAAAATCAAACAAGTGGCTTGTGTGGTCCTAAGACCGGAAGTTAAGAAGGACCTATAGGGAACGAACGGCATACAGGAGAAGTGTGAACAAAGACAAATTTATGACGAAAAATGAAAGAATGCTGCTCAATAAATACTTTCTTACCACTTTGAGGTCCAGTGAACCCTTGAAAGCAAATAAAAGAGTACCAACACTTTTTTGATAGTGTCTGAAGTTTGATCGGTATTGAGATGAAATATCTAAAATAAGAGAAAAGGGATGGCCCTGTTTACTATCGCTTTGACCCAAAGAGGAAAACAATCTTAATGACTTGTGAGGGAAGATAAGATCTTGTATATTGAGTTTATGTAGATACTTCTCTCTCAAACACATCAATTTGGATATTTAGGAGGGAGCTGAATGTGGTGACATTAATTTTGAGAACCATAAAAAGTGATCATCTTATATGCTAACATCACAAAATTGAATCGAAATTTTGCTCTCTTGTTTCCTGAATTCCCCACGCTTTTAATGGATATCGCACTCAATAAACAAGTCATCGGCATGAGAGCGAAAATGTTTACATGTGGTAATAGTTTCTCGAGTTACTCTTTATCTGTACCGTGGAAACATAAGACGGACATAATTTCGGTCGCGATTCTCTTGACGTTCTCTCCGTCCTACACACATCATCATCATCATCTGCCGCAATGGGGCAATAAGCAGATATCTCGCCAGCATCTTGTCGCCAGATTTACTGAAATTAACTGCCTTAATCCTGGCCAATTTGGATTTCTATATCTGTGCGTGGTGATAAAAGGTGCTCTTACGTTTCCAGCTGAAGAAAGTGCAGCGGAGCCGATGCGCCTAATTGTATAGCTTCCGTTATTGTCACTTCTCGTTTGGAGATCGCGAACCTCGCGGCCTACCCCAATTTGCGCACATGAACGGCAGCAAAATAGACGCGAGACTCGCGCTACCTGAACAATTCCTTTCTACATTTCCGTGCATTAGTCTCCCTCTTCTCTTTCATATCACTCCTATACATTTGCAGATTCATTTTTTTTTCCGAAAAGATCACCGATACATGTCATAGCCAGGGCCTAACGCGCGGCATAAAGCTGTAAAACAAATAGACTGCGAACTATACTTTTGGTTGTGCGTCACATGCTATTCATTCCATGTTCATGGGAGATTACATTGGACAGAGATAAATAAAACATCAAGCTCCATCGTTTCTCCATCAAAAAGTGGATATAAAAACACATGCCGGCCTTACAAGTCAAGTCTGCTATTAACCTACACATACGTCTTTGCTAAATTGCTTTTTGTTTTTAGTCATGAAATCAAAGAGTAAAAAGGAATGTTGATTTCTTGAATCAACTGTTGCGTGTAGTGCAACAACCTAACAACAACGATTTTTAGGGAGAAAATGTTGCAGTGGCTGCATCATCGACCAAAGACGCTTTAATGATACATGTATTTTTCTGAAAAATAAAGTTGGAGATTTGTGAGTTGATGGCATCATAACCTAAGCTACTTTGCACAAATTGTAATAATGGCAGTAGCATATATGTTATTTGGTTAAAACGTGTAAAAATTGCATAACGAGTCTATTTGTAGTCTTTAAGATCATGTTATTGAGGACAACTTGAGCTGGATGCGGAATGTCACTTGAATTTTCCCTAGATACATTACCTGATCCTTAACGAATTTTGTCCTTGTGTTTTTAAACAGATATGGGAAATGGTGGACAAAGGATGCGGCAGGGTGCAAGTGCAGCATGCAAGTGTGTAATCCATATTTAAGTCAAGCGGAAAATGACTAGCTGTGTACTTTGAGACTTTCAGTTTACGCACACGAGGAAGATGGCATATTGGGATGGAAATCCGAAACAGATCGAGATTTATGCTAGTCATGAACTTGCATGTGTAATGAATTAACAGATGGGAGTGAGAAGGAAGTTAGCTCGATTTGATTGGCATTGACTGTTTGATACCACATCATAGAACTCACTATCCTCTTGTATATTTCGATATCAAGCTTATGTTCTTTCGCTACAAAATTAACAAAATAAAACAACGAGGCCGTAAATAAATTTTGGACAAGGAAAGCGCTTTCATCGAGATTAACTGTGTCACAGTGTTTTTCGTGCCCCCCCCCCCCCCCAAATGTGGGAACTTTCCAGTGCTGCATACAATCACTCATGTATATATCGTTGGCTGCGTATTCCAATTAGAGTTATACAGGAGAAAATGTACATAAAAACTTTCTGCCACTCGGCTATGAGTATATATCCACTATCATGACCTTTCTTGCCAATGTAGAGAAGCAAATCTAAGTCTTCTCGTGTGTGGCTTCTTGAATGTGATATTCCAACTAGGATTATTAGACATGCATTATTCTCTCTATGGCATATTATTCAAAACCATCTATACGAGAGTTACAATATCGAGAAGACATGAAATCGAGATAGAAAGAGGGAGGGAAAAGAGAGAATGAGACCAACGGAGGGAGATGTGGGGATGGAGAGAACTTAAAGGGATGGTATAGCATGGCTCGACACTAACTTTTTTGTTTGGTGGTCCGATGGGGCCACCAAAATCCTAAATTTCAATTTTTGGTGGCCCGAGAAAAAATTTGGTGTCCCGAAGAAAAAACAATAAAAAACATTAAAAGTCCATTTTTTTAATGAGTCAAATATTTAAGTTTTATGATAGTAAGAATTAGAAGTTGGACATATCTACTCATAAATAAAATTCAACAAACTTGCAACACTCACTCTCATGCACTCATTCAGTCCTTTTCATCCATCCCCGGGCCACCGGGCCACCGTTAGTGTCGAGCCCTGGGTATAGTATTCGTGGAGATGAGGATTGGGCTTTTAACTTTTTGCGAGATACCGTAAGAAACCACCCATGAAATAGTACAGAGCATACCATTCTAGGAGGAATTGCTGAAAATCGGTCTTGGAATGGCTGAGACATCCGAAAACAAAGCAAAACAAATCTATCCTAATAAAAGGTGGGTCCGACCTTTTATTAGGAATGCTCTGTTTTGGATATCTCAGCCATTTCAAAACCAATTTTAATCAAATAAATGTTGATTTTGGGAGGAATTACATGCTCTTTGATATTTCATAAGAGGTTTCTCATTTTCTCATCAATAAATGTTAGAAACATGAGGTTAGGTTTGAACCAAAACTATACGATCCCTTTAACAAAATGATTCAAAACGGTAATTGTTTTTATCCTAATCACGATATACAGCATGACGAAGCTACCCTAGTGGGCTGATAGAGTCATCTGGAGTTAAAATGGAGTCACTGCCTAATGACCCTATTGGTCAGCGTCCGATTTGTCTCGTCTTGTGATCAAACGCTGTCTATAATTGATCATGTTCAGCCTTGCTCTGCATGAGATGTAGCTATTAACCCTGTCAGCCCCACCACCTCTTAACTGTGTCATTGACAGTGTATAGTAAACACCCGATGGTAGTAATGGTGGAGTTAATAGATCGTGCCCCATCCGAATCGAACACATCACGGTGACGTCCTGCAGGAATATACATTAGATTGTACATAACTGTTTCTTTTGAGTCCATTCGTGAACCCGACCACCTTGACATAGGCGGAGTTTACACGTTAGATCTCTTCGGTTAAAACGCGCAATTTAAACATTTCAAAAATTCTCGCTGTGCTGGATGAGACTGAATAAGTCAAACAAGGTGGAATTTCCTTGGGGTATAAGGGACGAAAGGCCACACAGCTTAGACGGTTGCACTGCATCAGAAACCCGAAAAAAAAAAAAGATAGAGACAATAATTGAAACACTACAACTCATTTAAACTATAGAAGAGACCCGAGATTAAAAAACGGTTAAACTTTTTTTTTGCGTCTTAGCCGTTAGCGCGTTTGAATATTCGGCTTTACATCAAGAATCTAGAATTGGAATTGCAATAAGAGTTGTGAAAAATTAAGCATGTAGAAATTATAGTGGACATAATTACCCAAATGATATGTAGTTTGATTGTCCCCGGGGTGATAGCCGGACCGCTTCTGAGTCAGTCAACTTTCCTCATCATGCTAAGCTCTCGCTAGAAATAATTAGACGTCATTGGACAAGATGGTAAAGGGGGCCGAGCTGGGAGGTCAGTAAGACATTCCGTCTGAATGTCTCAAGACGCAGCAAACCTTTAAGGCAATTAATGTTCCATCGGGTGACCGCACCCCACACTTGATGCCTTCCACGGATGGCGGACAGTTATAGCAACGACTGAATCAGAGGGAATTCGCCTTGTATTAATTGCAACCCAGGTCGTATTTAACCTGTCAGGATCTATGTTTGATAGGAAACACACGCCAGGTCTCGCCCACAGTGTCGTTGAGCTAGTTGTTTTCACAAGAGAGTACTTAACGAACAATTACCAGACCGCCACGGTATTTGATTTCGTGGACATCTTATTTGTGGTGACTCCCGGGTTTTAAGCACGGAACAATGTATTAGTTCGTCATGAAAAAATGTTATGGATTCTCCGAGGGGAAGGTGCCAGGCATGTTTCTTTTAGTGCGACAACATGATTTAAACTTCTCCAGTCGTCATCCATCGGCATTTGCACACTGGATACCAATCATTCCAAGTGTTTAGTAGCTTACATTGTCGAGGATTGTGATAGAAAGAGTGAAAAACCCGTGAGGAACTCAGAAACACAAACTCACATATACAAATGTACATGTATGTAATGTATCTTTTGTTATATATACACATACATCATGTGTGAATGTAAATAGTGTGGTAGATGAAATACAGAATAGTGAAAACTGCTTTTTGCATGCCTCCATACCACACAATACTACCTTTAAATGTTATTTACTAGTTGCTATTTAGCTGCCGTGAGAAAAAAAAATGATGTAAAGTTCGTCTCCCCCTCCTTTTTTTTTTTTTTTTTTTTTTTTGGATAAACAATCTCGGTCTACTTGCCAAAAATATCAGTTAAAAAATGAAATGTCTTAATCGATAAGATTGAAAGATAAGAGTCGACAAGCCAACGTCTTGTTTTGTGGAAATATGCTGGTTTGAGGGGGTGGATATCTCTTCATTCCCTTTCATGGGTAACACTTCTTAATTCCATGTCAGAACGGTGTATGTCTTAGAAATGTTTATCACCAGAAAAGTACATTGTTCGCTTCTCTGCAATATCACTTCTAGATAGCGGTGATTTTTTCTTCTTCTTCGTCTTTTCACCAGGAATCTGCACTTTTCTATGACAAGACGCACTTTTAGATACCGTTTTCGATCGAAGAGCAAAATGGGACACCAAACTGTCGTATGACCTAATTTAGGAATCAGACAAACAGACGACAAAGTCCAGTGAAGCCAACAGAATAAAGATATCAGGGGATCGTCAATAACTGTCGTAGTCGGGATAGCGTCCTTGACTTTGGAGTTAACCGGTATCTTGCGGTATCTCCGATATAATCTTGAGATATGTGGGCTATTCCAAGATGGCCTAGCGAACATAGTGCTGAAAAAAGTGTCTTCAGAAAAAAAGAATAATATCTTTGTCATATCTTTTTTTGTTTTTTGACGATGTACTTTAAAAAATGTTTCTCGGTTCCAGCTGAAAACAAAAACATTACTCACACATGTCTAACTTTCTATTCGTCTGCAAATATTTTGCAGTCGCAATTTGTTCAACTTTGAATGCTAAAGGTAACGAATACGGATTACGTCATATGATGGCAGTCAATTATTCATCGTGGACAGGGACAAACTTGACGCACAGTTCATTTTCCACGTTGACATCTGTTGTCATCACATGGCAATTTGAATATTTGTAAAGAAAGGACATTGGAATGCTATATGTGTGCGTTGCCTGGCAACCAAGGACCGATGGAGAGCAGTGACGTTTTCTCATGACAAAAATTATGAATCAGCGGGAAGAACATGGAATATGTTTTAAACATTACGTAACTATAAATAATTCTCCAGCTCTCCTCGACTCCTCCACTTTTTAATTAAAATCACCTATAATGAGAGAAAATGTAAACGATGTGACAGGTGAGTTATTTACTTTAACTTTTTGTCCACGGAGGAGAAAATTGTATTTACTGTATTATCATTTACACGGAAAGATTAATGTGCATCGATTATCATCAGAGTGATAGCAGAGGTGTGTAATCTGAGAGCTGAAATATGATTAGTCTTGATGGGAAAAAACGGCACTCAAGTTCTGTGCAGAGGTGGGGGAACTTGCCCGAGGCATGACCAACAGGAAACTCATTTTGATCGCGCTCCGATAATTAAGAGCATAACGTAACCCTGAATGCACTTGTTCTTCCTCCACCCATAAATACATCGGCTCACCGAACACACGCCCCTCCCTAGGGGCAGGCTGTGACGAGCTAATCTTACGGCATCGTCTGACGCGTTGCGCTCCCGTCTGCCCAATCCCACCTACTCGTTTTGGCGTTGGATTACGCTTGGACATCTCCAGCGGAAATCAATGGCAACGGATGGGGATAACAAGATTCGAGCAGAATAACTAGCCGGGAGATGTCGGGTGCTTGGCACGCCCCACAGGCTGACTCCGTCTGTGCCATTCTCGGCATTTGGTTGTACGCCTCATTTGAAAAACAATCAATAATAGATATATTTCCTGTCCTGTAGATTTGTTGTTTAATGCAAGATTCGTTTAGAGATAATCCGGACAAACAACGAATAAAGTTCCTATTGTTCCATTCATCTACACTTGTGATTGGTTGATATCAATATATTTTTTTTTTCTTTTTGGGGGGTGGGGGGTGGGGGGTGGGGGAGGGGTTCAGCATCCGTACTATCTTTCTGTTGTACCGCACACCTTCTTCAATCATCTTGTAGTTCTTTGTTTAACTTACCCATTCTTGTATTGTACTTTTTACATTAAGGAAACCAAAATCCAAAGACAAATGTGGATTGAGTGAAGGCAGCAACATTAGTAGGACACATCGGTGAAAGTTTGAGGAACATATCGGACAATCGATGAAAAAGTTATCAATTTTAAAATTTCATTTTACATGAAAATTGCACATTCCATCAACAAGTTGAGACTGACATATGTTAAGATTTCCACTGCAGCAAACGGTTAGTGAAGTACTCTTTCATTACGCTAGAAAAGTAAGAGCATGTTGAATTTTCTTTATATTTTCTTAATGTTGTTGTCCACGCATGATGTCATAAACTCAAGCAGTCTCGTCATCCGGTGGTTCCAACACCATAACTTTTAAAATTCATAACTTTTGCATCGATTGTCCGATTTTCCTCAAACTTTCACTGATGTGCTCTACTAATGTTGCTGCTTTCACTCAACCCACATATCTCTTTAGGTTTTGATTTTCTTTGAAGAGATTCCTGACGACACATTATATTTGATTATAATCGTCAAGTGGGTTTGTGAGTGGCCATCAGACCTGCTGTTTTACATGTTAATCATTGCATCTATTTATTATTCCCTCTAAGAACAGCAATGTCTCTTACAGTAATCTAGTATTTCATTTTCATACAAATAATCGATAAGACAGGGACAAGTCGCTCCAAAATAGCAGTCCCTTTGTAGCATCAAACATTAAAGTCTAAAAGTTGTAGCGCTTTTACGTTTCACATATTTTCACAAAACGGTGATGTTGAGCACAGTATGCAAATTAGAAAAATGATGATGTCAGAGTATTGGTATGTACAAAAGAAAAGTCATGAAACGTATTGGTTGGTAATTCAATTACCTTTTTCCCCTCACCCATTTACAAGTTATTGAAATTCAACAATAATTTGATGTAAAGGACACAGTCTTTAGCTTTTGATTGAAGTCATAAAAGTAAATCTAGTGAAGCTATGTGCTCATATCATTAAGAAACTTTGAGCCGGTAATATTACATTATCTAACTTGAATTATTGGCAGTGACTGATATAACTATATTCTACGAATGTATGTGTTCTTTCAAATTCCAACGCTTTCTCATTTCTTGTCCGATTTCAATGGAACTTCTATGGTTTCGTTTATTTTCATTCTGTTCACTTGAAAAACTGGCATTTCTTTTTTCATTGTGACGATTTTTTCTTTATGGATGTTTTGAAAATCTTTCTTGAGATTGAGATTAACATATTGGTGTGTTTTCTTCTAGATACCAACATGAGTGTACTCTCAAAGCGGTATTGGAGTATTTTTGTTGTTGTTAACTTTATATCCAAACTGTTTTTTCCATAACTCATTCATTCTCACTTTCCCTCTTCGATATACTATCTCTATCTATCTCTATCTATCTATCTATCTATCTTTAGTTTATCTATCCCCATCTCTCTGTCCGTATCATTAACGGCTTTCTGTCCGCAGTGTCATCTCTCAACTTCCGATTGGTACAAATTCAGACAAACCAAATATAAGACGGTGTAAATATGAGAACCAACAGGACCAAACGTAGAAATGCTAAAGATTGCCGAAGCTGATAAGATTTGGAAAAGTGGGTTCCAAGTCACGTGACATGCCGAGGAATGAGGTCAAGATCATTCCCAATATCAGTGTTTGCTTTATCAACTTTGACAACTCAATTAACTTTGCCAAGATCGCATCCTTTTTCTTGATCTTTTATCCTCTCCTCAGTCTCGCCCACAACGAATTCGAGTCTTTCTACGAACACACCTCCGGTGAGTAAGTTTTCCCTCTCACTTTTGGGGGTCTCTTCTCTCCGCTCTCTGACATGACGGTTCGTCGTTTCTCTTGGCTCTAGAATGCATTTTTTGATCAGAAGACGTGGTCAACCTAATGCCCGCAATCCCACTGCAAATAAATGCCCTGCCGAAATACTGGCTGAGTGTCTTGTCACGAATTGACATTGACTTGAAAATGGATTTGAGCGATCATCCCCAAACGCAATATAGTATTTTTTGTGGTTGGATCGTGGCAGTCTTGACTTTCAACTCGCATTACTTGCGCAACAAACAATGATAGTACACGGCACACTTCATGTTATGTTGCCTATGACAAGAATTGTACGCTGTGTGGGGTATTCACAGTCAGATTAGAACGACGAGAGTTTTGCGTAAACACGCTGAGGGACTCGACAAAGTGCATGACACCCTTTCCCACTGCGAAAAACAGCCTTTTAAACTAATTATCAAAAGAAAATTTGTGGGTCATGCTGCCTCCAAGAGGCTTTGATTGGTTGTTCTCTAACGGGTAAATAGCTGAACTTTATCATTTTTCATCTTATCCAGTCCTTCTTTACTCTTCATCATCCCCCCCCCCCCCGATCTTAATTTGGTATTAGTATTTAGTATCGAAATGTTGGAAGTGTATGTAAGTTTAAAACTTATCTATTTATTCTATTACTGTTAATATTATCAACTCTGTTTTTTTATTAAGTGTTAAATTTGGTCTCGAGGATCCTTATCCTCTGCCACATTTCCCTGCTAAACATGTTCATGTTGTTTTACTCGCGTATGTCCCCCCCCCCCCCCCCCACACACACACACACTATACTTTTCCTCTGAGGAAATGATTCGGCCATTAAAGTCTCTCCCCTACCTAAATGCCTCATTGTGTGCACATCTATAGCCATAGCAAAAATGTAAAAGTGTGTTTGTTCGGTTTCTTGGTATAGTTCGATTCTTTGTTTGTGTTGCGTCGTTTTGTTTTGTTTTGATTTGTTTTGATTTCGTGGCCTTTTTTGTGCGATGTGTCCTCGTATCTGTATTGTGAACTGCAGCCTGTACATTTCCGGCTGAAAACTCTTGTCAGCGGGTCTTTAGACGGGTAGCGGTGAGGGAGGGCGTCCTGTGAGCCCGACACTCCCCCAGCTTCGCTGACAAACGCGCCCGATGTCGCCCGATGTCGTCTCCTAAATCCATCATTATTGCAACGAGGCGATATATGTTTCAGTTCTCTCTCCCAATTGTCGAAGCGGCATCACTTGCCACCCACGCTTAAAGGACGCCGCGACGCTGCCATACTTTTTCCCCAGCAACCGGCCGGTCTTCAACAGCAGCAGTTGGAGTCTCGTTCGTCTGGCTGTTGAGTGTTGCCTGAGAAGTTCAAAATCATATTTCCCTATTTTCCAAGCGAAATGAGGCTAAATATTCGACTGAAATGAAAAGCATGAATCCCACACCGGTATCAAGTATGTTACAAATGGATTTGTTACCACTTCGTACTAGTTAATCAATGATATTAACTTTTTGGGGGGTATTTCTTTGGCTACTTTGACACCTACTGAATGCACCCTTGCCCTTTGCCCTGTACAGATCAGTGTATCAGATCAGTATACTTGTCTCAAGGCTGATTAGATTAGAATTGTTGGTTCGTGTTTTGTTTTGTTTTGTTTTGTCTTTTTGTATTGTATAATTATGAAAGAGTTATTCAATGCTTCTTTTTTTCAGAAATAAA
Source organism: Diadema antillarum (assembly GCF_040938485.1). Taxonomy (NCBI): domain Eukaryota; kingdom Metazoa; phylum Echinodermata; class Echinoidea; order Diadematoida; family Diadematidae; genus Diadema; species Diadema antillarum. The sequence continues at coordinate 789,180 of NW_027271508.1, forward strand.
AGAAACAGAATGTACATGGTATTTCAATTTACGTGGTGATTTTGATTATTCTGTCGTTATTTGCATGTATTGTTATTGACTGATTAATTGATTGATTGATTGATAGATAGATCAATATCTCCTGAGCATGAATGAGTTTATGTAAAAATACAACCTATTTCCGATGAACATATGCAAGATTTGTGATGTCAGGGCCTCAAATGTGACGTATTACCTTTCACAGAGACTCTCAAACATAAAAATAATAGACTTGTTCGATCAATACTTGCAGTAATCTGAAGACTAAACAAAAGGTTAATAGGACACATTACCTATCGAAATAAAATTTCTCATTGTATATCATATAAGTCTTTATTGTGAGTATTGGAAATAGAACTTGGTTTCCTCTTAGAGAACGTTGATGGCAGCATTTTTTATTTGAACAACATTAGAGGTGGAACGCACCCACGCAAAGTAAAACATACAAACAAAAACATCAATACTAAGGATAAGAGAGATAAAGGCGAGCTAACAAATAAGTCCATAAAAATTCATCAACCTTTATTTGAGTTTCGAGAACAAAGTAAGGTCAGAGATCGCTAAGGTTCACGTTGATGGAAAATATACACGCGTGGAAAATGCAAAAGAAAAGACCAAGAGAGAGAGAGAGAAAAAAAAAACTTTTATGATTTCTGTCCTCTTCTGAAGCTGGAAATCCAAACTTGTAGAGGTCTTTAATTGTCACGGTCGGTTTGTTGGCAAAGGGCGAGGTGGGCGGCAGGGCGAGTTTAACAACAGTAAACAACGATCTTTGGGGAACTATTGCCTTACACACTACTTGTCATCCACCATCGTCTATTCGGCCCTATTTCCGACCTGCCGTGGTGATAGAGGGCTCGGCTGGGATCCGCAAGAGGCGGGGTAAAAAGAAGGAAGCACAAGGGAGCAGAGAATTTGGACAGAGCTCCCAACACTAGCTAGACGTGGTTTGGAGAAGAGCCAGAAGTTTGTGGCTTTTTTTTCTTCTTTTACTCTTCCGACAACATTCCTTTTTCCCCTCGCATACAGTTTGTCTGTTTTTACCCTTTTTATTGACATTTTTATACGATTGAGGTATGTTCTTCATGGCCCTAAAATTTTTGTTGAGTCTACGCTTGAAAGTGGGTCCCTTGAGGAAAATTGCAATATTCTTAAAGTTACATAAAAAACAGAGGGTGAGTGTAAGACAGAGAAATGAATATGACATGGACCATATTTGAAGGAGAAAAAAGTCGTGATCAAACAAACAAAGGACATTGGGAGTACTGATGACATGAAAAAGTATACATTAGTTTGATTCCCCAAGTGTTCAACAAAATAATATTAGATTCCTGGAATTAAATTAAAAAAAAGCTAAGGGATGGTTTGAAAAAACAAAACAACTTATACTGTTGCTTCCCCAGTAGACATAGACTTTTTTTTTTAAATGGGCACACTTAGATGATAGTAGCTGCAGAATTTGTCAAGCGAATACACGAGTTTGGAAGAAAAATTGGAATGGATGATCGTAGATTTTCAAGTTAATTATTACAGTTAAAGACGTGCAACTGCACTCTGCGTGTATGGTTTAGTCAAGTCCTGTTACTAAACCTCTTCATCATCTCTCTGCGGTTGCTACTCAATATTCATGTTCCTAAATATACGTGAAACACGAAAATACCATAGCTTTCTCACCAAAGGTCTGATTTAATGAAACCTTTCCCATTTGCATTTTGTGATTTTCGTCTGTTTATCAAAACCTGCTATTGTTCGTTATTCGTTAGTCTGGAAATGAAATAAGGTCGTTAATCGAAGGTTCGTTTAGGACGCACCATCTTTTCATGTTCTGATTAACGAACCCCTTAAGGATTAACAGACCTTAGGAATAACAACTCCTTTTTTTATTTTCGGATTAACAATCATTTTTCCTTTTTGGATTAACGAACCTTGGAATAGCGAACTATAAATAACAGGGTTTATCATTATTATCATTCTAATGGATATTTGGCGATTTCATTTGTACATCTCAATGCTATGTATATGTACTGTTCTATGCTGCATTTTTTATCAGCTCCATTAAAAAAAAAAAAAGGATGATTTTAAGATTTGGACAGTGACTTAGGAAACTATTGCAAAAATATATTAGCTTGAAACTTTCCCCAGGACGTAACTATATAGTCCTATACCTCTTTGACTATCACCACCATCCTAATGCGACGACAAAACAATGTAACCCCCCCCCCCCCAAAAAAAAAAAAAAAAAAACAATGAAATAAAAATAATAAAAAAATGAACAAACAAATAAATAAAAAAATAAAGAATAAATAAATAAAATAAAAAAATAAAAAAATAAAAAAATAAAAAAAGATTTTAAAAAAATCACGTAAACGCAGCAGGATGGTTTCACAGTGCGTGTCGCATATTTCTAGTGAGGGCGCTGTTAAAGTATTGACACACTGTGACTTTTCAAATACTGTTCGGTCAGTGATTGCCGTGATTTGCACACAAATAGCAACGGCAATTTAATTTTTCCGTTATCGACGGAGGTTGTCATCAGAATGTAGGCAATATCATTGATGACATAATAAAGCTGAGAGCACTTCGTGGGAAAGAGAATATAGTTGAACGCCATGTCAAATCCGAATTCTCCAATTGTTCCAGCTTTAAAAAGTCTCTTTACATAAGGGAACATTTAAACTTAAATAGCACAGCTCTGTAAAGACTTGAGGAAAATGCGCCATTACTCACAGCCAAAGCATGAAGGAGTATGTAAGCAAACCAAATGCTTTGGACAAAAACCAAAAGCAGTTGTGTTTTGTGAAGACTATATCAGGGCTATCTTGCATCTATAAAATATATAGCATAAAAATACCATGGAAGAATTATAGCATTACAATATAATGGACAAACTAACAAAATCAGTGAGAAAAGATTAGGTTAAAACAGAAATCACAAACAAACAAACAAGGAGAAAATAATATCATTTCATAATCTCAATGACCATGCAATAATGGCTATAGATGGAGAAATATGTCAGAAACACTCAAGAAGGCAAACAAACATAAAGCAACACGAATGCCACATGCTCTCTGGAGGGAGATGGAGACACATCGGCCGAGGTGGAGACAATCCTGGAGAGATGACAGCTTTGACAGTGAAGAAGGCAAATGAATGGAGAGATACACAGACAAACAGACAGATGAGACAAACATATAGATGAGTAATACAGGGAGAGAGACTGGGATATAGAAGAGAGAGAGAAAAGAGAAAGATAAATTCCATTGAATAGTGAAACGAAATAAAGGGGAATGAAGATGAAGAGAACTAGACTAGCTAAACTGGTCCCCAAGGAACTTGGAGTTTGGCCTTGTTGGCCCAAAAATGTGGACGTGCTAGGACCCCACATCTCGTGGTGTCCCCATACATGTCGAAATATGTCAAAAGGTCAGTTTGAGTTAGCGGCAAAGGTGAAGAGGTCGATATGACTTTTATCACCTTCAGACGACACCGGTCAAGTTTTGGGGAATTTGTTTTTTAAAAACAGATGCTTTTGGCAGTTTCGATTTTGTCCTGTTTACGTGTCGTTCTTGAAAGAATGGAATAGAGGAGAAAAGACACTAGAACGACATGATGAGGTGTTTTTCAAGGTAAGGGGCGGAACATAAAACGAATTTTGGGAGTTTGTTAAGTGTAGCCCGAAGTGATTTCTCGTTCAGGCAAGGGACACTTTTGAGGAGCTATCGTTCCGAGGGAGTGAGTCGGAAGAGTCCCTTTGGAATAAATAAATCGAGAAGTGACGACGGGAGACGCGTTCGATGTGAGATGACATTTACTCTCACCCTGGTCCGTCAGAGGAGGGGAAAAGAAAAGCGAATTAGGGAATAGAAAGAAAGACACCACCGAGGCCTAAATCGCACACGATCAGTATCATAATACAATAACTTTGATCGCAAATGTATCATTATTATTTCATTAATTTCTCAATGACTGAAACATTGATTTGTGAACAGTCATTAGAGAGTAATGGTAATAGGGCGTGGTGGTCATACCACAAAGGTATTTATAAATATCTAACATCGTCAGCATCAAGTTGTCCTAAACCTGTTATATTTTTTTAAAGATAACATATAGTTTGTGATTAACGGGTGTTGAGACATGATAATGTCGTTTATTTTGATGTACAGAATATTCCCCACATTTTCTTTTTATTTCTGTCAAACCCGCGCACCATGTCCAAAAATGCCTTTGATGAAAAAACTAAAAGCACACAGAGAGGACTGTATAGAGATTTACCGAGTAATCATTAAAGGACCTAAAGAATGAAAGCCACAGAAATTAAATGCCTTCACCCAATAGCGATAAAGTAGCATCAAGATATTCAAATTGGATAAGGTGATGGCGCTATGGCCTCCACAAGCCTCATATTGACCTACACACTTGAATCTTTACGATTTATTTTTAAGTGAAAATTATAAAGTCTGTTATTCCACAGGGTCATGGTTATTACTCCGAAAAACGAAATAAGGTCCGTTGATCCGAAAATAATAATGATAAAAAGAAAAATGTTTGCACTATAACGAACTAACGAACCTTATTTCGTTTTCGGATTAACTGACTTTCGGAATAACAAACCTTGTGTCATATTCGGATTAACGAACCTTCGGAATTACGATATTTTTTTTTTCACTTTCGGATCTGCGAACCTTCGGAATAACGAACTGTTACCGTAAAAACGATGTGTCCTTCACATACTGTTTTCTTGCTGTGATTACCCAACAATGAAGACTATAAGAAAGGGGGAAATCGTTGTTGAATTAAATGTACATGTACATTCCAAACATTTTTCCATGCAAATGTTGTACAGGAACCCAAGGGAGAAACTTGACTTGCACGACATCACCACCAAAGCTAAGTATTTACATAATTTGGTTGCTACTATAATACCGCTGTTTTATGAAAATGTGCAAGGGAAACAGTAAAATTCGGAAAATTTCTTTTTGATATTTCCGATTTTGATGAAGTTTTCATCATGCTGATCTTCTGATTTTACTAAATCTATTAAAGTCAGCTTGAGCTAAATGTGGGATTGTACTGTAGTCTACCAGTGGGGGGTTGGCAAGGATGTGAAATGTTATCGTCAAAAAGGATTATGTTGTTGTCTTCCGGCCGGCACACGTCTCTTCGCAGTGGTCCCTGATCCACCATCGCTGACTCTGCCATATACCACTATGTCATGTGTGAGTTTTTAAAGTATGTTTTGTGTCTCTAAAAATAGAAAAAAGTACCGCTAGCAATGCTAGGCAGATGCAATTCCAAAACTGTGACCGTGATAAAGTCCAGGCCATCCAGAAACTGTTTTTTGCGTTTTGTTTTGTTTTTATTTTCTTTGTTTTCTTTGTTTGTTGTTGTGGTTGTTGTTTGTGATAAGTGACGATGAAGGATTTTTCGCCTCAATACCTTTCCCGCTCTCTCTGGAAAGTTCAATGAAAACAACAAATCTAACGCTACAGAAATAGAGCCTATATATCTTACAAATTTGACGACTCTGTGTGTCAAACGATGGTTGGACATAATTGTCCTCATGTTAGCAGCAACATGTAGCTTTCTAAAAACCTTTTCTTCAATTTAGGATGCTGGTCAGCAATATCAATTGTATAATATGTAAACAGAATGAAATGAGTCCAAATCTTCTTTAATAGTATGTGCACTTGCGTGGAACTGACAATTATTTAGATACTAAATTAGTTGAGATTTCGTTCAATTCCTTTAGGTTCCCATTTTTGCAGAGTGGAAAGCACGAATGATGGATTGGTATGCGTTTATCGTAAACCGAGAACAAACCTCAATTTTAAAACTTGAGATCGGCCGCCAGGGGTTTACGACGATAACCAAACCAAAAAAGAGAACAATATCTTGAAAGGATTACCGACATGTAAATAGCAGTGTATGAAACATTTTGGAAAAATTCTCCCAGATATTTATACCTCATCGATGACTGATCTCAGGAGATAGTTTAACGGAGACTCGACTGCTGTAGCAGCCTCTGTGTGGCGGGCGATCAAAGTTAGATACCGTCAGAGGCAGAGTGGGTGAATATCACAACTACTGGGTTGCTATGATCATGTCACGACGATCCACTGGGATTAATTAAGCCAAGTTTTAGAGAGTATTTATCACCTACAAATGTTTCTGCCACTTGACAGTTCGCTGGACTTGAAGAAAAGAGCCTGCTTGAAGGCGGGACTATTCTCACGTCTGTCTCCATTCCTGGCGTTCATGTTCCCTCTCTCTGGGCCTTGTTTATCTCGGCATCTTCCGAACGTCTGCATCGGATCTTCTTTCCTTATCTTGTCACACGGATTGGTATAAATAGCGACAGGATAGCTACGAGACCATTGCTGTAAACCCAACTAACAGAATTGCAAAATTTGTAAAGATATCGCACGAATGTTGGAAACTTATATCTATAGTTTGAATAGCAGTCTGAAAAATCCTGACCATGTGTCATAGCGGACCTTAAAATCACAATCTACGTCATAAAGCCTTATGCAGAGAAGATTTAAAAAACTGATAAGTAATATTATTCCAATATGTTATAATGTTCCCAAACGTATTTAACACGTAATAATTCTTTATTTTGTATCTTTATTCGGAGCAAAAGTGTGATATTAGATCAATTTGCACCCGACTCCACCCCCCCAAAAAAAATCAATGAAAGAGGCTACGTAAGTATATCATTGTCACGTGACAAATGACTCATGGTGTTTCCTTTGAATGATCTGGAACATGACTAAATAATGGAGAGTGTTTGTCGTATTTGCTTCATTCATAACTCCAGAATCACACAGATCCGTTGCCGTGTTTCAGCTCACAGTGGCAGCTCAATGTGGCCGTGTCGTTTACTTTTCTAAAATTGTCCCCCAAAACAACTCCATCTTGAAACAATGTACCGTATTTCTAGTTGATTTGCCACACGTGTTGATCGTTCCTCATAACAGCCATCCCATTACAGGGCAATCCGTGGCCTTGGCCGTCCACTTAAACGGCATGTAGATCAAGATGATCGCCCGCGGGGTTCCCCTTTCACTATCCACAAGGAATGAAGGGGAGGGGTGCTCTAATTTCGTCTTCAGCCTCTCAGCGTTCTTTATATTTTATGTCCCTTCGATCCCAGAGAGAATATCTCGCATAAAACAAACTGATATAGATACTGTGTAGCTTACGACTACCTTATGAAAAGACTAAATCTTACTCTAAAATGAGTGGACATTAATTTTAAATCTTCTTCATTTTTTATTCGTCGCCACATAATCTCCATGACATATCAACAAAAAAAAAAGTAAACTGGTAACCTAATCAATTAGGTTGGTTGATATTTCTCTGGGTATTTCATAATAACCAGCATTGCTTGCATATTCTGTTCACGAACTGACTTTGAAACCAATATCGTTTCCTCGGATAATTTGGTAGCCATGCAAGAGGCGAAGTTATTGCTCAGCCGCCATCAACAACCACAGCTATCGACCAAATACATAAGACCATGGCAAAATGATATCAAAATGAAGCAATGTAAAATCATACACTGTCAAAAGTCAATCGATGGACAAGTATTTTCTGCGACGTTACATGCTTACCCTTTAAAAGCACATGATCCCGTAACGGATCGAGGCATGATGTTTCACTGTGCTCAAAATTGATGTAGTTAAAAGAGGTAAGAATATGATCATGTATCAGTTGAGGTATGGGCATGCACGTACCTTACAATTAAATAAAAGAACATCAGAGTGTAAAATTTGATTGATTACCTCACATTAACACACACACACACACACACACACACACACACACGTACACACACGGCATTTGTTTCACCTCGCTGAACAAATGGCTTGTCCCACGACACTGACACCCACGAGTCATACGGCCCACGAGTTCGAGCATTGAACAAAGGTCATGAGTCATACAACCCTCGAGTCATCCAACCCATGAGTTCAACACTAGGCAAATAAGGCCCATGAGTCCGACACTAGGCAAACAAGGCCCACGAGTTCGACACTAAGCAAAAAAGGCCCGCGGATTCGACACTATAGGTAAAACGACTCACGAGTTCGACATTACATCACTGGTCTTAATGTGTCGAACTCATTCGCCTTGTGTGCCTAGTGTTGAACTCGTGGGCCTTGTTTGCCTAGTGTCGGACTCATCTCATGGGCCTTATTTGATTAGTGTCGAACTCATGGGCTGTATGTCGAACTCGTGGGCCTAGTTTGCTTAGTGTCGAACTCGTGGGTCTTGTTTGCCTAGTGTCGGACTCATCTCTAGGGCCCTATTTACTTAGTGTCGAACTCGTGGGTTGTATGACTCATGGGCTGTATGATTCGTAAGTGTCGAACTCGTGACGTGCACCCGTACAAGTCACCAAGAAATGAAATGAGTTTTAATAATGGGATATGTGGATTGCAATAGCATTTCTTCATACTCTTTTTTTTTTGGGGGGGGGGGACATGTTTGTTGTCATTGCATGGAAAATAACAGTGAATAGCTTATTAAATAATTTTCTTTTCTTTTCTTTTTCTTTTTGCAAGCAACCATTTTTCAAGCACACAGTAATATAGACATATTCAACTTATCGGTCACCTGTCTTCAACAACCACCAGAGTACTGTGTCCATTGATATGCACGCCTTCATTGTAACAATTTGTCTGAGGAGGAATTACCTGCTATAAAGGTTTTTTTTTTTTCTTTCTCTCGATGAATATTGTTTTGTTCTTCCTTAACTTTGTCAGATTGCATAAAATTACTCGTAAATCTATACTAAACATGAAAGAAATCAGTTTATCAATCACGTAGACCAGAAATTCATATTTCGTAAACATTAATTTGACCTCAACGAGATGAAGCTATTGTGCCTATTTCTAGGTCAGAATTTTAGTTTCGTTTCGAGCGCAGAAGGAAAGAACAACAACAAATAAAAAGAAACCGACAAATAAAAAGATGTATAACGAAGCTCAGAGCTGGTCTCTTGATGATAGGCGCAAAAATCACGTCAAATCCGGCGCGAAAAACAACGGGCGTAAATGGTCCAAGATTACCAAGCCAAGGATAGGCCAGGATTTGAGAAGCAAGAAATACCACCTACAACGACAGCGAGAAACAAAAAATCCATCCGATTCTATGAGATCCCTCCCCCCTTCTGTACTTGTAGTTGCGGACAAATAAAAAAGAAACAACGTAAAGTGTTGTATGGTTATATCAAATCTTAACGATCCGACAATGAATCTTAGTTCAAAATGCGGATTCCTCTGATATTACATAATTAAAGAAAATTAGAACAAAAGATCATTATCAATGCAAAACTTAGAGGTCAACAAGGAGTACCTCGGACTGGTCACATGTAGAAAATGAGAAGTAGACAATCCAAAGAGAACATGTTTGTGGAACAATGTGTTACAATTATAGTGTCGGTCGGGTACAACTTGGGATTAAACCACTTATGTGCGTTGAAAGGAATGGAAAATGCTGCCTGATCACTCATACAGAACATGATTATATTTGATCATGGACCTATACAACGTTATAGGTCCATGATTACATACATCACTTTGAATCTAAATTGATATTGAGAAGTAAAAGGGAGCTGGCTTCTTTGTTATTTTTTGTTTTGTTTGTTTGCTTGCTTGCTTGTTGTTGATGCTTGGTTTAATTCTGGATTTTGATGTTCAAATTCAGAACTTGTTTTTGAGAATCTCCGCGATCGTAATCTTTGGAAATTACTCACTTCATAACCACAATAATATTAACTTTAACGTATTATATACACAGTATGTATGATTTCTCGTAAATAAATGGTCTCTATCGTTTCCAGCTGATATTTAGACTCTGTGAACGGATGAGTATGAAAACCAACCCATACCATTTGTTGTCTTGGGTAGCCTAGAATACCTTTTTACAGTCATGAATCGACTTCGTTCATTTGAAAAGTCTCTTTCTTGAGATGTCACCCTGGATTTTAAGGGACCGATTTCCTCCTAGACTAGATGACGAAAAGATTGCTGTTACCAATGTGTTATTAAAAAGGAGCAAGGGATGGAGTACATTGCATTTCTTTTTTCAGAGAGAGAGAAAAAAAAAGAGAAAGAGAGGAGACAGCGGTGGGGGAAAAGAAGCGGAGTTCAGACTGAAAGATGTGACAAGACCCTTATCATCGGCAAACAGGTGAATTGGCGATGGTGTGTCTGCGACATCAAGGCTTGCGATGAATCGAGCTATATGACGTGAATTCACACCTCTACCAGTGCAAGGAGCACCCAGCAACGAACTGCAGGCCGTTGACGGATGGCTTGAGGCTCGGCGGAAGCTCCTGCCCCACTTCGGGACAGCACAGCGATGGGAGTGACATACACAGACAGCGCAATGCTCACTTCAGACGCTCACTGCAGGCGATGTCGCAGCTTGCCCGGATAGTTAACCGAAGTAACCTTAAGATAGTCACGGCTGAAAAGAAACATGTAAACATTTCTCGCTTCTGTGACTTAATAATGATATAAAGTATGATATATTATATTTCATATATGCATGATTGTGTCAATGATGGACTCTAGGCATTATGATACGTTTTCATAAGAATATAGTTAAGAGGTAATCCATACTCCTGACAAAGTTTGTTCAGATAAGATATTAGAGAAAAATACAACAAACGCGCAAACTTCGTGCGCAGCAAAAAAAAAATAGTGATAATGAAGTCGTAACATCCTGTAAGTGGAGTCAGTATAACATGATGCAACATATGTAATCATATACGGGGACTCTGAACTCTTCACTTGTGTATTGTTGTTATTTTCTCTGTATGGGTGTGTGACAACAAAATAGATAAGTTCTGATAGCTTAAATGCTAGACTCATGCTCCTTCGATCATGGCGGATCGTATTCTTTGAGTGTCATTTGAAAGCATGATAATTATCTTCATGCTGTCTCTTCTCTACAGTCTGAAAGGAAGACGAGATTCAACACTGAATAGTGTGTGACAGCAAGAAAACCCATTTCATTAACAGTAATAAGTCGAGTAGATATTAGACGCAAAGAAATGGTATATAAGTGTTATTGAAAAGAGACAACATCAAATCAGGTTAAGAGATGCAATAGTGTCAGACACGAAACAGTGATATTGTTCACGAACCGTATGTGCACTATGAGTATAATAGCAGGATAAGAGAAATAATTCATACAACCTCCATAAATGCATCAACAGACAGTAGTACGCAATTTTGGATTTTGCCTTTTTTTGTGAACAAACGAGAAGGAGAGTTGAGGAGTGGTATGATATCGTCGCCTGAATGTTATGAGCATAATGTGGGTGAGACTGATATGGCTATTGTTGAGAAACATATAGGTCTACACATTACCATCATGCCTCATTCTTGCATACTTTTGTGTGAGTGACATAGCTTAATGTAATCGCCTTGAACATGGGGGGATGTGGTCACTCTATCAACAACAACAAAAAAAAAGATGCTGATCATTACCCGAATTACGTCATCAGGGGCGTGGATCCCAGGAATTCCGTAGAGGGGAGGCGGTTTTACAAAATTAAGAGGGCGCACGCGTCCCCCATCTTTTCTTTTTACTTCTTTTGTTTTAACAAAAAATTAAGAGGGGGCGCACCGCGCACCCCCCTCTGGATCCGCACTGGTCATAGTCATGTGACTATATACGAATATAAGACTCTCAGTGAACTCCGAGGTGGTTTTTTGACAAAGAAATGAAAAGAAAAATGACACTGACTTCACTTTTGCGTATCCGATTACGCACACACTTAAACTCTGACAGAATGTATTTCATGTTTATTTGTACTTTCATATCACATGAATCACGGACTTTAGAAAACTCTATCGAGATATTTCGTATTTTGTTACAATATCTCTGTTGGCAGATTATATGGCCGTCTTTCTTTTTTTATTCCAGTTGTAGTATTCTTCCAAGTCATGCGTTTAATGTCGTCGCTGTTATTTCAATAAAAAAAATGAAGTACTAAATCATTCAATAATTCCTTCATAGACGTTCTGAATTACAGGGAAGACCTCTGTCAATGTGCGATTAGTTTCTATCACAACGTACATGACGTACAATTTAGAAGTATAACGGAAACTAGGAGCAATTGATAGAATGATATGATTCCTGATTCTGATTCTGATGATGATGATGATGATGATGATGACTGATGATGATGATACCACGCAATCACACCGAGTCTCTTATTACCACGGCAACTTATCCTGAAACCCTACAGCTGTAGTGCTTTATAGTCCGGCTGGCAGTGGCACATGTAATCATACTCCGTTGTTTTCTCATACACAAGCAAAAAGTATTGACTAAAAAATAAGTCTTGCAGAGCCCACTGGCCATAAGTGCTAATCCTCACCAATCCTCGTTCCAATAAATAGTTATCAAAACAGACCCCTTCAATCAGAAAGATGACGAATCGTAAGCAGCTTAGAAAAGGTGTTGAGAGCAGAGATTACTCCCTTTCCTTTCTTCCTATTCTTTTTTCCTACTCAAAATTCTTGGCCTACTTAAGAGTCGGCAAACAGAGAGATGACCTGAGCCTCATTCCTCTCCATCGAACGAGAGGAATCATCTCGAAATAATGATTCCCATTCAAGCTGAATTGAAATAATAAGTCTAGAATGATATGCCTTACACACTCACGGTATTCCGTGGAGCTGAAAAAGGGGGGGGGGGGCTTCTAAATGCTGAAGGAAAAGCATGCTGGGAGAGTGTCAATTCGAATATACGTGTACGTCAATGCCCCTTAAATTTTTTTTTAGTCAATAATCAATGTACACTTTTGAACCCCAAGCGTACATCGGATCACTATACACATTACCTAAAACATGATACTGAAATGGCTACTCTCCATACACTCCAGTCCACAGAGTGAATGCTCGTTTGTTCAGTATCCAATTCAAATAAGTTGACTATAAGAGTAGTAATGTGGCATGTTACTTTTGTGCTGAATGGTAGCCATGGACGATGGGAACTTGGTGCAAAACTCCGCCGTCATTATCAACTGCTAACTTTGCTCCAGCTGACATGGGGACAAACCATTTGCCATTTTGGCGCTTCATTCGTAAGAGGCTGGGACCAATGGTTAGGACTATAAGCTATGGCAAGCCTATTTTAAGCAGTAATGAAAGGACGGAACATAAAACGCTGTATTTGCCTGTGTTATAGTTGTTGCTGCTATTCTGATAGACTGCCTGGGCAAGGACATAGCTTAAAGTAGGTTTGCTGTGAGATCTTGAACTAAACCATAAAAGAAACTGTGGATCACTTTTGAGTGAGACTTCCTTCCGCTTTTGGAGATGACAATGTAGTATACTGTCCTGTGTACATATCACATTGAATATTCTTCTGTACTTTTGCAAAAATGAACGCTTTCTCATTATTTTCATCAGTTCAACTCGACGGATGTCTAAAGGTGCCATTTGAATGAAGTTTTTGACGTCGATCGAATTCTCCCCTATCGTATTCAATCAGCGGGATGAAATATGAAATTAAGGTAGCTTGGAGAGAAATAAGGAGAGGACGTCTACCGCGGCATTCCACGCTCAGCATTGAGACTCCTCCATCTCAGACGGAGCCATCGAGGACAGGGGGTGGTGCACTCCGTGGAATGCGCCGCGCTGGCCCGACCGGCGCCGAGCCGGACTAAGGTATGCACTCGAGCACGTCGGTGTAGGCTCAACTTTCGCATCCCTTCTCAAAAACGGAAAGGGAAAAAAAAAAGTCTTTTGTTTTTAATAGAGAAATATAAGGGGGAAAATGAAAGAAAGCAATGGCATTTTTCATTCGGCGCATGAACAACAAACACCATTAGAGCTTACCACCTGCAGTGGGTGTGGTATGGCATTAGCATTGTCCCCGGTCCATACGAGCGATCAATACCAAGGAAAAAATGGGTCATATCTGAAGGAAGAGGATAAATTGAAAAGTGAAAAGATTGCTCTGGATCAAACCATGTTATACGAAGTATGGGCACTACCAGTCAGATGAGTTTATCACTGCTGACAGCATGGAGACCAAAAAAAAAAAAAAAAAAAAAAAGGAAGGAAAGACTTGCACCAAGGGAAAAAAGACCCAAATGTTGTCCGTAGCTGTATTTCCCCCTTTCCCCCTCCTTTTCATGACTTTTGCACTTGTTCTAGAATTGAACTTAACTAAATTATAATGCAAGACGCATTATGAGCTGAGTCAACACATCGATAACCAGTTACTTATAAACACATAAGCGTGGATTGATTAAAATGCCGGTCACTTCAGTTGAAATAGTTTCTACGAGTTAGTGATGGAATATAATACTGCATGACTCTCAGCTATTTTCTGTTTCAGTGTGTCTTATCATAGAAATAAACAAACATATATTTGAATTACAAAAAGTAAGATAATCGTGTCAAATACGGTATCAAGGTATTTTTACAAACATTCGAAACATTCGCAAATAACGGATGACTTTTATTATTTAGTAAAGAGAAGTTACGTGGTTAAAGGGAGAGTATATAATTGGTTGAGGTGAGGATTCAGCTTTTAACATTTTGCGAGATACTTAGAAACCACTTTTGAATGTTTAAAGGCATACAATTCCAAGAGGTATTCATGATTTATTGGATGAAAATCGGTTTTGAAATGGCTGAGATATCCAAAACAAAGTAAAACAAAGCGATCCTAATAAAAGGTTTGTCCCACCTTTTATTGGGATTACTTTGTTTTGGAAATTTCAGCCATTTCAAAACCAATTTTCACCAAATAAACTTTGAATTCCTCTAAGAATTACATGCTCTTTCATATTTTGAAAAATGCTTCTAATCATCTAAAAAACCATCATCAAAAAACGCTGAAAACCTGAAGCCCCATCTCTACTGAAACTGTATCATCCCTTTAAGGAATATCCTTTGGAATGACCAAAGAGGTTATCATGTGTGTGATATCTCCTACAGGAATAACTACTGGAGACCAGGAGTTATTCGTGCTTGTGAAAGCCTACGAGTTAATGGCTTTCCTTTCAAATGCATGACGATTTGTGCCTGAGTACTAGTACCTTGCGCTAAAGACTTCGATTCTCTCGATTCCTTCGTACTTTCTATATCATAATTTATATACAGCTGATAAAAACCAACACGATTGGATGACTGTCTGCATTCGTTTCTTCAAGACCATTATGCACTATTGATATTATGAAGGGAAACTCGAAAAGAAGTGAAACAGGTTGTGGTTTTGATATAAAAAAGAAAAAAGAAAAACAACAGCTGCTATAATGAATAATGATAGAATATGATATAATTCTCCTGGATAGGACTTACCATGTTGACTTTATCTGTTTGTATTTGTCATGTAGCACGAGATGAAAGGGAGCAACCTCCGAATTACATCAAGTGTAAAAGTGGAGAGTCTATATGATTTTAATCTCAGAATGATTAGATGATAATCATGATAAAGGTCCACTCGAGATTCTGTGGCTTAAACTTCCATATTTAATACTTAAGAAATATATGAAATGACAGATAGTACTGAGAAAGAAAGAGTCATATGTATGTAAAGACTTTGGTCAAGAAAAATAAAGATGGTAAATAATGTTGCGCGTGAATGTTTGAACGTCTTTCATCATACTGGACGCACAGGTATACTTGCGATGAATTCCAAAGCCTACAGAACGGTGGTCGTCTTGTATGACAGTTCGCCTGTCTATTGTCTCGTCTAATCCCAGCTCGCATTGGGGTAAAAGGTGTAACTCGTCAACAGGTTGCCCGTTCCCCCGAAAATGAATGTCTTCCAAACATTGTGCTCACCACGTAGGGGGCACAGTAACTGTTTACCCAATATCGAATGCATATCTCCCCCAAGTTCAAACAGACAGAATCGGTGAGGTCGGGCGGCATTTTTAGCTCATTCTTCGGATGTTTTAGCCGAAAACGCACAACTTAAAGAGGCAATGTGCTTATTTAACCACCTCACAAAAAGTTATTCAAACAAAAATTCAAATAGCCTAGACTTGTATTTTTTCCTTCAACTGGCTTCGCTTTATTATTATTATCTTATTTTATTATGACAGTTGCATTATGTAAACCCGTTTGAAAGCAATCATGATGCTGAGCTAAATTTGGGAAACGTAATATGAGCATTTTTGGCGGTAAAAAAGAGAAAGTTTATATTGGCTCACATACATGGAGGAATAGCGTACGGATTTCAGGATATTCAGTTGTATGTTTATATATGCACAGGTAATCATGTCACGTTGTTGAAATTGAAAGAGACAAGCGATGCGGAATCTACATTCGTCTGCTCATGAGACAATTAGAATTCCATGCATTCTACATGTTTATGAAAATAAAAATGATATAAATACCAGCAGAAAATCATATGATATCTTTTTCCAGGTCTCTGGGGAAAAACGATTCTAATTGAAGGTATAAAAGCCAATCAAAGTCTGGATCCCCTCTTATCCATGGTTTATACTATCAATGACTATGAGTGTTGCGTATATACACAATACGTACAATATGCAATGTATATACCTAAAATCTATCATTACACAAAGTCATACTTTAAATTTCGACCCATAAAGTTTATGCCGCATATACCTACTGTATATGTCACAAGGTTTATCGGTAGTACGTCTGCCGCCGTGGTAAACGTGGTAATTTTCGTAGCCTTCGATGAATACTGTCCTTACAGCAGTGTACAGGACAATGCCAGTGTGTGACAGACACGCCTCATTAGACGACTACATCATCATCATCATCACCATCGTCGTCGTCGTCGTCGTCATCATCATCATCATCATTAAAGTTGCTATGGTTACGTTTAATCTAAAGTGCTCCAGTTTTCCCAGCATATTAGATGCAGCAAAACACATAAACACTGAAAGCATACAAGTGGAACCAACTTCAATATATCCTGATATGTGTCGAGGGATGACGAACAGAATGTTAGCAGATTTGAATACTCGTATACCTTTTTCAGGACCAACAAAAACGTGTGACTTCCCTTAGCATAGACTTCTTACGCACTGAGGAGTAAGTGTACATATTATTTTACAAATTGCCCAATTTATTTTGATGGCGAAACTTAGTGAGAAAGAATAGGCGCTAACTTTGCGACAGTCGGCATGACATTGGTTAATTTACAATAAGTTACATCACGCTCTCGTTGTTGTACTGTTTTATCTAATTTCTCGTAGTTTGTCCCTCCGCCCCACCATTACCAGTTCATCAAATCAAAGGAGTGTTTTGTGGTTTGTTTGTGTGTGTTTTTTCATCACGCAGATGTAAACATAACTGGAACAAATTCGTGTGAATGTGAAAGATTCAAACATTAAAATTTTGCTATAGGATATAGGTAGAATGTCCTGGCATAATGCATTATACATGATCACATGCAAGATGAATGATGAAAAAAAACATCGAATTTTCCTTTAAAAAAAACCGTCTCGGGGCGAGCAAATGCCTCAAGGGGAGTACTGTTACAGGTACAGAGATACAGCCGGAACGTGGGATAGACATGCTGACTTCGACAGAACAGAATATCTACGCTACGTATAGACGAGACCAAACCTTTAGTCTCGACAGATAACATGTAGGCAGCAACCGTTGGGGGCTGGAACATGAATGAACAATTATCATGTACATCTCACAGGCAACGAAAAATTGGTCAGAAGTACTCCTACTGAATGAAACATCATAAAAAGTGATCACATCATAGTGAACAAAGTCTTCATTCTCTAACCGACCGTTGACATAATACATGTTGCGGTACTGCACATGTAATTATTCTTATAACGGTATTACATTCACTGAAAACAGGTCCAGTAGTTACTCACAGTTAAAGATAAATTCCAGTGCAGTTGAAAGCTAGTCTGACAGGAAGATCTAAAATTTTTCAGCGCAACAATGAAATTTTTATGAAAAACGGATGAAAGTAATGAAGTTATAACATTTGGAAATTTCGCTCATTTTTTCAGGAAACGGTTCTTGAACAGTCAATACGAACATGAATGTAGTGAAGTGATATTGTCATCTCCTCACATCTTGCAATAATAAAGTTTGTACTTAAAGATTTGAAATTTCCAGTTTTTACGCCATTACGCCCAGTTTGAAATCTTAACATATTTGATTCAATTTCCTTTGAATCTTATTTCCATACTTCTCAACGGAAAATGCATCAAATAAAACAAAATGAAATGATATCAAATATAACATAATGAAATAACATATAAAATCCAACTAGGATGCACAATCGATATTGCAAACATAAAGAATATGAAAGGTTGAATCTATGCATGTAAATGTTAAAGAAATATGATGGAACCCACTTAAAAGCAAGCTTGTTAAGCGTAAGTCCCAGTATTGAAACCGAGTTTAAAGACCAAGATAAGAATGATAAAGAGCACGTATACAACATAGGACTAGAATTTAAAAACGACAAAAATGCTGTCGATATAGGAAATTCTTCTCAAATACAGATCAGGAGAACAGACCACATACTGCAGACGGATTAACATTTGTTATTATAACAGTGTTGACTATAATAGGCCCTATAGTGTTATAATGCGATTTGGACAAGTTAGAAAACTATGAGACCGGGTAAGTATAAAAAAAAAAACATGTACCAACAATTCTAGAACTACCTATAGTAGCCAGTTGCAATGAAATGAGCATTATTTGTATCCAACTGATCATTAATTTGAAGTTATTCAACCAGGGAGAACATCATGTTTTACACTTTAATAGCAGAATCATTCAATTGTCGTCATTTTTGTGTGTGTATGTATGTGTGTGTGTGTGTGTACAGGAACAACGGAAAATTGTGAGGTGATGACATCATCAGTTCACTCATTTGCATATTCATATCAACTGTACGAGTAATGTTCTGCAGAAATTAGGGAAACTTCACAATTTCCTAACTTCCCTCATTTTTATCCAATTTTGATCGAATTTCCACAGCTGTACTAGTACAATTTTACTTTTTTTTAATCAGACTAACTTATAACTGGACTGAAATTCCTCTTTAAAGGTCATCCATCCATGATTACGTCTGAGTTGTTGCTTTGAGCTACTTCTTCATTTTCCAAACAGGTACTGCAAACTTTACACCTGGATCTCAGATTTTCAAATGATGAATAATCCTGATATATATTTTTCATTATTGGTATGAATGTGTACACAAAATAATGTGTAATCGAAAATTCCATCTTCCATTATTATTAATGTAACTTTTGAGAAAAGAGGCTTGAAGGGACGGGACTTAAAACGCATAGCGACTACACCAATCAGAGATTATCAGAGTAGGCCTGTATCATGAACCTGGACCTACTTTCTTAAATCTTAGAAATTTAATGACAATTGCAAAGGTTCAATGCTGACTGTTTGAATTTAAAAGTTTATGCATGGTCTTCATGCACACTATATCACGTGCAACAAGGTCGGAAGTGGACAAAAAAGTAATGTCTGCAAACACAATGAACTTTCCTTAATTCGTAAACTTCAATTCTTTCCCCCGTAACACTTTTTTGGAACACAAATGAATTAAACCATGCGACTTTTCGTGGATTTTGTTATGCGAAATCACTATCAGAAAACTAGAAACTGAATCAACCATATTCTTTTCATTCTTTTCTTGTCTCTATTTCTTTCTTGCTCCTCTCTCTTTATCTACTTTTATGTCCATCAATCAATCAATTCATCAATAAATAAGTATACCTAGAAGAGCTTGCTTCCAAAAGGCACTAAAGCCATTGAAAAAATGATGGATTTAGCGCCTTTTGGAAGCAAGCTCTTGATGATGATATACCTATATTATATAATTTTTTCCAGTTGTATATCTGAAAATTACTTTCATATTGAACATTCACAAGGAGGATAGATACAAGAGCGATTAATGAAGACGTAAAATTGTACCCTCGTTCTCTTCGCTCTTTCACATTATTGCCTCAAGTTATGGACGGATTTGGATGAAATTTTCAGCAAAAGTTGATAATGATAGTGTTCTAGATCACAGTCTGGATCCAGGAATTATTTGAATTTTCGAAGTATTCTTTATCATTTATGGGGCTATTTTTAGCATATGTACTTGTTGGAGGTCTGCGCTCTCCGAGTCCTCTTCTAGTTTCTTCTGCATACTCCAACTGTCTCGACGTCTGCTTTTGCTTCTTTCTCTCTTTCGCTTCTTTCCGGTTTTTAATTCCTTCCTACCTCTTCAATGATTGCCTCGCAGTCATTTTCGAAACGTATCGTTTACTTCCCATGTTTATTTTTGTGTGGTTACATCAAGCCCACTGCATGCCATCAGACTGTGTGAAATATGATAGCATTCCCTACCTGTCATTGTATATGTCTTTTCTCCTATCCTCCTCCTTCCTCCAGTTCATCTAAGATCTCCTGTCCTCCTCCTTCTTCCAGTTCATCCAAGATCTCCTGTCCTTCTCCTTCTCCTTCACGGTTCTCCCCTCCCCTTCGGGTAGATGATGCGCGCGACCACGAATCTGTCTATCATTATCATGTTTATTTGGAAATCGCGAAAAAATCAGAGCAGTTCGTCATCGCAGTTAAAATGTTCTTGTGCCGAACTCTTACAACTTCCACGGGGAAAAGATACGGCAAAGAAAATGACAAGTGTTGCGGTTTGTGGTGTCAGGTTTCCTTCACTGTATTCGAAGTATATAGACATTACAGATATGTGCTAACAGATTTGTTATGTCAGAAGAGAAAGTGAAAGTTTTGGAGTTCCTTGGATTTGGAACAAGTTTGTTCCTTTTTTTTTCCTCCTTCCTTTTTTCTTCCTTTGTTTTGGTGGGTGCAGTTGAACGAACTTTCGGAATGGCTCCCCTGCTTTGATCATTATCAAAACAATTTTGGTAAGATTAGGAACATTTCTTCCTCTTTCTTTGTGGAGACAAGATAGATAATGTCTATATATTTCTATCATTGTTTTGAATGTCTGTGATCCCTTTTAGCACCTTTTTTTTGACATCGAGCAGCATGACGACAGCATGATTGATATAAATCAAAATGGACTTTACACTAGAATAGGCAAATTCAGTGAATGCAGATATAGAATAGGTAAATTCAGTGAATGCAGATATATAAGTATAGAACACATCAGTGAATTAAGCTTGAGGAAAATCAAAAAGTTCTAAGTTAAAAAGTTAAGAATTCTAAGATTTAGTTATTCATGAAATCTGACATTTTGTGGAATTCTCTTTGTCTTCTTTGTATCGTACTCCTATTATAACATTACGAATTGCTGTAGTCTTCTGATCCAGGGATGACAGCTCATGAATTTAACCAAAACTTTAGATGTTCTAACTTTCGTACGGATTGTCTGATTTTACTCAAACCTCACGAATACGTAATACTTATATTTCTGCATTAACGAAAGTCACTTGTATATTTGAGGTACATTGTACAATCCCTCTTTACGACGTACAGTAGATAACGTATAATGTGTATGTTAGTCCGTTCTAGTAGATAAAAGGACTGTATTAAGTTATAGCAAGTTACACACAGCGGAAAGAATGTATACTTTTCAACATTATTCAAAGGAGAGTAATCTTCCGAAAGGATCATGGTTTGCAAAGTTAGTCAACTCAAGTGTCTTTGGCAGGTACTAGTATGAGAAAACAACCTTTCCGAAGAGAAACGGGGTGGGAGTGTCTATCTATCCCAATCTGTTTTCCAACCATTTCCATTTTTCACCATTTTTTTTTTGTCTGTACTTGTCTCGAAATTACAAAATTGCACTATTGTTCACAGGTGTGGGTTTTTTTTTCCATTGCATTGTTGTATCATGAGTATATGTGTACTCAAATGATGTAATCATATGTGTTGGAAATGAAATAAAACGAAATGGACATGGAAACTGTATTGGTCAGTGTCTATGCTTGGGGATATACAATCGATACGAAGCGATGAGTATCGATTTAAACTATTCTGACTATCGGTATGAGAGAGGTGAGACCCATGGATGTGCTCAGCGAGTCAACCTTTTCTCCTTGCCGTCCTGGTCTCGACGTGGGATAGCATACCTCCTAGGCCCGAAACTCGGTCAGACCAACTCGTCCGAGCCGCTACCCTCCCGTAACCTTTCGGAGGCGTTTTATGCGAATGTACATCGCAGACAAATGCGAAACATGCTGGTAGGAGGTTCTACAAATCCGACTAAAACATCAACAAATATCCACCGTGACCCTGGCCTCAAAAACTTCTTTCGCGAGGACTACCATGCCGTCGGTCTTCCGCGGTTCGATGGGATAAAAGACGGAAAGAAATGCGAGGAGGGGAAAATGGAAATACGAAAATCCGCGACGCGAAAAAAATAGTGAATTGAGAACAACACGTGTCGTTTGACAGCCAACTGGGAGTTATGGAGATTACTGGCGTGTGAGATTGTTCGACATAGAGGGCGGGAAATTAAATTCCAGTCATTTCACCGCGCCTCCCGGTCCACTGGTACACGTTTTAATATCTCTTGCTTTTATTTGTTTGAGATTAATGATTTGAGGTGAATAATGTAGATGCTGATGAGGTCTCGAAAAATGACATCCTTTTGAATGCAAAAAGTGTGAGCCCGAGATTTAGACTGTCACGATTGCAAATAAAAATAAATGTATTCAAGAGTTGTCTGTCAAGTGCATTAGTAATGATATCAATACCATTGAACTCGCAAGAACTTTTCATTTGCATTTCATTTGACTTCTGGGATATTCACGGAGTAAGTTGCAAAGGCCATCAGAAGTTTACATTATGAGCTCTGCGTAAACTATTCTAAAGGCATTGATCAAAGGGATACCACATCATTCAACACTTTGTGCGTTGTGTGTCACATTCAACGAATTGTGTATGACTATCAATTCATATATGCGTATACAGATAACTAGTTCGGGCGTGTAGCTGTCTCGGACATTCTTTGATTTGACTTCAGTATAATTATGTCGAGAAGACATACAATTCTTGTATGATCTGTATAGTGTATGTCTGCCTTTTAATGACCCCAGCATCGTGACGAACATTTTGGTTCGCTATTTACATTACAGAGGGTTTGATGCAATACACAGAGGTAACTTGTCAAACTTGTCAATACACAGAGGTAACTTGTCAAACTTGCAAACAACAAAAGCAAGGCGTACCAAACAAAACAAAGAAATAGGTTTTCCTATTACTAACCAAGGGTAACATGAAGTTATACATTTTCATAGCTTATTTATCTTCCTGTTTTTCTTCTTTCTTCATCTGTCTTCTTCGTCGTCTTTGTTTTTGCTTCTTCCTCATATTCTTCTCTTCCTTTTCTATTCTTCTATTCCTCGTTCCTTTTTTTCTTCGTTTGCTGTACTTCTTCCTATTCAGCCCTTCCGTTTCTTTGCTTATCATTACAGAAAGTGGTGCACACGTTTACGGACACGGCTCGCTATGACCTTCGCGGTTTTATCGAAAAGGGAAAAGTGCTCAAGGGTGAACATCAGGGGGCGCTAGTTAAGTTGCAACTTTTCGTGCCCCGGTCAAGATCGAAGGGTAACATGTGCTGCCCAGTCAAGGTGCGTCGAGTGTATCGTCTGCTAGGGTAGGGTCAGAGAGGGAGGCAAAAACAGAGACAGGGAAATAGAGAAAGTAATTGAATGGGCTATAAAACGATGAAGAAATGGAGAGAGTCAACGCTCAGTGCGTGAAAGAAGGCTGTAACGAGAACGTAACCCACTCACAATTTGTCTTTGGGAAATCAGAGCTTTGGCTGCATTAGGAGACGTAGAGGGAGAAATTCAACAAGCTTTTAGATATCAGTGCGGGCATCCATGCTTCATGCGCACACCCACAGCTTATTTCAATCATCTTTGTTGTCTTTGTTCCAATGGTGATTTCAACAACAATAACAACAACAACAACAAGAACAACAACAACAACAACAACAACAAAATAAGCATATCATAATTATCTTGAGATCTTTCACAAAATACGTTTATTGCATATAAGGTTCGTGTATGGATTTCCATATTTCATTTACAAGAAAAACAAGGAAACAGACCAACACACAATACGTGTTCGCGAGAGCACACGAACTATATTTTCATAGACTAACACGGGACACATTTTTTGCTGCCTTTTCCAAGATGTTAATTGCTTCGGGAAAAACAAAATGGCCAAATTTCGTCTTCTAAGCAATTTCTTCTCAGAGATGAGGATCTGAGATGAACCCGTAATTCTTCGCGTTCACCGAATCATAGGCAACGTCTTCAGAATCTACGCCCAGAATTATTCCTCGCATCCCTCTCATCCGATCAAAACTGTACCCTCTTAAAAGAAATCCTCAGATCCATTGACCATAATTTTCTAATGGAATGGTCAAAGAGACGTGGTTTTGCTTAAACATTTCCTCCAAAATATCTTAATGATAAAGACGCCATAAGCTCATGGAGCACAAAGGTGACGGGAAATTTTGAATATACCATTGTCTGACAAACTCTGTCTGTCATATAACTCTTCAACCATGCATCGGGAGTACCAGCAATGCCTATTTCGCTAAGCTTCTTGATCAAAATATCACAATTCACTGTGTCAGGAGTTGTAAGGTCGACAAAAGCAGCTCCAGCGTCTTCATTCCTATCAACTGCATTGAGCCAGTCATTCGTTACTTTCATATGCGTAGTAATAGTAGAGTGTTGTGGTCCATATACAACCAGACTGCACGGACGTCAAAATGTTGTTTGTTTGTTTTTTAATGCAAGTATGCTTAGATCTGTCTTTAAACGACTCGTCCGAGAATTTTTGAAACACGATAACGATGTCATCGATTTTGACCGCTTGTGTTTCGTTCTCATCACCTAATAATCTACTCTGATTGGATTCCATTGGTGATGAGATGGCTTACGCGTCATGTGGTAGAAGTGATTCTAATTCTCCCAGTTGACGGATGAAGAAGAACAAAAATCGTTACAAATAATTATTATGATGATGAATCAGACAGCAAGTCGGACATCGGTGGCTGCTCGTCACCACGAGGTCGTCTGCCTAAAGTTCTATGTAAAAAGCGGGATTGTCCGAGGTCGTTTCTTTGGGAGTGATATCGCACTCGTCAGACCACTGTCCCCTCTCCGCCATTCAGCCAGACGTGGTAGCTGTGTCAGGGTGAGGGCATGTTCTCTAGCTGTCACAGGCAATGCGTATCATTAATTTTTGATTCCACTAATCGTCTAATCTTCTTTTTGTATCCTGTTCTTTTTTCCTTATGCGTTTACTCTATTCCTCCTCCCCCCATATCGTTCTCTCCCTCCATCTCTCTCTCTCTCTCTCTCTCTCTCTCTCTCTCTCTCTCTCTGGGTTTAGCCTTCTAGAGGCTTAGTGGTCTGTTTACGAGATTGGTATAATAAAAAGTGAATCAATCCGCTTTAAGAAGTTAAATCAGCCTTTTGTGCTATTAACACTTTCTGTAAGAACGCTGTCAAATCTCAAGTATCGATTGAAGGGATCCCTGTCGTTAATCTGTTAATCTCCTCTAGCTTCTTGTACGTTCCAAGGCGCCTTCAAGGCAATACATTTCACACATTTTAGCAACCGTCCCTTCTCTTTGTATATACATATTCATTTTTAAGTATAGCTACAATAAGTACACACACCTAACATCGTACATGTTGTTCACATATAAACAGATAGATGCAAACGTACATAAATACACCACACATACGTATATACATACATGCATACATCATACAAACAAACTTACATACACACACACACACACACACACAAACACGCGCGCGCACACACACATACACACATACACACAAACAAACACATTTTACATACTCATGTTACTAATCATTTGTGAGCACACACTCATAACTATATCATAAGTATTCTTGCGGTCGGCTACACGTCACTTCCGGTTGACTGGAGTGAAAACAAACAGCTTGCACGCGCTAAGCCTGCATATGCCATGCATAATGCGCATACTGCATGCTGTGCCTGCATGTGCGACGCGTTTTATGTGCAACTCTACGCATGCAGACATGGGGACTGTTTTTCATTACTAGTATTCATTTTGTCATTTATTCATGAGATACATACATCATGTCTTGCCAGCAATATTCTAAAAATCTGGATCCTGTCGATCGATCGGTCGGATCCCGGTATTTTGCCAAGTTGAAGGCAGCCGGACTGGACCTGTGCCCGTATGAAATCGCGGCAGGACTCTGGATCAACGACCCGAAAATGGCCAGATGTGCTGTAGAACCTCATTGAGTAGGCCCTACCCCGATATCTACGTTTACTTAGTACCTCATAGAAACTTCAGGTAGGTCTATAGGCCTATATAACGTTAGTACTGTAGTAGGCTTAAGGTAGGGCCTAATTTAGGGTAGGCCTAGTCTAGGGCCTAATCCTGCTGCCCGCACAGCTACAGTAGTACAGCTTGTGCTCGCGGGGCGCCCCGGCAGAAAACACGTACAGCGTTACCCCTCCAGGCTCACGCGACTGTTTGTTTTCACTCCACCGCTATCCATGACCCCGTGACACGCAAAATACCCGGATGTCCGACCATGAGAATTCATACCATACTGTGCATGTTATATTTGTGCGTGTGTTTGTACCGTAATTGATAGAAAGGGGATACACATGTCGATACATACGAGACGCAATGATTCATTTAGCATAAATTTATTATGGCGGTTGTCACCTTTACATCTGTTAGCCCAAAGCAAAAGCATTATACAGACTGACAGCCTCATTCTTTGTTTCAGCCTGTATGGTGTCTTCAGTGAATGGTGTACAGCAGAATTTACTTGACAGAGAAAATGTAGCCTGTGTTGTGTATACTACACACGGAAGTGAAAAAGAGAAAGTGGATGAGTATGCAGTGACTGATTGTTCTTTCCATACAATATTTGTCACATCAACGCCACAATTTTCAATTTCAAAAAAATCGCAATTAATTATACAACATTATCGTCATTTTGCATAACATCTCTTGGAGTATTCATAGAATAGTTTTCGTCTACTCCATTCACCCTTACATTCTACGTTGTAAAGATTTATTGTAAGTACAATACGAATACAGAAAAAATACACTTGGCAAGCCCTATCGACTGCGCGCCCTCTGCGTTGAACTCCACATGCTATGGGTGTCTTTTTTTGTGTGGACCGTTTCATGAACCTGACTTTGCAAACAATACGACAAGCTTGACTTCCATCCTGTACTGTGCAATGCAACCTTTTCAAATTAAGACAAAACGATATTGCACTAAATTATAACAATAACTCATCAAACAAAGCAAACAACTGGAAGAGACGTGGCTTAACAAAGATAAAAACAGAAAGCCTTCTCTGATGCCTACTTTCCTCCATAATCACCGAAGACACTTTAGAGAATCATAACAAGTGTAAATTCATTTATATTTACTCATACTAACATCTCATGTAAATAATATTAGGTGCGTTGAGGTTGAAATATTCCCATTAAAAGATATGAAAAAAAAATACAACATACAAGAAGGAAAAAACAGCCCACTGCACAACCACAGCACAAAGAGAGATAACAAATCAAAATATATTTCAGCTGACTTCATCATGATTTATGAAAGATTCTGGACAACATGTCATCTTAAATGGTATACTTTTACATTACAGAGAATATCATTAAAAGCCCCAGTGGCCAGGACAACGAGTGTTGAAAGGATTATGAGTATTGTGATACAGACACGGTAAATTATATTACTTGGTACAGATGAGTTTGAAGCACCATACTGTCAATACAGTCAACTACAATGTATATTTGAAGTACGCATTAAAATGCTCCAGGAATAAAGGGTAGGTGAAATAAAAAGGTGATAACAAGATACAAATCTCGTCTCTCAGAGACAATTCTAACAAACCAATTTATGAGAACCATAAACGTATTGAATGTTTGTAAATAATGATAATTTCAATGGCGCCATCTGTTGCTGAGTTGTAACAGTTTAAGTTTTGTAGTTTTTATTTCAATGCAAGTAAATGAGGAAACTTATGTTTCAATGAGCCATTTGCCAGTTCGTTTTTCTTGAAAGAGAGAGGAAAGGTCACAAGGACTAAGTACTACCCAATGAATATCAATACAAAAATGAGATATTATTTCATCAAAGATCCTAATAGTCACCAGTGATTAGGTAAAATCGGAACAGCAACGCTCCACCACTGAAACTCATGGCATACTCTGCCATATACTCTAGTATGTGGACAAAAGAGTTAAGACAGACATTTGTACAACATGGAAAATGTATACACTGATGCACATCATACATGAAATATGCGTGTAATTATCACCAATAATGACATGAAATTTGGAGAAAAGTTAATCAATTCGTTGCCAAGACACACGCAGCGTATTGATGAACTTAAAACGCGCTATTCTCATACTACAGAGAAATCTAGTATTTGACTCAATCTTACTAAAAGGCTTTTCTTCTTCAGCAGACTTAGTCAAGTAACAAATCTCTTATGTAACGTAACAGTTGCCAAATCCTACATGTCACGTGATTAAGATACACTTACAACATATGCGAAACACTTTTGTCACGTTGTATCATTGAATCAATCTTTTGATCATTAGTACGGATCGACACAGTTGACTCCTTTACTACACAACAATGCACTCTCTAAACACCTACGGTCTGGCATTATATGCCTGTTGATAGTTAAAGCATTGTTACAGTACTGCAAGACAATTTCCTGTAGTACCTCATCCGAACGCATGAAGAAAAACAAGGAAAAGAATACCTACACT
This sequence comes from Diadema antillarum, assembly GCF_040938485.1. NCBI lineage: Eukaryota > Metazoa > Echinodermata > Echinoidea > Diadematoida > Diadematidae > Diadema > Diadema antillarum. The sequence continues at coordinate 817,971 of NW_027271508.1, forward strand.
GGAGTTTGGCAGTGTGTTCGAACTGTTGCCAAGAGTATAAGCAACGCAACTGACATGATTTCTTCTATCTGCCACAAGAGGGCGAGATGACGCTCTTAATGGAGATTATGACACTATCGCGCCAATTTCGCACAATAGCAAGAATACTGGGCAAAAGGAAAAAAGAGCTTTCGTCGAAGAATAAGACTCGAAAACAGGACAGATTTATTTTCAACAGTAGATCCTCAGTCTTCATCATCACCACATAATAGTTTACAGACGACAGACAAAAAGTTCGCTTTGTCAGTTTGCTTTGTAATGTTGTATAATCATATCAGCCTCTTTTTGTGGGGGCAAGACAGTCTGCAGAACTACACAGTTTTGACGTCATCGCGATTTGCTTTTTGGAAAGTTTGCTTTTCCATGTTCGCCACCTAAGCATTCTGAGAATCTCGGTAGATAAATATGAACCCTTGATGCCTGTTGAGTAATGAAGATTCCCCATAGATTTTTCTGCCTTATTATACATATCCTATCATCGTTAGCGATGGATTGAATTATTTTTTCTTATTTATTTATTTTTTTTGCAATACAGATTCAAAACTTTTTCTTAGAAATGAAGGGAAAAAAACAAGATTCAAAATTTGTCAGAAATTGTTTGTTTGTTGCTGTTGCCGTTCACTAGATTTGGCGCTAAGTCGTTCTTACAAAATGAAGATGAAATAAATAATTCGAATGCTTATCCTATCTTTATGTACACGTGTAAGTCTGTCTCATCTACCCTCACTCAGGGATGAAAAGAAAGTTCTCAAAGATGTCCACCTTTGGAAGAAGTCGGGCACAAGATTGCCATGTTTTTCGCCTGCGGGATCACCATTATGCGTCGTGATTTTCGCCGATTCCTCGTTTTCTTTGCTGAATGCGTGTCTCAGTTTAGCGATGAATTCTGTGCTTGTCTGGGTTGTACGTTCCTTGGACGTGCGTGGCGCTATTCCTTGTTCTCTCTCGAGCTCTAAACGGCCAATGTATTCTGCGTCTGACAGGTAGGAGGTCTGATAAAACAACGGAAAATATACAACGGAAAGAGAAAATTAGAATCACTGAGGAATACGTGTATCATTTTGTCATTAACCCAATGTCTGTTCATCTTTCAAAGAAGAAGGAAAAGAAGAAGAAGAAGGAGAAGAAGGAGAAGAAGAAGAATGAGAAAAGAAGAAGAAGAAGGAGAAAAAAAGAAGATCTAAAACAACAAGATAAAAGGAGAAAAGAAAATGTTGTTTTCCCCAGGCGGTTGAACCATGATTTTCAAGGACATTAAACATACAATTCAATACAAACACATTTACTACACCCAACAAAAGTAACACCCTTAATCAAAATAGCATAACTTTTTAACGAAAAAAACAACTTTGAGATATATAATTTGACAGGAAAATATTTACACTTATTTACTCACTTCTCCCTGAAAATGAGTGTAATTAGTTGAGACATGCATAGATGAGCCCACATGAAAGACGAAATGAAAAATTTTCAAAAGTCATCTTTGGGGGTCTGTGAAACGCTCTGCTTCTGGTGAATGAAGTGTTTTTGTCGTTTTACCATCCATTATTTGCCCCCCCCCCCCCATATGCTATATGAACAGTGCATTTTAACATTTCCCTCTCAACATGCACTGTCACATGTTGGTAACAATATCTGATGACAATTCTTTCAATAAACTAAATGTAATTTGCAGTTATCAAAAGAGGTTGAACATAACCGTTTCCCCTATCAAAAATTGTGCTCACCTAACAGTAAAAAAAAACCGACAAAGAAAAACATGAAAAGTGTCAGCATAGGCGTGGGGGGGGGGGGGTCAGAAGATGGTTGCTAAAACAACATAAGCACTTAAACTTTCAACAGAAACAGAATGTTTCACAGACCCCCCAAAATGACTCTTGTGACTTGAAAAGTGATCACTTTGTCCTTAGTGTGCTCACTCATCCATGACTCAGCATAATCACGCTCATTTTTACACAGAAGTTAGTCAATACATGTAGTAGGCATGGACTTGCCCAATCGATTTTCTCAAACATTTTCGTTAAAAAGTTACGCAATTTTGATTGGAGGAGGGATTACATTTTTTGTGAGTACAATGTGGACATGGCACGCAGGGTTGTTCAACGTAATGTTCTCTGACAACGGAAACCAGCCTGCCACATGAGTATAATATGGTTTATAAGAACAGTTAGTATAATTACGTAATTTATCACCAATAGCTTCAACCGAATTGATACAGTAGAGTTAGTAATTCAGTTGAATTCAATGTACCTTCAATTTGACATCGTTTTAGAAATTTTTCTTATATCGTTTTATATTTTTCCCTATATCTTTTCTATACGATCAAATTATATGATATGTATACGTAATTGGTACAATTCATATAATTCAGGACATATTGTCAAATTTTGTTTAATATAGCATTGAAAACGGAATGCAGAAATAAATTGATCTGATCTGAAATGTAAAGTACGTGTTGATTTAAAGTGCAAATGATTCTTGGAAATAATCAATGAAAATTCAACTTGAAAGATATCCGATTGCTTGACGAATGAACACAATTTAGTTCGTCGTTATCTATTTTATTTCATTCTGCTGTAAAGGTCGAACTCTACTTGATGAGTCCATATCTGTTTTGTTTGTGTATATCAATCGCCAGATGAGTCAGAAACGTACTGCCACAAGGAAAAATCCTCATTAAGCCTTGACGTTCTAGGGATATTTGTGAATGACACTTCAAGGGGAGAGGTATATTATTAAGTCTTAATAAGCCAGTTCGGAGTTTTAGCTCATGTGAGCATGGATACAAATGATTTTTTTATTTTTTTTTTTCTCAGTTGGTTAGATCATGCTTCACTCATTTTCAAAGCGACATAATGCATAAGCTTGCCCGGTGTAACAATTCATGGAATTCATCAATCATGTTAAAAAAGGATGAACCTGCGTAGAGCAGGACTGGTGAACAGAATGGTCCGTAACTTAAATCTTGGGAAAGCAAATTTCATTATCTTACGTTGAATGTATTAACAATCTTTTTTTTTTCTACTGATACATTGCAAAATACCACTTCTGGTGTCAGGTGGATATGCTGGCAAGTATTATTTAGAAGGATTACTTGAATGATCATAACATTACAGATGCTTCATAAAACCAGATGCGTATCTCAGTAAATCTAAAAAATAGCATGCCCTGTTGGAACAAATGACTTTCCTCTGCTCATGGAGCCCCGTACTGGCTTATACATGAATACATTTTCATGGACTTTACGGAAGATTTGGGCACAAGTCAATGTGAAGCTAGTCAGGGATCACATCACCACTCTCATAAAGTCATTGTATTAGGAACAGTGACTAATATCACTGCTTCGTGAAACATGTGTAACTTTACACAATACACGCTTTCCTTATTCTGTCTAATAATTATTCACGTGGCACTGTTTGTTTCTCTGTAAAGTCACTATGGATCGTGGTTGTTCTTTTAAGCCTACCTTGTCTACAAATCGGTCAATCCAAGGTGTAAGGCTGGTCCTCTTAGCCCGTCGACTCATTTCCGACTCTCTGTTCTTTCTTCTACTCTTCCGTGATTTCTCCCCAGAACTCCTCTGTCTGTTCCTCCGTCTTTCCTCTCTCCTCGCAGCCTTCAGGGCTCTCGAGGAATTCCTCCTCTCGCTCTTGCTGAGCTTCCTTGACTTCCTTCCCGACGACGACCTCGTAGACGATGTTGGTTTCATTCGCTCGGAAAGAACCGTCTCAACCTCCTCGACGCGATTTCCGACTCTGTTTTCGGACGTGCGGTTGCGCACGACGTCGGGCTCCTCCGCCACGTCTGTGAGACTGGCTCCGTCTTGAGGCCGATTCCTCAGGGTCGATGCTTCCATCCGGTTTTCGTCTTCGGCCGACTTGCCGTGTCGACCGTGTTCGACGGCGGTGTGCGACACGGTTTCGGGCCATGGATTGCAGTAGCTCTCGACGATGCTGTATGAACATCGGTTTTCACAGCACTCCCTGACGATCATGCTGGAGCGTACTCGACGTTTCTCTCGTCCTCCTTCAGCCGAGGATACACTCCTAAGGAATGACTTCGCTCTTGTCTCGGGCTGAAAAGCGTCGACTGCATTGAAAAAAAAAGATGGTAGAATATTTCATGGTATGATTTATTATTCGGTTCGAAGAGAATGAATAGCCTTGATTTACCTTATTTTGTCCATGAAGGAAACTTAGAGAGAGCAAAACTGACTGATCAAATTAATCAATCCTAGGAAAATGTACCATAAAAAGCATAAGTGCAAACCAGTCACTTTTGTCTACTAAATAACAACAACGTTAGAGCAGCAAATACTGTTATTTGGTGTATCCTTGTCAAGAGGAGCTTCATCTACACGTCCTCCTTATCCACAACCATTATTTTTCTTAAAGGCAAATTACAGAAACCGTAATCAAAATGTTTTTTAAATGGCACGTAAATTCTCTCTAGGTCCTTCAAATTGTTTTGTTTTCTAGCCCTGACTTTTACCCTGAGTTCCCTCCACAGATTTGGATTAGGGTTGAAGTCAGGGCATTGGCTTGGCCATTCTAAAACATTGACTGCATTGCAAGTCCTCAGACTATTTCTTGCCTTTTTGGCGAGAGTCTCCTGCAAGATTTGGCCTTGGGCCACATTGGATCTTCCAACAAGATAACGACTCCAAACATACTGCAAAAAAGTGAAGAAATGGTTTAAAGGGAAGGTAAACCCCAAGAGCAATGTGGATTGAGTGAAAGCAGCAGCATTAGTAGAACACATCAGTGAAAGTTTGAGGAAAATCGGACAATCGATGCAAAAGTTATGAATTTTTAAAGTTCTGATGTTGGAACCGCTGGATGAGGAGACTACTAGAGGTTATGACGTATGAGTGGACAACAATACCAAGAAAATATAAAGAAAATTCTGCAAAAATCCATTTTTCATGAAAATTACAAATTCCATCAACTTGATATTGACATATGTTAAGGGTAGCAATTATTCCCCCTCCTTTCTGAAAGTGGTTGGTCCATTGTTCTTTCATAATTCTAGAAAAGTGAATTTTTGTTGAATTTCCTTTATATTTTCTTTGTATTGTTGTCCACTCATACGTCATATCCTCTAGTAGTCTCCTCATCCAGCGGTTCCAAGACCAAAACTTTAAAAATTCATAACTTTTGCATCGATTGTCCGATTTTCCTCAAACTTTCACTGATGTGTTCTACTAATGTTGCTGCTTTCACTCAATCCACATTGTTCTTTGGGTTTACCTTCCCTTTAAGGACAACGCTGTCAATGTTTTAAAATGGCCAAGCCAAAATCCCGACCTCAACTCTATTGGCAAATCCGTGGAGGGAACTCAAGGTGAAGGTCAGCGCAAGAAAACCAAGCAGTTCGAAGGACCGGGAGAGAATTCCGAAGGTGGGGTGGGCCAAAATCTCAGTGGAAACATGCCGTAACCTAGAAGAGATGGGGGTTATATCTCAGTCATATAGATTAAGACCCAGTTGTGTGGGGATACATGGGTGACCCGATTGAATGGAACTTTATTAACTGCGCACTATGGTACATTTGAAACCACGAAGAGTGTCGGTAAGCGAATAGTATCATATGCATCGAAACGGACACTCTTCGGTAACGGTCGAATCCAATTATTATTATTTTTTTTGGGGGGGGGGGGGCTGTGTGTACTCGCATAGAGATCAGTGATAAGGTTGTACACAATTCGTTATATGACTATCCACATAGGGCAAGACCTCTAAAAGACAGTAAAAATTGGCAGATCTCTCAATGATCTTTCTGTGAAATTTCAGTGATTTCCGAGGTCTCTCATGATTCCTAAGTGATCTGTCAGTATTTTTTTTTTAACGTTTCAAAATAAACTTTCTGCAGCCTATCGTGAAAATACTCTCCTAGTGGTCTTTCAGCAGTCTTCAGTGATCTTTCAAAGAGTGTTCACTAGTCTAACGAGTCTTTCAATTATCTATTTGCAGTTTCTCAAGAATTTCCACATTTTCGGAGGAAATCAATGAAAGATAATCGAAAGATCACTTTCTCAAAGATGTTGATTGATCTCTCGAAGATGTCAGGGAGTATGTCAAAAAAAAAATCAGTGATCTATCAATAGTCTTATCCGTCTCTCCGTGAACGTTCGGTAATCTTCAAGGTCCCACAAAGACCTCTTGAGAAATTTGCGGGAACATTACTTGTTGGTCTTTCCATGATCTTTTAAGGGGTTTTTAGAACCATTCCACATTGACACTATTTATATTTGGTCTTGGAGGCTGCTGGGATTTTGCCAATTTTGGGTATGTCAGTGGCCTCTCAAGCGTCTCCTTTATGCGAAATGGGGACCTCGGGTATTCTCGAATATACCAGAGCCGGGCCAGCTTTCTCACTCCATGGTATCCTCAAGCTTCCGGGTCTTTAAAGTTACTATTATGAGGTTTACAGCTCAAACAACGTACACATTTTAATTGATTTGATTTGTGAATGGTTGCATCAAGATGAAATGCGGAACAAGTGAAAATAATGGATATTGACAGGACCCCCTATCAAGGAATTGCTATCAATCACAACTAGTAGCTTTCTGACGATATCACCCTTTTCATCGGGTTCAAATTTGAATTCAAAAGGATCATTAAAAGACTATGGCAAATAAAGCTATAAACAAACATTCACCGTAATCGTAAAAATAAGCTACACCGGTGGATCACGCCGGATGACGTACGTTGGCATCAGTAAACGGCGAAAGCGGAGTAACGTTACCTGATCTTTTAGTTGGCCCCACGTAGTAGCCTCGTTCGCCACAAACGGTCGCCACTGCGTTCACCAGTGCCTCACCGCACAGGAAAGGAAACGTCCCAGTCACGTGTTGTAGTGTGGCCAATAGGATTGCCGCAAGCAGCGTAATTGACAGCATCTTCCACCCCATCGTACTATTGGCAGACTGCATTGCGAGAGCAATAGGGAGGAGTGTAAATATGAATAATGAATTGTCAAAACTAATCATAAGAGAAGAGTCTCCATTAAAAAAAAAAAACTAACCTTAATCTCTGTTTCTTACGATGTGTGCCTTGGGAATTGACCCGTAAAAACAATCAGAAATAAAACAAGATAGGAAACTATCATGATTTGGCGAAGCGCACACTACCTCGACCAATGATAAATGGAGTGTATAATATACCTTGTGGATACTGGCTTTAATGTCAACACAGCAATACTACTTGAAAATAACTGCGAAAGACCGACTATGGCGCAATGAAAACCAAGACTTACAATTATTCAAATTTTATGTTCTCTATCAAAATATCAAATGAAAACACGTTCACTTTTTTTTAATTCATTGGCAAATCTATACCCTACGAAATTTGGATTAAGATTGGTTGGTTCAAATATTTGATTCCATGTGTAAAACAGCTTTGGTACGTTGCGAATTTGAGGGGTAGCAATGTAATTGACAAGGGTATAATGTAAATAATGGAAAAAGAATCATCCGTCTGTCGGCTGGTGATGATGATGACGAGTTGGATACATGGAGTTCAAAAGAAGTCATGGACATCTTCGTAAGTTACTGTTACTGTGCGCCAAGATCTCTATCTCTGTCAATGTCACTGTCACCGTCCCTGTCTCTATCTCTGTGTCAGTCTGCTGTCTGTCTGTCTGTCCGTCTATCTCTCCGTCTGTCTCTTTATCTATTTCTTTCTATCTTCCAAAAATTGAATAGATATACAAATATCCCCGAAGGTTGATACCAGCAATCGATTTTTGTTTTAAATGGTGGTCTGCAAAATAAGCCCATGAGAAGTAATGCATGGTTGTATTATTTCCGTCACATTATTCCTGTTTGCACAATAATTCTCTCCTTTTTTGGCCTAGTTTCAACGTACCTACCTATCTTCACGCAGACAGCAGATGTCATGTGAACCGCAATGGAGAGGTTATAGATAGCACATACAATGGCTTACACACACCTTTAGACAAACATGTTAGTCAGTAAACAAGGATGTCTTTGACTTCCTTAGTGTGAATGAAAGAGAGCCTTCTATCACTGCATGCTGTCATGTGATTTAGCTGTCATGACTTGACGCACAATAGAATGTTTTACCGAAGACCTCGCACACTTCCTCTCCTACTGAAGGCTTCACGTCATGATTGTATCGACACTGATTTAAGGAGATCATAGCCACCTTGACAAGCTAAAGTTTGGTTTTTATAAGCATCCAATGATAAACAAAAATACAGAGAAAAAGGAATATGGAGTCTAACGGAATGATTGTACAATTAACAAGCCTCTCAATACCACAATCTCAGATGTCATTTACATTTTAACGCAAACAAATTGTCTTTGGTATTGATAGAGTTAAACATCCTTTCGGAAATACGGAATTCGCATGGACGTAAAGTGATTACAGTATGCCAACATACGAACAAACAACAAGCGTGCAAATGTGTTATGCCGTGATTTTGTTAGATCAAAAGATATCCATTAGAACAAAAGTTTAATATTTTCACTAAACCCCACGAGTTCAGAGTGAGAGAGGAATTCAAAGAAGGTCTTTCATCATCTTGTTATCCGTTCGTGAGTATACCCCAAATTTTTTTTCAGTCGTATTAAATATGTTCCCTTTTGAAAATATTAACTTGAGTAATGAACAATATCATAATAAGTCATTGACTTGGTAATAGAAATCCAACAATAATATTATAAATGTATCTACTTTGAGGCAATTCCTCAGAATTCCAAACATTGCCAAACAATTTTCCTCAATCGCCGATGATCTTCAACAATAAGTGTATCATGGTGCACTGATTGATTAAATTTCGATAAACACTTCTGCTAATCCTACTAACAAAAAAAAATGCTTCATTACGCCTGGGTCTGTTCTTGATACATTAATGCTGGGCATCGTCTTACCAGGGAGGTGGAAGAACCCCACCTCCCTGGTCTTACTGTATCAGTCAAGTTTCTGTATGCATTCACTGTGGTATCTATGGCTGCCATGCGTAAGCTTTGTCAAAGACCTTAACAGCTAAATACGTATTCATTTTTTTTTCTGTTTTAAAGCTAATGTTTCACTGGTTTGCTTGCCAGCATATCGTTAGAAGAAAGACATTTCAGAGGACACAAAGAAACATCTTTTGGTTTGGATATACGTGACTGAGTTAACAATGGATAAGGAAGGCCGGCGTTCAAAAGCAATTTTATCGCCTTTTTTGTACAATTGCCTCTAAGGCTGTTGGTGTTGGGAAATTGTTTACTTCGTCAATAAAAACAAGCATTTGACAGTAAAAGGATACAAAACAAGTATAACATCGCTAATAATTGATCCAAAGTCAATTCTTCTTTGACACAACAGCCCGAACTCTGAAGTAAGTGATATAATTACCGTTGCGGTTTGGTGAGGTGAGTTGAGGTGATAAAACCGGAGGTCCGTTTAGCCGTTGAAAATCTTGATGGTGATTAGTGTATTCGCAAGAGATGCGGCACTACCTTTGTGCTACGGCGGACGAGAGACACGGAGAGAGAGAGAGAGAAAGGGATACACACAGACACACACGGGGCGAGTGGTAGGAGAGGCGGAGGTATCACATCCGACTCCTGAGAGGTGGCTTTCCATTCTGACTCCTGAACACACTGAGTGTCCATTAATATCCCCTGCCAACCACTGCTCTGCATCACTCTCACAGCCGGATGAGGCGAAGAGAGGGGGAGAGAGAGGCAGACAGACAGATGGACGTAAGTTGAGATGGTTCACACGCCTGCTTTCGGCATTTCTTACTCTGATTTTGATGTTCCGCAATGGCTGCCAATCATCCAAAGCAAGATATCCTCTGCGATTATCTTATCCCACCCTTCTTGGATGTCAGCCGTTTTTCTTTCCTTTCAGACTTAATCTGTTCTCTACTAATGAATACTTTCTGGAGCTTGATTACAGTCATTTGCAGATAATTTCAATCTCCATCACTGTCAGGGTATCAGAAACCGACAGCAGGTATCTTAAGTGATTTCTTTATATCCTTTACACCCATTTAACCCCCCCCTCCCCCATATTGATTTTGAATTGAAGTTGCGAGTTCCCATTGAAATCGATTAAATCTAACAATATAGGCCTATTTTCTGGGAGTCGACATTCTTATTAATTTTTCTTTTTTTTGGGGGGGGGGGGTTGGGGACTTTTGAAACTTTGATAACATGAATATTTGAAATTTGTGAAGTTCCAATATCGGCAAAGGAGAACAGAGTTCAAAATGAAGCTCCATTCCCCTGTAACAGTCGTAAGCACAAAATGATGACCACTGCATTCCATGGCTACCGAAAAGGTGTTTGTTTGTTGTTTTTTTTTTCGTCTTCTTCTTCTTTCTTTCTTTCTTTCTTTTTTTTTGCCATTTGAAAGGGTTTATGGGTGTTTTTCACATGTTGTCTGTCTGACAAATTAGTCATTATTGAATTGAAAATACAAGGCTCACGGCTATGGTTTATTATCTGTTTTTCATAATTGACAGACCAGTACACACCGGTCTCTTATTTGCCCCTTTCTTCGTGAAAAACAAACACGGCATCACCTAGGCCCAGTGAGCCGCAATTTGGGCGTAGCGGGAGTCACTGGTCGTTTGACCTCTACCCTGTTGCGGGTTGCTTTGACACGAGCCGAAACACAACGGTGAAAGTTAATTGCCAGGGACAAGGGCGGAATGGCTTGCACAGCCAAGTCCAAATTCAGATAACTATATCTTGACTTTACGCTTTCATCATCCGTTCTATTAGCTCCTCACCGAACGCCAGTCTCCTGAAAGCGATGCAAGACATAAGGCGAACAAACAAACAAACAAATAAAGGACTCTTTCACTGAACAACTGTGGTGATTACAGATATGAGTAACATGATGAAAAAAAAGTCTGCTTTTGAAAGGGGTATGAAATCAAAACACAAGAAATTTACTCAATTCTAAGTTGGAAATCCACACATGAGAATTCGCATTACAAGATTTTTCATACCGACACCTCAAAAACACTGTAGACAAGAAATGAGGGCTAGATTATGCATTTAAATTAAAAGCTTCTCTTGCCTGCACAAACATTAAGTTCATTGGTCCTTTGAAAAGACTTTCATCTGCCCTTTCAACGACAACGAAACAAACAAAAAAGACCCTTTATTTTCCAGAAAGTAGGGCCTAGATAATACAATAGGATTAGTATCTGTTTCGTCTTAGGAACTCAAGAACGTAGTCACTACGTTGATTATGTAGTACAGTAGTGGGACCAAACCCACATTTCTGGAACATCTATTCAGTGTGTCAGACACTTCCTACTCCGAACCCACAATCCACCCTCGCTTTTCCCCATCTCTGCTTTAGGAGCGGTGACAGCTACAAGGAACGGTTTGCCAAAATGTGAGGAAAACAACAACAGCGCAAACAGGGGTTTCGTGCTGCGCGCTACACCACTCACAGCAGCGCGCCGCTCAGCAAAGGCGGTACCTTCTGACGCGCGGCGGACGGGCAACCCACTGCGCGGCAAATTGCTGGACAAATAGGGCAATTTGTGACTGCAAAGTGAAATCCGCCATCATTATATAAGTGTCGTGAGGATTTGATGGGCAAATGGCATGCGAAGTGTGGGATAAAATTTCAATAATGGGCTGAGGACGTCTGGGTATCCTGTAATGCGGTTTTCGCAGCGTGAATTTGGGCACGATGGTTTATCCCCACCCCCAACTAGATTCTATCTGGGTATTATGATTGGGTCATCTACTCGTAAAACACAAATTACTGAAAAAAAAAGAACATAGATATCTGTTTGGATATCAAGAAATCCTGTACAAAGCATGCTCAACGTATTCTCATGTTTCCGGTTTTAGCTCATCGTGATTTTAAATTGTTCTCCCTTACTTTGGATTTAAAAGATATAAATGTAAGAGAAAGTGCTGCAGTACGATCATGGCAATATAATGGCAAAAAAAAAAAAGAGTTTTAGACTCTCAAGCCTTCCAAAATGCAAGTACACCTTGCATTCTTCAGGGAAAATGAAAAGGATACAAGGCAAATTGCCATCTTCAGAAAGAAATGCTGGTATATGTAACATTATGATGCAATATGATACTATTATCGCGTTAGGACTGACAATACATGAATTCTACTTTGCAAAGATTGAGTAAGTCTTTGTGGGGTCTTGAGAAAAACAAAGTCATTAGTATGCCTGTGTATATTCGTCACTTGCTTCTTCTCAGCAGATTGAAAGTTTAGAGAACGATTGTATACGAATATCACCATGGAAACGAAATATTAGATGAGATCATGCAAGGCCTGCTTTTCCCTATATCACTTATGTCAAATAACATTTTTGAGATCGACATCGATCCTCGCTGTGCTCTATCTGTCAAAAGAATAAAAACTAAAAAAGAAAGAGAAGCAATTTTAACGAAAAACATCGAAAATTGCAAGCGAAAAATAGATATAAACCTTTCTAAATCGTCATGGTAAACACATATTTAAATATATATCTTAAAGTTGAAATTGATCAGCTGCAAATCATTAGTTAGCTAATGGTCTCCACAGTGACATGTTTTATGAAAGATTTCTATTTTTCTTGAGATTTTTACTTGGATACGCCCATGAAATAAAAAAACAACAACTTCCAAAACAAGATTCTACCAGTGACGTCATCTGTCAATCATTACTTAAGTACTGATATGATTAACTAAAGACAATGGAATGCACCTTCCCCTCTAGACTGAGCATAACTTGCATGTTAACATTATTACTAATATAATAATGATTTTTTTTTTTGAAGATAATGCAGGGAAACACCCTAGTTATGCTCGGTCTAATGGGGAAGGTGCATTCCAATGTCTTTTGTAAATCATATTACATGTATACTTTTAGCAATAATTGACAGATTCGCGTCACTGACAGAATCATCTTGATTTGGAAGGGGCTTTTGTGGGCGTATCTAAGTGTAATCTGAAGGAGAACAGTAGAATGAAATACCATTATTGAATATACGGCACGTATGATACTGTAGATATTCTTTTGGCTATAAGCATAGGTGATGAACAGGGTAAAGTGAATGAATACAAGCCAACATGCACTCGCACTGCATAGTTAGAGACCCTTTGTGAATAGGGTACCCTCAGACAAACAAACTGTGTGCGCTTCTTTAAATCCAGACATGAAAATAATACGAAAGTTATGGAATGTAAAATTAACGTATTTTCACCGAATAGTGTTATTGGTCATGATCACGTGGAAACGAATTTGACTCTTTATGTGCCACGTTCGCACGCCCGCGACTCAGTCGACGGCGTGCCAACTTCGCATATTCTGCTCAAACGCACAAACCCGCCAAAACCTATCGATGAATCGCCAAATGCCACAGTACAATGAAAGCGTTTCTTGAGATTCCATTCCTGTCACATGTAGCTTTCATTTCATGTGGTGATTGACTATCAAGAGGTGTTCCCTACGGGATTTGCGAGTAAATTCTAGGTTTCTGTCACTCTTTTTTGTGCAAAAACCATGCCTCGCGATACAGTAATGTAGCTACTGGTCATTTGAAAGAAAAACAATCCTAAATTTGTCATACAATTTACATCAAAGCAAAGTTGGGCATTTTCTCTACAACTCGGTTCATTACATGTCCAGGTTAACAAAAATATATAAAAGTAACACACTTTCCCAAAGCATGACAACGTTGCTGTCTCAGAATAATGTGGCACACAGGGGATTTACATCGTGGCACGTAAAGAGTTAAATGATGATGTAGTCAATCACAACTCTCCTTTGCATTAGATTGTATAGTATATAGTATAGTATAGTATAGTATAGTAATATAGTATATTTAGATCATTTTCGGCTGGCTATCAGGCCACTTTAACCGTGCATTCTCCCCCCCCCCCCCAATAATCTATACTCTTGAATTATCTAATCGGACATTCTGTAGAATTGCACCTTGAAAAGATCAACAGTTTTGTAATATTTGTTTTGTTAATACTAGCAGTCATTAATCCCAAAACTTTTAACCTCCTTCTTATTGTTGCGGGATATCCAAATCACTCTGCTAACAAAGGAAGCAGAAGTTATGATCTCGTATCAAGTGAGCCTGCAAAATGGCGCTCATTTGGTTAGGATTTTTGAAGATAATAAAGGATTTTACAAAGAAATCACCCATCATGTATGTGAACAAAAAGGAAATGTAAAAGGTGGGGTTATTAGTACTGTTATCCCATATCCTTGTCTTTCCTTGTAGTTTCTTTAACCGGAGACGATCTGAATCATGCAAACAATTGCGCCTTTTTAACTCATCATTGATACACCTGCTGAGCTGATGTTTGTGTTCGGGTGGATATGCTCTCATTAATATAGAATCATAAATTCATTGTTAGAACATCAGGCAGGAGGTTTATCCTTAACCACTCGATGAGTAATTGCTCATCTTATGTTTTGAAAATTGGTATTTCTAGACTATTTCTGAGAAGCCGTTCTATTCTTAGCGAGAGGAGGTTAACAAAAGTAGCTCTCTTTACACATTCGAAGACCTTTAAACTCCAACTCGCAGTTGTCGCTGCAAAGCACAAGGACAATCATCAGGTAGCCCGGCAGGTATGGGACGGGGGGAGCTGGAGGTTTGCTCGGATGTTTTCAGGAAGAAAAAAAAAAAGAGAACGGAAGAGAGACGAGGATGCGGTCAGAAAGCGATCGCTAATTGTTTCCTACTCTTTTTAGGGCAAGATGGGTGCAGCGACGGGCTAGGTTGGGGGATAAGAAACGGAGCGACGAGGTGCGTGGCAGAAAAGGTCAAGTACAGAGAACATGTGGCATCCGGCCAAAGTGTGTCCTACGCGATGTTAATCATTCGACGTCTTGAATTTCCGATTTTTTGCTTTCATCAAAAGTCCAAGAAATAACTTTTATATTTCGCTAAAGACCGTATTATCACTTAGCAGTCGTTTCGGTAAAACTCGATCAAAGCACAGGACATAAAAGTTTTACTCAGGCAGGACTTATTGACAGAAGTTTGTTTCACCTATTCATATGAATGCTGATAAGCACGAAAATATGTAATGGTTGTTTTATCTGCCCTGATGTGCCATGACTTGAAAAAGTGAATTTCATATTATCATTTGAACCAGGAAAATGGCGAGAAGTAAACTGCAAATGAAGCAACATATTTCGATTCACCCCGAGTTCGAGTATAGCTCTCGCCAAGAATTGGAGGTGTTTACCGCTCGTCAGTTCTGTATACAAACACTTGGTTGTGTGCCATATAGAACCAAATTAATCAAAAGCCTGGCCAAGAATTGGAGATTCAATCATACGACTTCAGGTGTGTGTTATGATGACGGTTCAACGACTGCTTTGCAGATCTATCAGCATGAGACACGCTGTGGCATTTAAAGAACATTGACAGTTGGTGTCTATAAAGAAGTGCCAAATTATCTACGAAGCAAAACAAAAATCAACTGAAGACCATAATCCAGGTGAAAAGAGTGGCAAATCATACAGCACGCAAGCAAAATGAAAGTAGTCCTACTTATTGTCATCAATCTTAGAATGTGAATGGTAGACATTGATCCGGTATCACCAAAATACGTCTTATCATGGTGGGATGGTTAGTGTAAATAGGTGTAGTCTGTAGACATATCTAAAAACGATTTTGATTCAATAGCCCATTTCTTTCTAGTAGGGCGTCCTTCAAACACACACACACACACACACACACACACACACACACGCACACAAACACACAATCACCACACGCACATACACACACGAACATATAAACATGCAAACAAGAGTCATGCTTTTAAATGTTACAGCTTGATGCGGCTCTTTCGAAGAATTTTCTTCTGCGGAAAACGTATGAAAAAAAAAATCCTTAAAAGAAGAAAAATGTGAATGTGTCCATCGATTCATACACGAAGCATTTTCGTTCATTTGAATACTTTGAAGCCGTCATAGTGTTTTTACACGACATCAATGGACCCGTGTCCGGTTCCGAAACACACACTCGGACCCGCAAACAGACGGACAGACAGACAGATATTCAGTCAGGCAGACACACATACACACACATACAAAAGCCAGCCCTAGAGTCCACCATGCCTAGGGGCCTTCCAATACCTCAGCCACACGTGAAAACTACTGTGAATATATATATATAAAAAGACAGAAATAAACATGAATAAATAAATGACAGATCACACCATGCGTACTGAAGAAGTTATAGTGCCAGACTATAAGTGCGCTTAGCGCGCAACGGTCAAAGGTTGTGTTCTCATCAAAGATTAAATCATTAAGGTGCATACGGACAGGCAAAAGTACATGCACTTCATGAAATTCAACGACCATAAGCCATGCGAAAGCTAGAGACCAGAAGGGAGCTTGGAAGTTGCAAGAGCTTACTACGCATGGTACGTGACTCACCACGCTACGGCAATAAGTAGATACCTGGAGGTACCTGTAAACAAAATAACGGATAAAATTAAGTGTTATTAAAAGCTTTCAGCGCAGAAGTGGCCATCCTACAACCTAAATTGCTAAAAAGAACGTATAAACATACGACACAACTCTATGAAGATGTTGAACAGACATTGCCATTGCCTTACGTACCGTCATCTTGAAGATTGGAGACATGCTCGTGTGCGCTCTCCTTCCGCTCGTACTTTCCATGACTAGTCTAGACTACTTTTCCTTTTACTGTTGGTGAGTGCAAAGTTCCCTGGTGTAGAACGAATCTAGCTTTCGAAGAAGTTCCTTCCATGAACTCAACAGTAAGCCTAAAACTGCTCTGAACTGGTGGATGTTAGTTTAGCTCCTTTGGATCTCGTGACAGTATGTAAGACGTGTTTTGATATGATTATGTGCAATGCCCTAACTTGTTCGAGCTTTGCACAGCCTTTATCGAGTTAGACCAACAAAAGTCTATAATATCACACCACCTGCACACGCAGATACCTTTGATTATGTCTTTTCATCACCTTACTCAACAATGTTCATAACTGAAGAGAGCAGAATGTCATAAGTGTCGCTTTATCAGTTTGACAAATGAAAGCAGTCTGGCTTCATCGATAAAATCTTGCTTGATATCATTTTCACATTGGTTTATATTTGGGTGTTATTTTCTTTTGGACACAAAACATTTATTCTGCCAATATTGATGACAAAATGTTTTTGTTGTTTTACTAACTGCTGCTGGTGCTAGTTGCTTTTTTATCGCACGTAACATCTTGCTGATTTGCACAATAATTCCATTTGCTAAATGAATAGGGCATTTTCATAATAATGGTATGTGAGAAATTTCTTCGGATCGTTCACGTGAATTAATTGCTCGAATTCCAACAAATGTTGCGGGGTCCCTTCCAAATAATCTAGACCAAATAAAAGGGAAAAGGAAACGGAGAAAAAAGAAACACAGTATGCCTGGTATTTCAAGGATTCAATGGAAGGTTTTGTAATACATTTTTGAAAATCCCTATGCACTACTTTAGCGCAAAAGGCCAAAAAGAACAGCAAAAAAACAACAACAATAACAGCGACCAGCTAGTCCAAATTTGTCCTGCGTAGTACAACTGATGAATGAAAACTAGATAAGGTTTTGGGCAAAAGCTTTACGAAGCTACAAAATGAATACGGTAAAGAAAATGCAAAGCACTCAGATCACCTGAAAGACTGTTGGACTATATAGTTACTTGGATATGTATAGATTTCAAATTTTATGCACCCCGTCACAACAAAAATGTTTTGTCAACAAGCTCGACAGAAGCTTGCTGACATAGCGGTGACCTATATTTAACAGCGTCTAATATGATAATAGGATCTCAAGCATTGGGATGCTGTTAATGGAAAAAAAAACCCTCGACGGGCAAGCATTGATGCTGTCAAAGACAACTTGATTCACGAATAGATGATAATGCTAACTGGGAAGCAGATTTTGTGGATAGAACAATAATCCTCAGGAGGAATATGATAAGTTTCCTTGTTCAAAGTTGAATGAATGAATGAATGAATGATTTATTACCAAATTTTTAAGTTCACGTTTACAATCACAGATAATTTATACAATCATTGAGAATACAATAATACAATTAACAGGAATACAAGACATGAAAGTATAGAATCAAATCAACAATATGAATATGAAAGTACAAACATATTTACAAATTTGGTAAAAGGGTCCAACAAATACCAACGCTAGTGGACGTTGGCCCTTGAATACAGAAGAAGAATAAATAAATTCAACAAGAAATTTATTTACATTATAAACAAGTGTATTTACACTATGTACAAGATTAACATTTTGAAATTGATAAGTGTACTTACATTACTTATATTACTAGAATTGAAGTTTTTGCTTTGTGGATTACTAAATAAACAAGTTTATTCCAATTATGTGTATTCTTCCAATAAATTCTTTTTGAAGACTTTACAATTTTTTTACGAGAGGATGTATAACGTAAATCAGTTGAAAGATTGTTCCATATTTTAACACCTGAATATGCTATTGATCGTTTCCCTAATTCTGTTCTGACAGTTTTTAGTTTAAAATTGCACATTTCTTTGTTTCTTGTTTCGTATGTATGGTCAATATGAGAAAAATAATACGATACTTTATGAAGTAGGTTATCATTCAATAGATCATAGATAAATATTCCAATTAGGTATCTATATTCCTTAAATACATCCAATAATTTTAGTTCATACAATAAAGGTGCTGAGTGATGCCTGAAACTTTGGAATGTTATCACTCTCGACATTCTCTTTTGTAGAATTAGAATAGGATTTAAGAACGTTTTGTTTGTTCCGCCCCAGACCTCCAATCCGTAGGTTATGTGAGGTAGAATAAAAACATTGTATAACAGTAGCAACATTTGTTTAGAGACGAAGTGTCGTATTCTGTACAAAAGTCCTATTTTTTTTTGCTTAAAACAGTGCATACATTGTTAATGTGTTTCTTCCAATTTAAGTTTTCATCAATACAGATTCCGAGAAAAGATATTGAATCAACTGACTCTAAAACGGATTCGTTAATTGACAATTGACCAAATATTTCAATTTTTCTACGCCTGCTTTTAAAAATCATATACTTAGATTTATTAATATTAACTGTTAGCTTGTTTGAATTACACCATACAATCACAGCTTTTATATTCTTACTAACATCTGCTAAGTTTGTATTATGCTCATTTGTATTGAAAGTATGAAAAAGATTAGAATCAACGGCAGATAATCTAAAATTAAAATATGAAGTTGAATTGGACAAATAATTAATATAGATGAGAAAAAAGTGTTGGACCCAAAACAGATCCTTGAGGAACACCACACGAGATCAATTTATTTTAAAGATATGCAGTCATAATAACATACAAATTGTTGTCTGTCTTTTAAATGATTCCTAAACCAATTTTGAAGCTAAACCTCGGATTTCGTAATGGAATCCGAGTTAATGGTTAATGGTTAAGGTAATGGTATCTGAAACACATTAGTAACACAAATTAACTTTTACATTGTCGTTTATGGATCATCTGCGCATAGCTTCCAAGTAAGCTGAATTTTATATGTCGTTTTTTAATATTTAGATAGGTAAATAGCCGAGTTTCGGAATTTTATACGTGGACCGGTGAGGACATGATTAGAGGCCCGTAAAGGCCCCCTCTAAACAGGCAGATATAGGTTCCCCTCCGAAGTCCAAGGCGATAAAGGATAAAGTGCCTTAAAGGGGCATTGTCCCGGTAATGTAGAGGGCGCTGTTGATGATACTGCCGATCACTGTTAGCATTGATACGAAGATTACCGAAGTTTGAGCTGTCATCAAGAGGACAGTGCGTAGGTGTTGCTAAGTAACGTTGCCTTCGTTGTCTTCTCTGCGCATCGCGCAGTCTGTAGTAATGCCAGGGTGCGTGCATATGTGGCTTGTTATTATGACATCGCAAAAGAAGTTTGCTAAAGCTGTCATCCCCCTCAGCCGAATCATGAGCCGAACTGTGATCAGACCACTGACTACAGTGGATCGGACTTCTTCGGACTCGGGGAAGTGGGCCAAAGCGTAACCTCTAAAGAGGAGTCGATGGCGTAGGTCTCTATAGAAAACTTGCGCCGTGCGCCCGCGTACGCATTTGACTAAAACACCGGGACCATGCACCTTTAATGCCTAGAGGAACATCCACTGAGCACTGCTGGTAGACCCAAGATTGAGGGTCCATTTATGTATGGTCCGGGGTGGTATTCTGAGACTGTTTGATCTCTGTTGTAAGTCTCTTGTAACAAATCGGTATTGTGAACACCGTTTTATCTCTGTTGTAACTTCTGTTGTAACTTCTGTTGTAACTTGCGTTTTATCTCGCGCTCTCTTTGCCTGCGCATACCATTGTCTTGAGGTATGCACACGCGCGTAACTTTGGGCGCAAACCTATGCACCCATTAGATTGCGCGGTATTCTGAAAAGTGTTTTATCTTCTGTTGTAACTCTCACCACGTGCAAACTTATGCTTCTGAGATAAAACAAGGTGGAAGGTGTTTCAACTCTGTTGTAACTTTCGTTTGAACTTCTATTAGATAGTGAGATAATTTATTTACTCAATATTGTGGTATGCGAGTTCAAAATAAGCAACGATAAACAAAATATAAACACAATTTTGTACAAAATGGCAAAAGCAAAACCAGTTTGACAAAATATAAACTCATTTTACAATACAAAATTTGGTAACAGTAAACTTGGAAGTACACGCGTAGCATGCATGCATATAGGTTAAAAACACAAACACATGGATGCCTACAGAAAGGTTACAGGCACCGCCGGCAGTTTATCTTAATGATAAGCACTAAAACACAAATTCATATGCAAAACTTTCTATACCATGCAAAGGACCTTCTTTTAGAAAGTTTCCTCTCGCTGGATTATACTCAATTTTTTATATATATAAAAAAGTAAAAGTCATTTAACTCTATTTATGAAACCGTTTATGATTATTCATCTTTCAAAATATTTAACAATTTTTACATGATTTCACTATCTTCACCAACACGAATTCATTTTCAGTACCTTTGGGTGTTTCAAAAAGTATTTAATAAGCGCTTGTTTTACGTGAAATTTCAAAAAGCGGACATTGGCTATTTTCCCAAATATAAAGAAGTCAATCAATCTTCTGAATGCCGTGAGTGCTGTTAAGAAACAATGAATAGTTAAACAAAACACAATAAGGGTGATAACTTCCCATCTGTCTAACGGACAAGCCTGTACACAAAAAAAGAAGAAGAAGAAAACATAGCATTGCAAGTGCCTGTTTTAATTTAGAAGGATCTAATTCCCAATAAACCATGAAATTTGGATTCCTCTCATGAGGAATGTTTTATTATTCTTTAAACAAAATTCCAAATTAAAAAAAAACTCCATCTGAGATAGCTTTTCAAACCCCCCTACAGCAACAACCACATAAGTGAAAACCGGTAAGAAGGCATGAATGATCAAGCTGTTGTAACTTTTTGTTATATTTTTTTTATCTCTGGCTCTCTTTACCTGCGCATGCCATTGTCCCGTTTGTGCGCACGCCAGAGAATGAGCGCTTGTCAAAACGCGCATAGTTAAGCAAGGCGCGTTTTGCCCAAGGGAGCGATGATATTGGTTGAAATGTCTTAGATGCTACTTCTAACAATATTTCCTATTGGATATGATTATTGCGATGGGCGTGGTTATCATGACTTACAACACCATTAAAACAGTTTTCAGAATACCGATTTACAACTGTTTTAGCGGTGTTGTAACTCACAGACTTACAACACAGAGATAAAAGTTACAACGTAAAGTTACAAACTTACAACAGAGATAAAGCACAAGATCTGTGTTCAGAATACCACCCCCCTGGTGTTGTAAGTTATGAAAACCACGCCCATCGCAACAATCATATCCAATAGGAAATATTGTTAGAAGTAGCATTTAAGACATTTTAACCAATAAGATTGCTCCCTTGGGCAAATGCGCCTTGCTTAACTTTGCGCGTTTTAACAAGCGCTCATTCTCTGGCGTGCGCACAAATAGGACAATGCCATGCGCAGGTAAAGAGAGTCAGAGATAAAATAAAGTTACTACAGAAGCTTGATCATTATGCCTTCTTACAGGTTTTGACGTATATAGTTCGTGCGGTATCGGGATTCAAAAAGCTATCTCAAATTGAGTCTTTTTCTTTGAAATTTTGTTTGAAAATTAATAAGATATTTGTCGTTCATGAGAGGAATCCAAATCTTATGGTTTATGGGGAACTAGACGCTTAATCTAAATTAAAATAGGCCCTTGCAATACCATGGTATTATTATCATTATTATTATTATTTGCACAAGATTGTCCATTAGAGGAATGGGAAATTATCACGCTTATTGTGTCACAACGGTTTTGTTAACTATTATTGTTTGTTAACGGCACTCACGACATTCAGAAGATTAGATCTAATTGACTTCCTGATATTGGGAAAAATTTAATATCCAATGTCTGCTTTTTGAAATTTCTCTGAGAACAAGCACTTAAGAAATATCTTTTGAAACACCCAAAGGTACTCAAAATGAAATCTTATTGGTGAAGATAGTAAAATCATAAAAGTTTAATAATTTGAAAGATGAATAATCATTTACGATACCATAAAGCTAGTAGAGTTATATGACTTTTACTTTTTTATAACAATTATAGGCCTAAGTATGATTCAGAGGAAACTTTTTAAAAGAAGGTTTCTGGCATGGTATAGGAAGTTTGGTATTTATGAGTTTGTGCTTTAGTGCTTAAAACAAACTGCCGGCAGTGCCGGTAACCTTTCTGTTCATGTGTTTGTGTTTTGACCTATGTGCATATTATGCTACGCGTATATTTGCAAGGTTACTGTTACCGAATTTTGTATTGTGGAATGAGTTTACATTTTGTCAAACTGCTTTATCTTTTGCCATTCTGTACATACATTGTTTTTATATTTTGTATATTTTTTTTTATTTTGAACTCGCATAACACAATACTGAGTTAATACATTATCTCACTATACAATTTTTTTTTCAATCAATCATAGTTTATTTCCACAGTTTTCAGAATACCGTGTAAACTGATGGGTGCAAAGGTTTGCGCCCAAAGTTACGCGCGTGCGCATACCTCAAGACAATGGTATGCGCAGGCAAAGAGAGCGCGAGATAAAATACAAGTTGCAACAGAAGTTACAACAGAGATAAAACGGTGTTCAGAATACCGATTTGTTACAACGGACTTAAACAGAGATAAAACGGTCTCAGAATACCACCCCTGTTCGTAATTAGCTCATTTGCACGATGGTACAATATAATGACCTTTCTTTATTCGCAGTTGGTTAGTCACATCACTCGTTTTCAAAGCGATATAATGCGTGTAATATGTACCGGTACCAAGCTTGCCCGACGTACAAATTTATGGAATTCGTGTTCAAACAAAAAATGAACTTGGGTAGGCCAGGTGACTGACCAGAATGGTCCATCAATCAACCCTCGGGGAAGCATTGAACGTATAAAAAAAAAAAATCTGTTTTTATTCATATTGTCGAATTCAAGGCTTGCTGTCACCTGGTCGTACTGGCAAGCACCGTGCACAAAAATTGGCATGGATATTTATTTGGCAGATGCTTATCTCAGTAAATTTAAAAACCAATATGCCTCTCGGTACAAATGACGTTTTTCTGCTCATGAGCAAAGTGGAACTACATACTGGCTTATAGACAAACCTGACTTATCTAGATGGGTACGGCGCCAACTCGTTGGCAAGTCATCGCTGTCAGTACTGCCACTACATCGCTGTCATTAGTGCCACCACTGGCAATGCATGCAGTTTTCGCAGTTTACTTGCTGGAATTGCCGTGGGGTAGGCGCAGAATCGAACGGCGTGGAAGTCATGTGTTGCTTTCTTCCAGTTACCAGTCTTTGTGTCAGTGCCAACCGATGAAGAGAAGATTTAGATATCTCTTCTTAGTTTGATTTTTTCCCCCGGAACTTTGACTTGACCCTAAAAAGACTGGGGGGGGGGGGGGCTTTATTAGCCCCCCTCCTCCCCCGACATTTTTCACGATAAATCTATAACGTAAAAATCTCGCGCCGCGACGTTTCATGTCTTTTTTCTTTTAAGTCTTGGGCAACTTTTGAGACCAAATTCGCAACGAGCGGTTACGCGGTTCTGAAGTTGCGCAATATTTTGTAAGTGCATGTCAGACCCGAAATTGCTCAAAAACGTGCTTTCATGTACAAATCCCATGCAAATTCTGTTTCTGACCAAAATCCATAAATATATATCATTATTTTTGTTTTTACTGATTAAAATCAATCAATTCAATGTTGTTCATGATTGGAATAGTGTCGCTGATGATTTCCATAAAAACAATAAAAAACAAAAAGTCGAAAACAATGAAATGTATAAGAAACTTAAAAAACAATAAAATACATAAGAAACATTTTTGATAACGCCATTGTTTATGTTTATTCAATAAGAATCCTACAAAGAGTACCTAGACCAAAACTTAGCAGTTTTGGAACTTTAATTACAGATTTACAGCCAATTTTTTGATTGCATGCATATATTACTGTAATTAATTTATCAAAAATAAATTTGGATAATTGCGAAATAATACCTTTCAGTTTTGTAGATTACCCTGTGGGTGACGCGCGTGGCAATTTTCCTTGCGATCACGTGGTCAACGGCCAAGATCTTGTCAATGGCCAAGATCCCGTCCTGCGAAGCATCAAAATAGCCCAGTCTTTTTAGGGTTAAGACTTTCTGAGATTGAATTCAGTGATTGGAAATTGTAGCAATAATATACAGCTCACCTATAGGTATCGATATACGAACTCGTTGCGCGTGAGCTATGTATTAACTTATTTATAAATAACTCTCTATAGTCCAGTAAACAGTGTCATAGACCATGTACATGACCTGGAAAAGTTGTTAAATACAAGTTGTTGTTTTTTTGTTTGTTTGTTTGTTTTTGTTGATGATGATGATGATTCGTGTTCTAGAAGGGTATGAAGTAAATTTAGCTTGGTTCCATCTTGGCAACCTTTGACAACATTTTTATTAGCCTAATTAGCATAGTTACGTAATTAGCATGTGTCATTTTATGTAATATACTGCTAATCTTAATACAGGAAGCCTGAAAACATGAGAAATACAACTTTTGAAGGGTTTTCTACAATGAGGAATCCATTTACAACATCAATTTCCAATTTTGAATGATGCAAGTGTTATAGATATCGTGATTAGCGTAATGAACTTCTTTGCATATACAATAGCGAAGTAGTTCTGACCTGAAATGTTTTTTTAAGCACAAGGTTTTGTTGTTGTTGTTGTTGTTGCCGATTCATATTTTGGAAGGGTATTGAAGTAAAATGAAGTAAAACTACTCCCCCCCCCCCCCCCTCCATTTGTTTTTACATATACACAATGTATATTGCGACATTTGAAGTGTCATCATTTTTTTAAGTGTCTTCGACGACATTGTTATACTCATATTGCAAAATATAATTCATATTCGCTGCGAGGAACTTTCTTGTAAGCAATCATCTGATCATTGTTTAGTATGCTTGATATCTCCCTTTTTGTTACAAGGTTTTTAGACTTTGCTTTGTGATGTTACTTCTTCCATCATCTCTTTGCTGACATACGTTGTGTAGCGTAATTCGTTGGCAAGTAAGCGTTTGAACTTTGAATGAATGGAAGAGAAAATAAACTAGTGAGCATGGTCTGCCTATATCCATTTATATTTTGTTACAGTGCATCAACGATACGTTACATATCAAACCATCGTTCTCAACCTTGTATTTTCTAAAGAAAAAAAAAGATTCAAGTAGAAGTGAGCGAAGCTCTTTCTATAATTTTCTAGGAAAGAAGCAATTGCAACATTCACCACTGTCGAGGAGAGATATGTGGAATTATTAGTTGAAACGCAATGTTCGTTTGGCCGGTGACGAGACAACTAATGAAACTCATGGGCAATTCAGATTTTACGCAGCAGTCAAAGTCATGGTGATTCTTCATGCTCCGTGGCGTCTTTTCATGTGTATATCGCTCTTCTACGCTCACGTCACCTTTTCTGTTTATCAAATGAAATGGCGCATGACCATTTTCTCCAAGTGAATTCAGAGGAACACTCTCACCGATGTCCACCGGCACATCCCCTTTTCAGCATCCCATGTAGGCGGCTCCAGTCTTTTAATCTCATCAAACAGAGGCGCGAAGAGACAGACTTTCATTAGCATGTCATGTCTTGCGAGATTGAACATAAGACGAGGCAAGAGCTATTCTCGTTTCTGCATTGTGGCGTCTCGGACTGTGAGAATGTGTCGGCTTCGTGTGTTCTGCGCGTCCCCTGCTATAACTCCACACTTTGCGGAGGACACACGTTAGTTTACAAGTGAAGACTGCAGGAAAAACTGAGTTAGACTTGCGCCACTTCGCTTCTCTTGTCTCCACAATGTTTGGTCTTAGGGGCAGACTTTGTATATGTCTCGCCAACTGTGACGGTCATAAACGTCAGTGATAATCATTTTGCCGGGGAGCAATTTTCAGGTCATCCGATGAATCGCCACCTTGGCCGTTGGACGGACATAAATACAATCACGTTTCCAAATTTCCAGAGCAAGAATGGACTTAAATATTTCTGTCTAGAAAATGGAATGAGCAACGTTTGTTTTCGTCTTTGTTTTGTTTTGTTTTGTTTTTAATCTAGTGAATTTCTCCCAGTAATAGTACATATATAGGAATTGAAAGAGGGTATCATTTTTGTTTTACTTGCTGGATGAATCGACAAAGTTTTCAAAGATAGTGGAAAGAGACTGAGTGTCAATGTCTCGAGAAGATGGTGCAAAGAGTGTGTGAATGCTATGCATGCCATAAATTTTGATTAATGGGTGGCTTTATGAGGGTTTTCTGTATAGGAAATGTGTTCAGTAGAAAACGCTTCAACCTTTTTCACAAGTAGTAATGGTTATCAATGTGCGATTCCGACCCATTTTTCAAGATGACTTCAATGAATTCTTCACATTTTGGTGAGTGTGTGTCAAGCCTATGGGTAGAGTAACAGTTGTTAAACCATTACTGTTGCCATGGTTGAATCATCTTTTTATATCAAAAGCAGCTCCTTCAGCTAAATTATTGAAAATCATTACATTTTTTTTTGTAAGTTTGTATGGGAGAATAAGCCAGATACGATTAGTAGGGAAAAAAAAAGTTATTGGTACATAAGGGGGGAGGGTGTCTTCAGATGCCGGATGTTGAGTATTTTGGTATGTCATTAAAACTTACGTGGATTTGAAGAGCGATTTTAGGAATATGTAATGATGTCAATCATTTGATATTTAACATTTATAACAAAGCAATTTGAATTAGGGTTTGTCGATGAATATTTTGCAACTTTATCCCATGAAGTTGCAAATACATTTTGGAAAGGTGTATTTTATGCCATGTCCGTATTATGTCGTGCAGAGGAATCAGATTTCTTAACTTATCCATTGTGAAGAAATAGTTTTATTCAAATTGGGCAAAAAAACAACAACAACAAAACTGTATTTATCTAATCTTGGCATGAAAAAGGTATCAGGTAATGGTTTGGTCGATGTTAGGGGAAATTTGTTGACCCGTGTAGAATGTGAACGGAAATTTTGTTTAAAATTTAATTACCTGTCTTATCATTCGGTAAGTCAAGTAGTTAAGTGAGTTAAGAGTCGGTTTGGTGTTTATTTTAAACGATGGAAAAAATATCGTAGATCCATTATTGCCGTCACACATTTAAAATACTACTGCAAGAATTAATAGGATGTAGACGCATTTATGGAACACTTCTTGGAAAAACAAAACGTTTTACCCTCGATATGTTCTAAATTGGAACAACATTTGGACAGTCCCCCTGAAACTGTAAAAATGGAAAAATATCACATAATGATATTTCGTTTCACTCTGGAAATTGGTTGGAGATATTTTCAGTATAAGATAGTAAATAGGATCTTATTTTTGAAATAGCAACTGCATCAAAAAAAAGTCAGTAGTGATTTCAAATGCTCGGTTTGTAAAGAAGAGTAAGAAGATATTGTACAGTTTTTCAATGAATATGAATCTAGTAAGTCAATTTGGAATGAAACAGAAAATGGATAATGAAGGTTCTGGAGCACATTAAAGTTTAACATAAAAATATTATTTTGGGTTTTAAAGAAAGGAGAAATGACGCTTTAAACTGTGTTGTGATTCTGATTAAGCAACAATTGTTTGTACAAAAGTTAAAGAAAAAGTTCCTAGGTTTAAGTTTATGAAGAAAAAAATTGAATATTATGCAGATGAGAGATATTCTGTGTCGGGTACTTTAATATTTATTTATTTATTTATCTATTTATTTAGTCATATTTATACAGGGTGGCCCTATCAGTAGTCAATGCACTGTTCTCCCTAGAGGCCCTGTGTCACAAACTCATTCATAAAAGTCAAACTTAACAGACAAATAACACTACAGAAATATACAACAGAGATTACAGAAAATGGATCTAACAAGATCTACATATATCAGATAACAAATAACCCAGGTTATGAGGCGAAATGTTTCAAATAATTACAGCAAAAGGTAGCTTTTGAAGGAGAACTGCGTATAATTGCAGGAAGTGCATTCCAAAGCATAGCTCCAGAGAAAGAAAAAGCCCTTTTCCCACTCTCAGAGGTGACTCTGGGTAAAACAAGACCATGGGTGCCCGCCCTTCTTGTCCTGTACCGATGTGTACTACTGCATAGCGTGAAGCGATCAATCAAATAGGAAGGAGAAGAACCATTAATAAGGTCAATCTGGGATGGTAGTATTGGTTGAGGTGAACATTCAGCTTTTAACTTTTTGTAAAATACTTGGAAACCACTTTATAAAATGTAAAAAAGGCATACAATTCTAAGAAGAATTCAAAGTTTATTTGATGAAAATCGGCTTTGTATTGGCTGAGATGTCTAAAACCAAAGTAATAAAAGGTGGGTCCACCTTTTATTAAGATTGCTTTGATTTGGATATCTCAGCCGGATATCTCAGCCATTTCAAACCCAATTTCCGTCAAATAAATTTTGATGAAAATCAAAATCTGAGAACAATATGCTCTTTCATATTTCATAAGAGTTTTCGCATTATCTTAAAAAAAAATCATTAAAAAAGGTTGGAAACTTAAAGCCCTATCATGCCTATCTCAACTGAAGCTTTACCATCCCTTTAAAGTGGTAAGCACTCCAGCCTTTGTTTGTGTAAATGATAACGACAGAAATGTTAAGAAAAAAACGAGATTATGGCCGAAGATCATGAGTTGTACTATGTTGACATTGAGACAATAAGAAAAAGTTGGGGGAAAGCCCATCATGGGAGGGTTGTGAGGTGATGATATTGTCACCTGTGCTAGTTTATATATGGCTGCTATCACTAATTCTTTTTTATTACATAAAATTTGGCAACCTTACATCATCATTCTGGTCTTATCTTCTATCCGTTCTCCGTTTCTTTTTCACAAACACTGATTACTCGGGGCTTACAGCCAAACAAGCTAGCTTTCATGTAGGTCCCGTCATACTTCTCTTTGATCAACCCCATTTCGATTTCGATTTTGACCAGTTATCATTACATGTAATTACTGTGTTATCACCATGTATATTGTTTGTTTTCTGCACATTGTTCACAAGGTAAAAGAACTTGTCTGGTTTCTGTTGTAATGTTCATAAATGAGAAGTATGAAAATAAATGAATTGAATTGAATTGAATTGAATTCAAACCGTGGGAAACTATAAGATTCGATTTGAAAAATGAATAAATGAAAATCTTGTTTTATGTCTCACATTTCATGAAACTTCTACCATGCTCTGTTTGCTTTCATACAATTTTTATCACAGCAAACAGGAACATGGGGTGGCATTGCACTTTGAAATAATCGCCCTAACTTTGCCATAATATGCTTGCCGTTAAAACCCCTATTGGGTTTTAACCCAATCATGGGCCCATCATGGGAGGGTTGTGAGGTGATGATATTGTCACCTGTGCTAGTTTATATATGGCTGCTATCACTAATTCTTTTTTATTACATAAAATTTGGCAACCTTACATCATCATTCTGGTCTTATCTTCTATCCGTTCTCCGTTTCTTTTTCACAAACACTGATTACTCGGGGCTTACAGCCAAACAAGCTAGCTTTCATGTAGGTCCCGTCATACTTCTCTTTGATCAACCCCATTTCGATTTCGATTTTGACCAGTTATCATTACATGTAATTACTGTGTTATCACCATGTATATTGTTTGTTTTCTGCACATTGTTCACAAGGTAAAAGAACTTGTCTGGTTTTCTGTTGTAATGTTCATAAATGAGAAGTATGAAAATAAATGAATTGAATTGAATTGAATTGAATTCAAACCGTGGGAAACTATAAGATTCGATTTGAAAAATGAATAAATGAAAATCTTGTTCTATGTCTCACATTTCATGAAACTTCTACCATGCTCTGTTTGCTTTCATACAATTTTTATCACAGCAAACAGGAACATGGGGTGGCATTGCACTTTGAAATAATCGCCCTAACTTTGCCATAATATGCTTGCCGTTAAAACCCCTATTGGGTGCTGGAATAAGACTCGTATGTTAACATTCCTGTAATGATGAACACCTGTTGTACTCCTAAACCATGCGGAGACACGCGTGCGCACGCAAACACACACAGAGACACGCGCACACACACACACATACACACAATCACTACATAGTTGTTGCTGTTGTTTGTTTGTAAATATTCAAATAACGTGAGTATGTTCATGCATAAGAATAAATACAATTCTTGAAGCGATTTAATTATTCCATGCATACAATATAACAACAGTGATAATACCAGCTTTCTAGACAGGACATTTCATCCTGTATTAGTTTAACATATTGCTTATCTTGATACGCCGCCTTCTTCCATCCTTTACTTTCAGATATTGTGGTATATTGGTTTTGTAGGTCTGTTAAGAAAATAAACTGAAATGGACCTAACCTAAGTTGGTAATCGTGTCCAATCATGATGTTATACCTGTTATAATAGTTACCTTAGACACTACGTTAAAAGTGGTAACAATGGTAATGGTGGTCTGATAGTCAAGATGATTTCCCCGGAAAATGTGGTGGTGAAGTCACACGTTGCTCTGCGTGTTTTTGCCGTTGTTGCGTTTGGTCACATTTTGTTAAGGACAGAATCTGTAAGTAAACGTATCAGGGTGATGTATTTTACCTCCTTATAAAAATCACAGGCGCTTGAAATCATGACAGTAATAGAACCCTATACGAACAAATGATGCTCTGCTACTAAAGAATAACACCTGGGTTCTGTTTTGAGTTATAATTGATTATATAGTTGATTTCTATCATAAGTCTATGGTAGCCTGTGTGGTAAGGGAATTTACAATCGATTATAATTATCTTTTGATAAAACGGGTCCCTGGCAGATTTATTCATGTGCCGTGTGATTGAACTCCACTAAGTTATTTGAATTATAACATTATACGCATTATATATATATATATATATATAATATATATATATATATATATATATATATATATATATATATATATATAGATTACATACATGAATGCATGAATACATGTATAGAGATTCCTATATATGAATACATGTATATGTGTGGGTGTTTGTATGTGTGTGTGCGTGTGCAAAATCACTGTTTGTATTCGTGTCATTGTGGAAACAATTGTGCTTTGAACAAAATTCGAATAAAAAATAATCTAAAAAAGTGTGTGTATGTGTGTAAAAGAAAGAAAACTGTATGCAAATAATGAATGTGTGTGTGTGAGAGAGAGAGAGAGAGAGGGAGAGAAGGAGGGAGAGGTAGAGGTCTATATTTAACATTAAGACATTGACTGACAGTGCATTCCTATCAAAATAAAGAATGTTTCCCGTCCCCGTATTTTTTCTTCATTTTTCATGTTGTCTCAGTTCAGCTATATCGGGAGCATGTTACCACTCCCTTAGCTCTGATCTACTGCAAAAGCTGCGGCAAGCAATCACGGGCACGTGGAAATAATGACTGATTACAGATTAAACATGACCCCGTTTCGCCGCATGTGACGCTTGACTATCGGACAGTCATTCACAAAATTTTGCGAGATCCCGAAGATAAGGTGGAAAAGGAAATTGAAATAAGATGACGTCTATGCAGAGCGTTTGACGTAGACCACACCGAGACGACACTGTGTGTGTGTGTGGGAGATGGATTGTATGCAGGAGACCAGAGCAGTTAATGAAGCTAAGAGGAAGGAATTAGAGTTAGGTAAATATGAGAGGAAAGGCATGAGAAAGATCGATTGTGGTAACAGAGGAGAAAAGATAATAAGAGAAAGTGAGAGAGAAAGAGAGACAGAGGGAGAGAGATAGTTGTAATGGAGAAAGAGGAGAAGAAAGAAAGGAAATGTATAAAGAAATGCTCGAAATTAATTCTTCATGAATCATGAGTGTCTACTATCATTGGAAAAGAAACCGAGGTTGAAGTTTGTGTGAGAGAGAGAGAAAAAAAAATCCAAATTTGGTGGTAATCTGACGTAAGAGAATATTGATTGATTGATATATCAAGTCAAGTTGATTTATTTCATTTCCAACAAACAAATAATTAGAAATACAAAGAAACAGTCGTATACACAGATGTCAGGAAATCAGTACCATAATGCGATGAAAACAGAATAATATTGTAAAAGAGATACAGGTAAATTATCAACAGATATGTATATATATATATATATATATATATATATATATATATATAGGCCTAATAAGAGCAATAAAGCATGGATGAGTAAGAATTGGAGTAACTTATGACATATTCGACCAAAAAAAAATCGAGTTATAGAAAACAGAATTACATAGTCAAATAGCCAAAATCCAGTGTTATGTTCTTTCTTTTTTCCCTCCAATCCCCTTTCTCTCTCCCCCCCCCTCTCTCTCTCTCTTTCTTTGTGTCTATGTATTGATGAGTGATATGGAATAAAAAAAAAGGGTTGAGAAAATAAGGCTGTTTTATAGCCAGGGAACAGGAGACGCGAATAGACATGGGGAGAGGATCCAGGACGATATGAACTAGAATCGTATTAGTGTGACTTTGTACAGTGTCAGCGGAATATCGATAGCGATCAATACCGTGCAAATTTGCCTTCCTCTTATTCTATCCTCACCTGCTGTAAATATGTCATTCACTCCTTCAAGTGATATGCCGACTGGGCCGTTCACCTCCCGCCCGAATGGATTTAGTCTGGCTCGTGAATCCACGGCTGTCATTACTTCGGAAAGACATCACCGCTAAACATCCGAGAACAAAACGCTCAACATGACTGCATAATACCAATTATCACCGCATCAACAAATATTTGGTTTAATGTCCGACTTCATGCAGTTATGTCCAACAGCCAATCATGAAACGCAGACAGACTCGTCAATGCTAGTAGAAATTCTGTGACGTGGGTACAGTAGGAAATTAATTGAAGAGAGTTCTTTTCAATAAACTATATTATATTTTAATTGTTTTAAATTTATATTCATCCAAACTACCTCTCTTTCTCTTACAGTCATGATCTCCTTCATTAAAAGTCAAGCTGCAGCTGTTTCGGAGTAATTGTCTTGTAATGTTTACATTTTATCATATGGATGTATGTATCAAGACCCAGATGCAAATCAGCATGCTGATCGAGCTGTCCTGAATAAACTGATATATTTGTATGAATTAATAAATAAAATGCAAATTATATGCAATTAACTAGAATGAGGCAAATATAACACATTCGCTGGATTGGCTGCAATATACCTCTCCTAACATCACGGTGATTGTTGCTATGGTTACGAGTAGTCTCTTTTTGTATCTGTAATACCATCACACCTCTAAAAGAAAAAAAAAAATATATATATATATATATATTCTGCCCTGCCGCAAAAAGAATGGTCTGTTCTTCCGGGAAATATATATATATATATATATATATATATATATATATATATATATATATATACTTCTGTCTAAAGCTCTTCCTTTGAGGATATCGCGCACTCTTCATAGTAGGATAGAATCACCAAGTGTGTATATACATGTATATATTGTTTTGTTTTTTAATTGAAGTAATGGCGCCTCTCTGAATTATAGTACATGTAGTCCTATTACTGTTAAACAATACTCTTGCAATGAATGTATGTATACATGATAGCATGTTCACGAGTGTGTGTTTGTGCGTGTGCGTGTGTGTGCATTAAAGGCAGGAAGGATAGAGCTTTTCTAAACATGGACAGGGAGATCCACCTACAGCCTCCTCCTACTCCTCTTCCATCATCAAACACACACACATACACACACACACACACACACACACACACACACACACACACACACACCCATTACACCACAATATCATCTTGATCTTATAAAGTATAGGTTTTCCAGGCCAATTTCGTAAAATTACATTCAATTTCATTTACGTGCATTCAAATTCGTATGTATGTTTGAAGCGTTGATGTGACTTTGGTCAAGCGATTTCACATTTAATGCTTTCAAATTCGTTTTAGGTACCCAAATAAATGGTCATAAGTTCAAATTCAGATGTAAGCATTCAATTTCATGTTTGGGCATGGATTTCAAATTTGTGCATTTAAATTAGTGCGATGGGCTCGATAAGCACTTAAAATTTTCGTAATGTACGTATACTTACGTACGTATACATAAGTATAACTAAGCAAGAGTAGTTATGTCAAGCTAATCACTCAATTTGAATATTACGTTTTATGTAAAGGTAATTTCATCATGATCAGCATTTGTTTATTTGAACATCCAGATTTGTTTCTTTTGCTAAAAACCATTTATGTAAACTTCAATATAAAATCCTCATTTCGTCACGTCATCACATGGCTCTCTTTATCGTTTTACATAATTATTTGAATCATCATGTGATCCACAATGTTAGACGTTTTCAGCATTCAATTTAAAACTCACTACAAGTAATGTACTTTTAATGGACGTCGTACAGACTTAATTTGAATGCTCCTTTTATGAAGAGACGGAACAGGAACCTGGTTACCCATATGCCAATCTGAATACAAGGAAAAGAGCTGGCAACAGGTGGAGACGAAGGTGAATAACCATTGTCGAAAAGGTACGCGTATTTCATGAATTGGAATGTGCAAATGCGAAATTAGCACATTCTAATTCTCACACAATTTGGTTACCAAATCTAGTAAATTTGAAGATAGAAAAATTATTTTGAATGATGGTATTTCGATACCTCAGTAAATTTGACAAAAATGAATGCTTTTTAATACGAAATTGAATGACAAAACAAAGAAATCGGCCGGGAAAATCAACATTAAACAGATACGCTATAAAGAGCGAAAATCTTATATTCTTTTCATCCTGCTCAAAACGAGGAGAGGACAATTTTCACAGTTATCTTAATGATCCCTCAGATGAAAACAAATTGCCATAATAAAAAAAAATGAAATCAAACTTTGCAATGATTTTACAGCTACTGTGAAATAAAGGATATAA
The DNA here is from genome assembly GCF_040938485.1 of Diadema antillarum. Lineage (NCBI taxonomy): Eukaryota > Metazoa > Echinodermata > Echinoidea > Diadematoida > Diadematidae > Diadema > Diadema antillarum. Next base: position 853,539 of record NW_027271508.1, read on the forward strand.
TCTTTCCTTTTTTTCCCCTCTTTTATTCTTCCCCGAGTGGCCAACCAAAGAATGTTGTTAAAGGAGTACCACCTAATACGATATATGGATGGATGTTGCGAAGTGTCTTGCACACACGCCACCGTCAAGCCAGCCCAGCGCGCTGTCAGCACGGCGATCTCGATATCCTGACGCACTTTTAACTGTTTAATAAACCGGGATAGTGAGTGGCGTGATGACGTCACAACCTGGCGGCATTGTCATCATTAATGTTGAGTGGTACGCGGACATCTGACACACTCGGAGGGTGCTAGAGCAGATCGTTGATCGTCCGAAGAGAGAGAACAATGTGGTCGGTTGAGGTTTGGTGAGCGTGCCAGCTACACAGCCTTGTGCGTGCACACAGGTGTGTGTGTCCTGCCAATTTGTTTCTGCTATAATCATAATTAAATGAGTTATGTGTCCATTTAAATTCTTTGAAATTTATTTCCATGCAAAGGTTACGATTTGAGCCCTTGTGAAGCGCGCAGCAGTTTATTTGAGCCGATTTGAATTTCAACCTTTTCATGAAGACCTTCAATTTCTTCATATTCTGCCGTATAATTGTTGACCTTTAAGTTAAAAGAAAAAGAATGGAATATACAATCCAATTTTACCGTAATTTGTAGTCTTTACGTTACGGACTTGTGACATTCATCCTTGTAAAGGGCACCATCCCTGACCAGTTGATCTTATGGTAAAGGCAACCCACAAGCAAACGCATCGTAGAACTTGGCATCATGAGCAGGAACTTGGGATAAGTTTAGAGTGCACAACAAAACCTTCGCGCCAAGTTGTAGAGAGAATTACGGATCCCTTGGCAAAAAAAAAAAAAAAAAATCATTGGAAACGGCCAGTCACATGTCTTTTCTTTCACCAAGCTCTCTTACTTTAAAGGATGGCTACAATGTTAATTTCACACAAAGTCTGTAACTATTCATCGTGTTTATAGGTGTTACCAAGTATGTAGATAACGAAACTAACAAAATAACGCAATGAAAAAGAGGTCGTACTTTCCGTTGTTGCTGATTGCAACACTGCAAATCTGGGAAACGAGATGGTGTCGTGTCGTAACACCAATTCCTATTTGTCAGTTCTGAAAAGCCATTGAAACATTTTGATTGGTCATCAACGGTTATTTGTGCCCTTGTTACACATCGCAATGAGCTTCTACCGGTCATTTTTTTTTTCTTTCAGACAGTCACATCGTGTTTTGTTTTGTACACCCCATGAACAGATTTTAAGTTTTATTTGTGTCCATATGGATTATCAATATCATTAAAAGAGTTTCCTCTAAGACACACGCGCAACAGGATGCCTTGATAGACATTTTCTGACTTCTTTTCCTTCACTGTTGACAGTGCGATATGAACATACTTTGACCATGTTCTCTATGAACTGACTCTTTTTACATGTTCTGCGTAGACAATCGGCATATATGAGAGGTCTTTTCTTACAATACAATGCATTGTTTGTGAATTGTGTCATTTGTCGAATTTGATCAACGTGCCCTTTCGTTTTGTGTGACGCAACTGCTGCCCGTGAAAACACTGCACACAGTTTGATATTCGATGAATACCCAAACGGAAAAGGAAATATGATTCAATTGAATCACAATGGCCCACCCTACTGTATGATTCAATTGAATCACAATGGCCCACCCTACTGTATAAAACCAAGGAAATTCAACAGTATCACTACAACGATTTAAGTCTCTATAAATGCGGAATTACTAAAAGTACAAATAGGAACATGCTTGCTTTCTTCGTGTATTACCATGTTTATAGATAAATTATTTGTGAGCATTTATCAACGCCCGCCCGGGAAGTAATGATCCTACAAGAGAAAGTGACCCAAATGTCAATGACGCAAGCATTGCGCCGTAAAAACTTGGGTGGTAAGACCTTTTTAGACGCTGGCCACTTGAATATGTAACCAAACAGCAAACAGGGCCGAAAGCTTCACCCCGCTAAGTGGTCCTTAACGACTCGAGCGTGCTAATGTTGTAAAGTCGATCCAGAGGTGAGAACGACGGCAGTTTTCGTAGAGAAATACATATATTAAGGCTTCATCTTCTATTCTATTAAGTAAACACAGAAATCTCTGGCCTTTCAAATGGACGTTCAAATTTCAGTGACAGATTTTATTTATTTCTGTATGATAATCCTGATATAAATCAAAATTTATTACTCATTTCTAGACACTTTATGATGTCCTGGCGTATCACCTGTCTACTCACTCGTAAAGCTCGATCATTTTGCTTTACACCATTAAAAGAAAATAAACAAACGTTGGATTATTGAATTGCTCGCCAATTTAACTGGCTTTAAAGTTCAGTTATGGTGCTGTATTTTTTTACGCACATCAAACACACACACACTCATGTATAAAAGAGTGCCTTACACACATCTTTATACACACAAACACACACACACATATAATTATATATACATATATACATATAAAAGAGTGCATTTCATACACACTGTAGGGCTTTCACACTGGGCTTCTGTAGAGTTGCAGTGTTGCGTACCGACTACGCCAACCTTACGCTACCCTACGCTGTAGCTACGCCAGCCAACGTAACAATACGCCGAGCTACGGAAAGGGGTACGCGGGGTCTAACGCGAAAAAAAAAAATAAACAAGTTTAATTTTTTGCGTACATATGGCGTAGAGTGCAGGGGGCAAACATACGCAGTATTTACCCAAATCTACGCATCTGTACGCCGTGCCTACGCAATACTATGCAATACTACGCTTATACTTAACGCCAATTTGTATGCAAATTAGGAGCGCTACTCTACGCCAGTCCGACGAAAAATCCTGTGAGGCTCAATCCAAGGATTTAACTAAACACTTCTTTCTCTCATTCTTGCGGTCACTTGCTTCCGTCAAAATGGCTTTTATAAGTACAAGGCCAAGCTCGGCATGATAAGTACGCAACTCTTTATACGCAACTCTTTATACGTAGGACCGGTGTGAAAGCCCCTTAAAGAGGGTAAACCCAGTCCAAATATAAGTTAGTCTAATAAGAAAGAGAAAATTTTTACGAGGTCAACAGGAAAAATTTGACTGAAATCGGATGAAAAATAAGGAAGTTATGATATTTTGAAGTTTTGCTAATTTCTGCAAAACAGTTCTTGTACAATGGATATGAATATGCAAATGAGTGAACCAACCATGTCATACCCTCACAATATTCCGTTGATCGTGTACAACAATAAAAAACTACGAAAATTCATTGTTTCTGTCATTGACATATGAAACATGATGTTATTCCTCGTTGAATAACTTCAGAAAAGTGATCACTTAGATATACGAGGATTTGAGCCTCGGGCATAATGGCGTTTTAATGAAGAACTGGAAATTTCAAAATTGTATGTACAAACTATATGGTAAGTTGTGAGGGATTGACATGCTCACTTTGCCATTTGCATATTCATATTGACTGTTCAAGAACTGTTTCCCCCAAAAATAGCGAAACTTCAAAATGTCATAACTTTCTTATTTTTCATCCGATTTCGATCAAATTTATACCGTTGAACTCGTAATATTTCACTCTTTCTTATCAGACTAACTTATATTTGGACTGGATTTCCCCTTTACGGGGCTTTAGAATATTTGGATAACCTTTCTGATTTTAAAATCATGACTGTCGCTTGTAGGCCTATATCCATGTATACAAGTGTATTGGCCACTCCATCGAATATCAAATGTCATAAAAATGATCCCATCACCGGAACAAAATAGAATACATGTAGACAAATCTGCACTTTCTGGGTTCGATCAATAAGCATGGTAGGACACGGGTAAACACACGCACGCACACACACCTACATGATTTCATTCCCGAGAGCATCTACGCTGTCTCCATTAATCGTCGTTCTCGGACGTCTAAAGAAATGAGATAGGTATTGGCAATTGGGACGCCGGGGATCAGTGATGATTTGTTTGAAAAAAAGCTTTCCGGGAACGACTTTACTTACATCTGGGAATTTAACCCCAAGACGGAAAGATATGAAGACAAAAAAAGTAATATAAAAAGAATGAAATGTATACAGAATAAAAGTAATATCAAGAGTGATATAAAAGTAATATAAAAGTAATATTTGCGTAAGGCAATCTTTACACAAATATTTCATGTGGAATATGAAAATATATGTGAAAAGATGTGAATCAAATGAAAATGTATATTCTCACAGCTGTCATGGCAAGCCCCATACCACTCTTACACTTAAATACACACCCATCGCCCTCACAAACACACACATACACACACACACACACACACACATACACACACACACAAACAAACAAAAACACAATTTTTTAATGATTTCTTTTAATAGACCAGTTCGTAATTCCACTTTGCGCATGAGCAGAAAAAGGTCATTTGTACCAACAGGCATCTTGGTTTGTAAATCCACTGAGATAAGCATCTGTGATGCGCTGATTATTCATGTGATCCTTATCTAAATGGTGCTTGCCAGCACATCCACCTGACAGCAAGAATGGTATTTCGCAATATTAAAGGAAATTGGCTGTTATTCACAAAACAATGAAATGGATGCCTGCTAAATTGTCAACTGATAGAGCATTTTCATCACCTGATCTCAACACAAGTTAATTCTTTGTATGAACATGAATTCCATAAATTGTTACGTCGGGCAAGCTTATGCATTATGCCGCTTTGAAAACGAGTGAAGTGCCTAACCAACTGAGAAAAAAGAAAGGTCATTTGTACCAATGTGTACATGAGCTAATTACGAACTGGCTTATTGGAATTCCGTTTGATGTCACCATCGTTCTTACAATAAAACGTATTCTAACATTCAACGTAATCAACGTAATCAAACTGAAAAAAAAACTTCCTCTTAATCGTACAAGATATACAAATGAAATAACAGCCAGCATGATATGCAAGCCTGCTTAATGGTACAAAATAGACAAATGAAAGGATAGCATGGCATGAGAGCCTCAGTAAACTAAAATCTAATGAAGCATTCTTGAATTTATCAAACGAAATCCTTTTTGTCATTACATCAAAATCATAACCCATGTCCCTAACTCCACCCTTACCACCAATCCCCCACCCCCTCACCCTGCCTAGTTAAAACTCATCCCTGTCTACATGGTCTACACCTTGTCGCACGCATGCACACATATACACACACACACACATATACACACACACACACACACATTTTCCCTCTCTCTCTCTCTCTCTCTCTCACACACACACACACACACACACACACACAAACACACAGAGGAATATGTGATACATGGGCAGGGCACCCCCCCCCCCCCCTGCACCACATGGGAGTCTGGCACAACGAAATCAGAGAAATACGGAACAGGTGCATATGTTTCACTGTCCATGTAATTTAATGACAGCTTTGAATACTTTTCAGAATGAACATCTGATAAAAGGAATATTTCAAAATTTTCACAAGTATATACAATATGTCCCACATTTGATAAACTTCTGTCTGTACATAAACTATTAAGTCTTGATCTTACATCACATAAAGCTGTTTCATGTATTTCCGATCTGTCTTTTCAATCAGAAAGTCACAAAATATCACATGGCTTACTTCATAAAAATAAACTTTGTTCACACATACTATTTCTGAATGTTATAATGTATACAATATCGCACATCATTTGTGTATGATCGATTGGCCATAAGGTTTATTACTAAAACAATATAACATACAGAGAAAAAAATACATCAAATAAGAAGCATAACCGAACGAAAGCATTCACTTGTCTGCCGAGATTTTTCAGGTAAAATACGATTTTCTTTTTAATCCTAGCAAGGAAATAATACGAAACAGGAACCGATGTGGCATGCCTGTATTATCTATACATGTAGTTATTACTTTGTTGCATTGGAAAAATGTGGCGGGAATGTTCTGTCATCGAACATTTTGGGTCACACGTACGAAAAAACTCTACTCTGTCTACTAAGGATCTTTTATAAATATCAAATAAAAATACAAGATAAACAACGATGAAACTATATATCAATCTCATTTAAACTTTTTGTTTGACGGTTGAGTGAGAAATTTTTTTAAATGTATCCTAAATGAATGACGAAAGTTCTTTCTAGGTACGAAATTTGTCTTTATATAGTGACCGTTTTTCTTAGGGTCCTTTAAAATTTTCTCTAGTGTTAACAGTATAATAGCAAAACAACAATAAAGTACACATACTGCTTAAAGATCTGCGGACCATAAGCAGAGTATTCAAGCTCACATGATGTACGCTGAACTTCCTTGAAACTGAATATTAAATGTCACCTTTGACGAGAGTACAAGGCCAGTTTAAGTCCGGTGTGAACAAAACACAAGCACAAGTTATCTCAACTTATTTGACTAATTTAGGTGTGGCCTGACGAATAGTTTTAAGTATTGTACTTTATTTATATACGTCTTGTTCATATCCAGTCCGAAATGCACCTCTTTATACTTCCTTTGTCCTTTGTTTCAGACAGGTAGATATTCTCATTTACCTCCAAAAATCAGATCGTATTCAGCAGAGAGAAAGAACAAAAAATGGGTAGTAACTCTCTGACAAGACACAAATCACTACTTACTCACACATTTGGGGGAAGCATTCCACTTTCGGAATCGGGTGAAATGTACTAAGTAAAATAGTGTTCAAAACTACGCCAAACGAGGCATAATCGGATATTACCTAATACTTTTGATTCACGTAATTTGCGTAAAAATGGAACACACACGCCCTGAGGACAAACACAAGATTTATCGACACTTTGATCTATAAAATCTTTAAATTGTTACGGACCAGGACACATGACAAACACAAATGACTCCAGGAGATATGGCCTTCAAGGTCACTACCTTGTACATAGATTTCATTGCATCAAGTGTTTCTTGATGAAGACAATTGAGCTACTAAATTCAAGATGTCTTCAGTGCCATCGCATGGCAGGAATCCAACAATTTAGCGGCATCAGGGGTATTCGGTGTATGTTATCATTAACAATCTTACATTGGCGACATGGGGCCATCATCGAAATCAATAGCTTACCTACCACACACGTTGCCCAGTGTCTCATTAGTTCTACAGTTGCATCTTTGAAATCAAGCTCATTGTCCACAATCTACACTACTTGTCCTGATGGAATATCAAGCCATGAATTTCCCTTCCGTTTACATAGTTTAGACATAAATCCATCGAGTTGAGTGACAGAATAGGGTTAAGGGTTGTGCGTCAAGTTTAATCGCTGGTTTCATGATAATAATTTGTGTTAATTTCCAACCTCTGAAAGATAGCTTCGATCTACTTTGGATATATGCCAGGAGCTGATAATGAAGATCATTGAACACGTGTGTTTAAGGACCAAATACCTGCTCGCTTTACAGCATCATACTCAAGACAAGCTTCCCAGAGTCACCCGATGATCCTACGGACATTTAGGTCAGCCATGATTCCACACTCCAACATTACTGGTTCCTATCATATTGCACAGGCACAAGCTACGCCTTTTCCAAAGTCCCCGCTGTTCTCATTTTCAAAATCATGAGGAATCTTTATCTAATTAACGAAGGCATCTGATGCCTTCATCAGAGGAATAACTACTAATGATATTTCATTTCATGAAGTGGTATTTGACTTGTTCATATCTCTGTCCATATCTTTACGACACCTATCTTTTCTTACGATAGATTGCTGAAAGATAATTTCAACGACTTACCATGAGTATGATGGAACCAAAAACTGACATAGCAAAGGAAATTAAGGGAAGTTTAGAAAGAAAAAAAATCATTCATATTGTTTGCATAATCGGTACATATACTTATGACTAAATATCTTCCACGTCATTATGATTTCATTTGAAGTTAGATTGTGCTTTGTACTTCCTCACAAAATTCTCGAACTTTGCATTACCCTCCCACGAGGAATATCCCTCCCTTCCATATTCAATGTAGCTCTTGAATTTGCTTGCAGAGCACCATCTCTGATAATCAGGAACTCTAGTAAAAGCAAAGAAGAAACACTTCACAGTAGGCTGAGAAAAGAAACAGACGTCTCTAAATCTGACTTTGAGGTGGATCGATAGGCGTAATTCGAAGAATCAGACTATACTTTGAAATAGAATGATGCCAACGCGCTTTCTTTTGTTCACCTTAAGTGCGGTTTCCATATTCAATACAGAGCTGGAGGATGTTTTTAGCAGGTGTAAAGATGATTAATGATTACATACACAGACACACACACACAATAAAAGATTCTAAACATGGCTGGTACATGACTGGTGACGACACACATAGTACTTTTCCTGAAACCATGCTGTAAGTATCACATGTGAATTTCGGGTTTTATCATTTTGCATTTTTTGTTCGCTATTTTTGTTCCGATAAGATTATAGTGAAATGATGAATTGCTTGATGGCACTTCACAGCACAGAGTTAAATTTGGTGCTATGTGACGCACAAATCCGACAACATTATAGATCCTTTATTTTAGTACGGAGTGGTATCCATTACTATAGTTACACGTCACAAAAAAAAATGCAATGCAGACGGGAGACATGTTTAATTGACTCGCAAGTCAGTATGTTCACTCTATGCAGTGAAACTACCATGGCAGAGAGAAACTCCACTTCGCTCTTCAATATGACTGACTGAATGGAGAGACATCAATGAGAACAGGGAGCGAAGGTCATGTTTTGTTTTGTTTTGTTTTGTTCTGTTGTTTGTTTTGTTTGTTTGTTGTTTTTGTTGTTTGTTTTTTTTTGGGGGGGGGGGCTTGTTTGTTTGTTTTTGTTGGGGGTTTATACGTTTTCTGAAGGAGTGAAGCTGGTCACTTATTCCTAGGCAATGACATCATCTCTTCCTCTAATTCGCATAATGTGAATGAGACCGACTTGGCTATTCATTTATGTCCGAATGTAGTGACGGTTTCACTGACCTATCCCATTCGTTTTACGAGTCAAGTCGAATCCGTTGTGGAGGTTCACTTTGTTCCTTTGTAGACAGTTTCCACTCCTACATACATTTTCTGCTATTTTAATGTGTGGTTTGGTGGGATTTGCTTTGAAAGTATGTTTTGTTTATCTACAGAGGCTGCATATACAAATTTGTGATCCTCGGATTCATATTCTTTTACTCTTCATATGTATATGTTGATGGGGCACTGTCGCAGTGTGTCTGTAGCAATCCATACAGACTCTCAACCTTCACCGACACAAGAAACAAATACAGACAACAACCCCACAGATTTATAGTCATGGTAACCAAGTCATGTGACTATATCTACAAGTAATTTAGGGCCTACCATGAGGTAAATATCAGGTCTACGTCTAACTTGTATAACATAATATTATCAAGTCAGACACTGGTCACACTGTACTTACACACATTTTTCACCTATGTGAAAATGCCCAGAAATAGAGACTTCATGAGCTGTGTTTTTATGTGCCGAACTGAGAGTTAGTAAATGCCAAATAGTATGATGGCAGCCTTGTACATGTACACGGAAGCATTGGGAAGATAAAAACCAAAGGACGTAAAACAGGAAGTGGAGGACATAAGTACCCAATACACAGAATGGTAACTGCAATCGTTATCTACGGTTGTCGAAGTCGATCTCAGACTTTGACCGCTTGCGTTCCCTGAACGATCCCATCATTCCTGTACGGTCGACTTCCTCTAACGTCTCCAAGGAGCTCAGCACAAGGGCACTACCTCGCCGCTGGTGAGTCAACTGTAGCCTTCTGGCAGCCGCGTGGTCGCGTGCGTACGACGACGGAGAGGACGGCGTCGACCCACCAAATGTGCTCGTGGGAAAATCCAAACTGGAGGGCTGGATTTGGAGGCTAAGCCTTTGTAGTGATCGCTGGCGGTCTACATTGTATGTATTCGTGGGTGTGATTTCATGTTTTTTTCAATCGTCAAGGCGCATGAATGTAGGGGAGGAGTGATGTAAGTCGGTGATGGGAAGGCGGGATGGATGTTGGCGGTAGCAATGGTAGATTGTTCAGGGTATGGGTTATGATATTAGTAGGGAAAAGGGTGGCAAGGGAATGAGAATGCGGAGGATATTGATTGAAGTTATGTAGAGTTATGGGTTGACCAAAAAAGGATGGATGGAGCAGTGCGGAAACAGAGACATGCTCGTCACGAAATGGGAAAATGAAATGAGGAATTGTGCAAAGACGTTAGGAAGGCGCGCCATTCGGCACACAGAGCGTTGCATTTAGTGCGGCAAGAACGAGGATAAAAACATGACCACAGCGACAATACAGCCGAGTGAATGAATATCCAGCGTGAGCATGATGCGGAACGGATGCGAGTTTTATAAAGACCGACGGAGTTGACAAGTATAACAGCGCACAGTGGATAACACCCAAGCAACAATTAACACAGTACGACACAATACCATTTTGGTTGAACAGAAATTAGTGAAACAGTAGTTTTTCAATGGTCAGACCACAAATATTAGTAGCAATGGGAAGGATTTGTGTCCCAATTTGTTGGTGTTGTTTTTGTTTTTGTTTTTTAAATGGGGGACGTTCACTTTTTTTTAGGTGAACAAAGCGTATTAAACGGCGAAATATTCGTCAATTAGAATACGAAGAGAGGAATGAATGTAAACGTCCATTACGTTTATTTCATGATGGTATCAATAAGTATTTGTTTTGGAATAATCAAATAGGAAATCGCATGTAAAAACAGCACGTAAATCACACATAGACAAGAGGGTTATAGAACAATAAAACCACACGAGCGTTGTATAGATTATCGAAGCAGGAATAAGTTTGTAACAATAATACAGCAACAGGGTAGAGACATGGCTTTGTTGGAAATGGAGAAAATGATTTCACATGAAATGTGCGGCAATTAAGAAATAAGATTAAATTATTAACGACAGCTCATTTGAACAGCGAGACATAGTTGGACACAGAAACACATTGCAACAAGCGTGTGTGATTATTATTGTTTAATTTCAGTGGCACATGAGTTGAGGCAGAAGATGTTTGATCGTGGGTTTTAAAAAACAGCACACAGGGAATGGGTGAATGAGAGGAAGAAATAACAATAATCAGGTGAGCTTAGTTGAAGTATTACAGAAGTATTGTGAGTCTTTGTACTAAATGCCCTGTAAAAACAGCATGCAGCGTACAACCCGGGTTAATTTGTGGGAAAGGGAGCAAAATAAAAGTAAACATAATAAAAGCAAAGTTAGATAAAACAATTTCTTGAACATGAATAAAGATCGTGAGTCAGTTATACAAGCAATGTATCGTGATACATCAAATCAATTACGGTCAAAACCTTACAAGTAGCATTTGATATTGCACATACAAATACAGACTTAGACACATACTAACATGTTAAAAAAACCGGACATGGATCATGCACATAATACACGTGAAAAACTCTGAACCAAGCTTTTAAGCGTTCACAATGCCACACCTTGGCAAGTTATAGATAGGCAAATAATTTCAGGGGGGAAAAGACTTTTAGGTACATAAACTGATTATTTAATCAAAAAAGTAAAAAGAACCATGATAACATTTCCAAAAATGCACTAGTTTGCCACAGTTGTCAAGTCCAGTCGCTATAAAGACAGTATTTGTATTTCTTTCTTTTTTCTCTCCTTCATTTCTTTCCAGCTAGGGTGGCTGGAGCGACAAACGCACTCAAGAGGCGTTCCGTCTTTCAACGGTATTTTGTCCGTTTATCCGAGTTCGAGTTATTTTGTGATCTCTCATCCATTGCTATTCGTCTTCGCAGACCCAAGTTTGTTTTCGAACTCAGGCATGGATTCAGAAGGGGAGTCGGGTGTATCGTCGGAAAAGCGCATGCGCATAAACTTTCTCCTGACGTTGTTGATCCTAAAACTGAATCTGGACCTGCGCAGAAACGCCAAACTTGGCGAAGCAAATGCGCGCGGTACGTATCCTGAGGCTGCACGACAATGACGTAATGACAAGTTACAAAGCAATTGACCAATGAACGAAACATGCAGTTCAGCGTGCGATGACACGGATACGTACGATGACAAGGAGCACGTGTGGTAGTTGTTATAACAGGCAAGTAGAAAAGGGAAAAGGAGTGAAATTTAAAAAACAGACAAAATCGGGAAACGTGTTAAAAATTTGGGGGAAAATCAGCAAAGCAAACGCAAAATATTCTGAACGGGATATCGTGATTTAAACTTGAAAGCAGGCTCTACATTGTGGCTATCCTACAGGGGTAAGCTAAGGGTTAGACGCTCTAAAAGAATTCGCAGTTTTCTTTTTTTTTTTTTAGAGCAGACTTTAGCAGATTAAAGCTGCTGGGACGAAAATTAGCTCCACATACCATGAACTCATTTAGCCTCTACACGTAAAAAGGGCGAGGTTATTCTACGGGAAAGGGTACATGAAATGACCACACAAATAACAGATATTGATCTTAGAACGTTACTAAATGCTATAGGATTTCTATGAATTACCTGATGTGAAAACTATTGTACAATGGGGTATTTCTTTTTTAAATGAGTTTCTGTGCTCATTGATAAATAAAGATTGTGAACAAACGTCTCGCATCTTACTGATTTCTTCAAGAAAGAAAAGTGAAACTCAAGAGACGAAGAAAGCTGAGCTTTGGAAAGGGCACGTAAAAACAGAAAAAACTGTAACAATAAAACTTCGAAGACATTTTCTAGAGAGAGCACAAGCGATGGATTCCCCTTTTCTCTAAAACAAAAACAAATGCTGCTTAAAGTCACATTTGTGTTTACAGAGCCCGAATCTGATGGCACAATAATGACAAATTGTGCATTTCGTACAAAGAACAAAGACATCGATAAACTTTTCTAATCATTCATCACTGGCACACCCTAGTGTCATGGTACTTCGAATGCAAATAATCCTATCGCATTGTATGCTGAAATTGAAATGCAGTGCACATTCCTTCCTGCATACACGAAACCGATTAATGAATGTCAATACGATACTAAGAAGTAAAATGCAAGAAATGTAACAGCAGGTAAATATATTTTCTTGATCTGTGTGACTGCTCTCCTGTTTCGCTGTCATATTAGGTTTTGCCTGAGTATTGTTCCATTCACATTGTTAATTCTCAAAATCAATGCCCTTTTGGGACTTTATGATATTTCTCTTAAGGCTTTGCCATATCTGAAAGCCTGTAACAGCATTATGACGTTATTCGATGCTGAGAGTGCGTATTGAATTGGTATGATAGAATTAATGGTACTTGTCATTCTTTCAAAATGTTCCTAATTCCCATCAACAGTTAATCAGATCTTTGCGTATCTCTCTCACTTTTTAGCTTCATCAAGTTTGTTTGTAGCATGGCAATTTGTGTGTCCCCTGACACTGCCTACCTCTTTCTATGCATTTGGAGATTCCCTTAAAAGTGTGCTGTACATCTTTTGTGAAATGATTTCCACGCCATGCACACTAAATACGGCATGGCATGCATAATGATTGTTTCAAGAACAGCGTAGCCAGCGTGGCTGTGTGGAAGGAAAGCTATTTGCTGAACATCGAGTGAATAGTTTCACATTGTTTCAAAACGTAATACCAGTGTGCCACAAATGGCTGAAGTCACCCATGGTGTTCTGTCGTTCCTGCCCGCATCCAAATGACATCTTTAAACCTTACAGATATCATCGCGTTAATAAAATTTGAGGTGATTGATTGCATTTTTGGAAACAGTAGCTTATAATGACATTGTCAGCTGCATTGAATCAGTATACAACGAAGAAGACGTTTGCTAGAAAGAGGTAGTAATGTGCTGGGAGTTTTAGAATGTGATCACGTGTCATAAGAGGCTAAGGTGAGACATGCTCAGAGAACTGATGAAACCACCTGCCCTGAGCAGCCTTAAGCTGTCCTTTAGCCTCGGCTTCACCCGGGGAACATACTGACCATGCTTGCGGCCTTGAGACCCGGCCGGGCTTCCCGACGTTCCCTGGCCGTCTTCTTTGGCGTTAGGGTCGCGGGCTGGTACGGCGGGGTCGGACTCTCCCATTCGCAGGTAGAGCCCCTTGGAGCCCAAGAACGGGCAGACTACTTTTGCTAGTAGGAGCTCCAGCTGTACGTACTCCTCCGAAGGCGTGGCTGCCGGGTTACCCGCTTCATGCACGGCATGAAGGTTGAGAAGCATCTGCGTGATCTCAGGTGGTACCTCGCTGTCGTTGCACTCTGATAAGGCTTCTACAAAAGTAAACAGTAATGTATTTCAAAAAGAAAAACAACATCATTATCACAGACATTACAGGATTTTGCTACCTTACTTTGGATTAAGAACTTTGCAGTACTGTTATGATGTCCCGACCCACATCGTATTACTATAATTGCTGTAAATAATGCATATAATATTTTATGGCAAAACAGATTCTTTGGGAACACCAGTTATAAACGAACTTTCTGTAAACAGACCAAAAACACAGCACAAAGCACACACCAAAAAACAAACAAACAAGAGACCCGCGCGTCTAGCGCTCATCCGAGTATCGCAAGTTCACTTTTCACGTAGTCACTTATCTAAATTATTCACAGCTCTACCAAAATTTGACCAGGCATTCTCAAGTAGAAGATGAAAATGTACAATAAGGGCCCAAATTTTTAAGATTCCTTAATATTGGGGGCATTGGGAGCCCCCTGGGGCCCTTTGGGTGGAGCATGGTGCCCATTTTGATAAATTGAGATCCTAACCCCCTAGGGATGCTACCTGCCAAGTTTAATGAAATTCCATTATGAGGTTTTCAGGAGGAAGATGAAAATGTACAATTCAGGCCCCCATTTGGACATCCCTACCCCCCCCCCCCCTGCCCCAAGAGGGGCACCCCTGGATCTTCTATGAACAAACTTGAAACTACAGTCATTAATGTACTCACTCATGGTATTATCTTAGTTCTATCACTTCTGATTCTAGAGATTCCTTCATTTGGGGAGGTTTGGGCCACTTGGGGCCCTCCAGGTGGGATACGGTGCCCATTTGAACAGATTGATATCCTATGCCCCTAGGGATACTACCTGCCAAGTTTGGTGAAAATCGGTCATGGGGTTCTCAAGAAGAAGATGAAAATGTACAATTTAAGCCCCATTAGGACCCCTCCCCACCCCCTCCCCACCCCCTCCCCTGGGTCACAAGGGGGGGGGGGGGCACCCCTGATTCCGCCACGAGCAAAATTGAAACTACAGTCATCAATGTACTAAGTCATAGTATCAACTTAGCTCTATCAGTTCTTGATCTGGAGAAGAAGATTTTTAAAGATTCTTTAATTTGGGGGGGGGGGGGTGGGCCCCTGTGGGGGCCCCCTGGGTGGGCATGGTGCCCATCTTATATTGAGATCCTAACCCCCTAGGGATGCAGAATTACCTGCCAATTTTGGTGAAAATGGGTCATGGGGTTTTCAAGAAGAAGATGAAAATGTACAATTTAGGCCCCATTGGGACCCCTCCCCTGGGTTCCAAGGGGGGGTGGGGCATCCCTGATTCTGCCATGAACAACTACAGTCATCAATGTACTAAGTCATAGTATTAACTTAGCTCTATCACTTCTAGTTCTAGAGAAGAAGATTTTTAAAGATTCCTTAATTTTGGGGTGTTTGGGCCCCCTTGGGTGGGGCATGATGCCCAATTTAACAAATTGAAACTTAACCCTTACGGATGCTACCTGCCAAGTTTGGTAAAAATCGGTTCTGGGGTTTTCAAGAAGAAGATGAAAATGTAAAAAGTTTATGCATGACGCACGACGGACGACGCACGACGGACCACGGACCACGGACCACGGACCACGGACGCCGGACGAAGAACGATCGCAATAGCTCACTTGAGCCTTTGGCTCAGGTGAGCTAAAAAGTGGTTTATCAGTTGTCATAACTACTATGCGAGTTATGGTAGCAATGTGACTTCCGACAATCAACTACAGGGGGAGCTTTCTGTTCTCTGTAGTCATTATCATCATCATCATCATCGTCGTCGTCATCATCGTTGCCGTCATCGTTCTCATCCTCCTCCTCATCATCATCATCATCGCAACTTCGTTTCCCTTTTTTATTATTCCCCGTGCTTTGATCGGGACTGACTTCATTTTCCTTTAACCGCTTTTTTTTCGTATACAGGCCGGTTTCTAATAGCACCCACGCAGATTACATTCAGACCTCGTCTGATTGTGTTTTCTGCACACTGCTGGTGGCTTATCAATAATCTCTGACAGAAATTTACGCAACTCACTCGATAAGGGTAACTGCAGTACCACATGGTCCCGAAAACCAAGCAGTGAAAGCTGGTACATCGTGTGTCCTTTGGTCTGAAATACAAGATGAAGATTTTTTTTTTCTCACCGCATTATCAAAAGAAACTTTATACAGTCTGCTCATGTTTCCGTGTGTAGTATTAGATTGACCTAGACAAGTTCTGGCACTAAGCACGTGGTATTTGTAAAAGTCAAGCAAAGACCGATAGTCGTTTATTTTTCTCCGTAACGTGATCGTTATCTAATGAATAAACACGACAAATCTGAAATAAGATGGCAAAGATGAGGAAGAATGAGCATTCTACTTCAACGAAAGAGAAAGTTAACAGAATTAATTGATGATTTAAGTGATACTTACAGTGTTTCTGAACAACAGTAACAAAACAAATTTTTCTTCAAAAATATAAAATATCATTCCTCAAAATATGGTCATGGACATAAGAAAGAGAAGTGAAGAGATATATAGGCCCTACTGTATGAATTCCGAACGGTGCATCACGAAACGAAACGAAAGGGGAAAACAACGAAATCTGTAAACGATGCAGACTATGGAGTGCGGAATCAAAACTATGAAAAGTGTAATTGTCATCTTTGTTTTCGTGCTGTGTGTTATATTTTTATACATAATATGATTTAGGATATGCTCAGTTGCTTAATATATTTGACACTTATTTTCGACATTTAATCGAGTTAGTGAAAACAGTCATTCTTTCATTCATTCATTCATTCATTCATTTTTATCCCGCTGCTCCGAATTTGGGTATCATAAATTCTGCTATAATTATTATAATGTGCAGAAGGACTTTACTTAAGAAGGGTCTGGTTGAACAAAGCGAAAAACAGTGCAGTGAAGAGAAGGACACGACGCACCTGAACAGGGTAGAATATAGCACGTAATGTGGGCAGAATTTCACAGAAGAAACAGTTCCACAGGTCAGCTAAGCTCGAGAGCAACCTTGGTCCTAGCACAAGAGGGAGAATGAAAAAAAAAGACAGTACATTTTAAATTGAATGCGTCTATTAACGCTTTTAAGTCATGTTGGTTCGATTTACGTAGAACAATATTTAGAGTGATAATTTAAGTAAAATGAAATAATCTATATTCTCAATTCAATTGCTTCATTACGATGGGGGGGGGGGACTCTATACACAATGCTTTTATGATGTACAGTCAGTTTATGCATTAACTAATGTGCTATCATTTCTATTTCTTAGTTTGAAGAGTGGAACGATTAGAACGTCTTTAAAGTGGTATCATATGAATGTTTCAAAGATTCAATTAGCCATACTCTGTATTCGCACACTGCAATCTACTCTATGATGATAAATACTCTTCTTCATTCAATTTGTTCTGTACATTTTTTCACATAAAATACACATACCGCATAGAAAACTAAAATGCAACCTTGTCGTGGTTTAAAGGACAAATTTCATTTCAGACATAATCATTTTGAAAGAAATATACATGATGAACGATTTAAGAGAATACTGAAGCTCTATGGACTAAATTCACATTATAAAACTTTATAAAAAGACAACATACAGGGCAAAACGTCATGACGGGAGCGAAAAAACAAGCACATTACGCCGTAACAGAACTGTGTATGGCAGTAGTCCGGGCTCACAATATCGATATGACAGAAACCACATGTTTTGAATAGGGTACTCATGAAAGATTCTGAGACATACAAGTGATAGTGGAATCGATAACCTGTCTTGAGCAACCCTCTGACACAGCTTCAACAACTCAGCATTCCCTACCCTACGAAGGATTCCTGCGATAGCTTACAGACGCTGTCTGCCACGATAACAATAGAGGGCGGCATACGGTCTGCCACAGTTACCTAGATTGCTTCTCGTCCAATACTCACGAGCCCACAACGGAGGAAACTATACATCTGTTTTGCAGACGGGATAATTCATGCTCAGTATGAAAGGGGTATCAGTCCGGTTAATGGCGGGACTAACAGGTCCAGTAAAGTGGATTTGAGTGCCATGCTATATGTTTACGTCAATTTCAGAATTAGAAGAAAAGCACGGCATATTGTGTGCTTTTGACACTGCATACCTCTCTCTATGCATTTCTATAAGATTAATTTCAGATTGCAACATGAGATCATAACCCCGTGAAAGAGCTAGCCAATTTGGAATAATTGATAATATTTCTGTACCTTTTTTGCGCTCGAAAAGTCATGAAGTAAAATCAGATCTACCTTCATTCATACTGAATGACGCCACTAAAATATCAAGAACATCCTCTTCTACTTAAAATAGCAAAGAACAGAAATAGGTCTCGTGCTACTTTTCTCATCTACATGTACGAATGATTCTATCAGCCAAATGAACGTGTAACACGTGAAAATCCTGCTGCGGAAACGGTTCGTCATAGGTGCGGGAAGATGACTTGAGCCTGTTATAAAAAGCGTTCAAACATTCCACAAATGTCAACGTGACATCAAGTTAAAACAAACTTCCGGTATCTTGTTCCATGATTGGATGAAACTTTAAATACAAGGAGGTGATATCGGTCTTACCTCCATCGTTGTCCAGCGATTCGTACAGGATCTTCATCCCTCGCTGTAGTAAATTTTTCTGCAGAATTTGATAAACAAAAAGGTGATCAAAAAGGTATGGTTTGTGTTACTGCTACGACACAAGGATTGCAACAAAAACCGGCGCTTCACACAAGAGGTCCGTTTATAATAAGCTTCGTTGTGTCGGATTGACTTCTTATGGTACTCGATGATTATCAAAGAAGTCGGTGCTCTTCCAGTGAAAACTACCCCTCCCCCCACCCCCACCCCCACGGCCGAACACTCGTTCCGTCAGTATTGTAATGATCCCTGTAGCACACGAAATTTACTCATTTCACCCAAAATCAACATCTTTCTCTTTGTTGTTTTGAGCTTTTATACCCACTACACAAGACAAAATCACGAGACACGTTTATTTCCATGTTTATTATTTCGTTATTATACCTGTATGTCTATGCATGTCATGAGTAGGTTTATACGCTATGACTGATTCTGTTATGCTGTTGTTAAAATTGTTGATGATCCATCACGTTAATTCTTTTCATTTGTACAAGTGGAAAAATAAAATAACCTAAAATGAAACAGATCTGAACATACATGACGTTCAATAGGACACGATTATGCAGGGGAGAATAATAGATAACGACAAACTCTCTATGCAATGTGATAGAAGCTATGCGCCTACGAAGGACGGTGCACGAAGTATTTACGAATATTCACACTTTTACACACGTATGACTGCATTATGTTCAGCGAAGAGATTTGATTCAAATAAGGAAACACTTTGTGAAAGACTGGAAAACTACTACTGCAACATCATCATGTAACGAAAGTTTTTTTTGTTTTAAATCATTATCATTATCATCATTATCAGACATAAGTTTACGCTGAACGACTAGTACCATCAATTCTAACGTCTTACCTTGTAATACTCTGAGATGAAAGACCCAATTTCCGATTTTATAGCCACTCTGAAACGTTAACATGAGAAATTTTCTTGAATAATGGCATAAATATCTAAAACGAACTCGACAGGATGATAAATGCAGTTATCAGCATTTAATAGAATGAACTTGGGATTCATTGTTTGATTAGTCCTTTGATATTTATAAGGCAATAGAAATAATTGAGAGAGAGAAAACGGCGGATGATAGGCAGAAAAGGAAAGAGATGACACAACAAAACATCCCATCACTTTGAATTTACTGATTATTAGCCACAATCATGTCCCTTCAGATGGACTGATAGTACAACGCCATCTAGCGGTGAATATTTTACAGATACCGGCAAAGTTCCCGAGGAGGTACTATTAGTCACGGTTGTGTTAGCCAGAATGTCTGATTTCCCGGGAGACTTCGGCCTGTGTCTTAATTTGTGCCAATAAAATGTCAAATGGTTGAAAGCTGAGAATAAAACGTTCTGATCACCACTGTGTCTCGAGCTGCAACTGAATGCAAACCAAGAAATTCTTGTGTCAGGCAGAATCTTCGCGACTTGCAACTCGAGTCGAGACCATGACTGGCAGCCCCCATGTTTCTCAAATACAAATGTATGGAGCAAAGTAACAAACAACATCAATAATCTGAAATGCTTTACTCCATTAGACACGTCATGGCTGTGGAATTAAAGGCGCATCAACCTCCAGATTGGGAGTTATTTTGACTGAAAGCATCTGAAAAGCCCAATCAGGCCTCTTAATCACGCCCTGTGGGCTTCGACGAATATAGCTGCGCTGGTCACGTGACTGCGTCGACGCTTGCTTATTTAACACAGGATTTTGTCAGCGAAATGCCACAATATTTCCGTGCCGAGTTTGTGAGAAGTGCATTTACTCGATGACAGTGATGGCATTCAGAAGGAGGAACGACTTCAGTGCAATCTGGAATGTTTCACTTAAGAGGATGGTATAGTTTTGGTTGAGATTGAGGATTCAGATTTTAACTTTTTACGAGATGATTAGAAAGCACTCATGAAATATCAAAGGGCATACAATTCTAAAAGGAATTCAAACTTTATTCGATGAAAATCGGTTTTCAAATGGCTGAGATATCAAAAAATTAAGTGAAACAAAGTGGTCCTAATAAAAGGTGGGTCCCACCTTTTCTTAAGACCTCTTCGTGTTTGGATATCTCATCCATTTCAAAACCAATTTTCATGAAATAAACTTTGAATTTCTCTTAGAATATTGTAAGCTCTTTCATGTTTCTTATTTCTCATTATCTCACATAAAAGGTTGGAAACGTGAAGCCCCATCTCAACCAAAACTATACCATCCCTTTAAGGTCTCAGGGTTTTTTCTGTCAAAAATTGCTTGTGCACAATACGATTTAGTGATTGAATTCATTCTCAAATAAATTCATTCATTTATTTATCAATATCTACCTATTCATGCACTCATTGCTGTTTATGAAAATCCGTCTTATCAAACGTTAACTTCAAAGTAGTAAATCTTACACAAAAATGTGCACTGAAACCAAAAAGAGTCATGATAAACACTGAATTTGTAGAAGCACATTGGTGCCACAGCTAGAAGACTTGTCTTTTGATAGATCGTCTAGAGGGAAAAGGATGACGAAAAGAATTATCAAGTCCATTCGTATATACCTCATTGTGAATGCATGCAAGCACGTTTACAATGCGACAGGTTGTAGACGTCATAGATATCGGATGGCCGTGGACGAATGAAATATGTATCATTTTAGATATGGACTAAATATTACAGGACTGAATATTACGAAAACGTTACTTACTTGACCATTTTGTTGAGTTCGTAGAGCTCGCCTGGTTGGAGTTTGCGTTTGTTGAATACTGATAAGACCTTACTTTGAACCCTGTATAAAATGAAAGAGAGGGAGAAAGAGAGCGAAATAAAACAGGGTTGCTTTTTAAGGAATGTCAAGACTACAGTGATGATATCTGCTTTCTCTGACTCTGTCAGTGTCTGTAGAAAACATATTTCTAGTGTACCACGACACGTTGATTAGAAATTGATTTTTCGATGAATTAACATCTGAATGACGTATAACTACTATATATACTGCTTTTGAAATATCATTGAAAAGCGAATTTCAGTTGGCAATGCACGGTGGCCGGTCAAAATGTCATGCCAAATGTTGCCTGATTGATCGTATCGCTTCAAAGATTTAAAACCAGAAAACGACTTTGTGATCGGTTGAACCCTGGCTGTGCCTGGTATGGCGGTAAATATGAATGTATTCATGGGGGCAAATTACAAAGCAACCCTGACACAGACGCTCACTAGCACCGTTCCTTTGATAATCATGCAATATTCATCCGCTTGTGTCTGCGAGTGTGTGATATAGTACCAGTGTTTACATGTTATCGCGTTTGTCTGTGCATGGGTGTTTGTATGTGTGTGTCCTTGTGTATGTTTGTCTGTGCTAGTTGATTAAAGGGTGTGTACAGTTCTGGTCGAAGTGAAGATTTAGCTTTTAACATTTTACGAGATATTCAGAAACCACTCTATGAGATGTCAAAGAGCATGTAGTTGTAAGGGGTATCAAAAGTTTATTAGATGAAAATCGGTTTTGAAATGGCTGAGATATCCAAAAATAAGGTGAAACAAAGAGACCCTAATAAAGTTGTGGCATGTCGCCTTTTATTATTAACACTTTTTTGGATAACTCAGCCATTTGAAAACCAATTTTCATCAAATAAACGTTGAATCCTTCTTAAAATTACATGCTCTTTCATATTTCATAAGAGGCTTTTCATTATCTCACTTAGGAGTGTTCAAAACATGAATCCCTACCTCTACCAGTATACTGTACAGTCCCTTTAAGTTTATCAAATATCATTTAAACGTCAGAAGTGAGTTAATCGCAGTTTTTTTTTTGTGAGTTTGAATGTCATGAAGAAGTAATAACAGCTTGCATCGTCATTTTCCCATTAACATTGTAACGTTCACATTCGTATATGAAATGATTAAAGGATTCTAGGGGTTTGAGTTGTTCTGGTAATATATTTTGTTTTCTTCCCACTAGCATGCACGCTGCTCCATTTCTCTTAACTCCTCTCGTTGTGTAAAATTCATGATCGATTTGATTGGCATTCATTTCTACGAGATCATCCATCATATGTCGCTATTATTGGATTGAACTGACTTGAAATCTGGAGCACGACACCTGATGCTGTGTTGCCATACATTATGAGTCTCGCGAAGAGTTATATCATCAAACCAGAGTGGTTCAAGTGCTCAACTTTACAAAGCTTAGCTCGTGGGGATAGAATGCCTTGATGGCGCCAAATCGCAGAGAGACACTTTACTACACAGCATGAATAGATTGGCTTATTTTACACATAATACTCAAATTTATGCACTCATACCCTTAACAAAGGTTATTCCTGACTGCTAGAAAACTTGCCCGGGAATTTTGCGATATAACAACAAATTATGCACGCAAACACTGGATGACTATATAGTTCTGATATGCATTCAGCAGGTTTACCGTATAGATGACTGGAATAGCTCACTTACCATAGGTCGTCAAAGAAGAAGTTTCTACAGATTTGACGCATATGCACACCTGCCTATATTCTGTGTTTACATTACGTATCGTGTGTGCGTGTGTGCGTGTGTGCGCGTGTGGTGTACAGTCTGTGAATTAATGAATGTTGCGTGCATGGGATAACATAATCAGAAAGTACTCACAAAGCACATGCCTCTATCAAAGCAGTTCATTTCCCCTAATGTCGTGTAGCTCCAGAAGCATTTTTTAAAAGCATCCTGTCACCTAACTATTTTGGCTTGCCGAATCTATATAGAATGTGTTCAATATCCAGATGAAAGGGTGTGGTGTTATAGAACTTGCTATGAGGTCATCCTGTATTATCTGTCCAGCGTCCTCAGGGTACTCCCGGAGGAGGAGTTAACGTAGCAAAGTGTTGACATTGACCGTTTCATAATGATAAAGAAATCTGTGGAAAAAAAAAATATTGGATTAAGACGGCGGACGGGTTCATTACCAGAACCTGACTACATTGTTCTGCGGCGTCAGAAATGCATTTCTCACGTTTTCAGAACTTTTTACCCAAATCCGTTGACAACATTTCGGAAAAGCTGCTTACAGGAAAACATGTATAGACAAACAGAAAACACACAGACAGCAAGCTAAAAACAAATCAAAACAATAAAAACATACAATATTTGGCAAGGACAACAACGTGGGAAATTTCAAGAGCGTGAGCGCGTTTCTTCCGGGAGAAAATTTGTTTAGTACAGAACCAATAGTACCCCTCGGCACAGCATCTTATATTCTATTACCCTCTCAGATTAATATCAAAGCAAGGAGACTGGAAAAAAACAGCAGAACTCCATGAAACGCTAAGGTACCGTATTACGCTATTCAGCACCGTAGCACTGAATACATTTGACATTGAAATCCCCTGTGAAATAAGCGATAATTCGTGCATAATAGAGAGTTGGAAGCTCCAGCTCACTATTCATCGCTCTCCCCCCCCCCCCCCCCGTCTCTCCCCCTCCCTCCCCCCCTATCCCTCTCTCCCTCCCTCGCTCTCTCTCTCTCTGTCAAATTGAACATTCATGAGTAGCGAGATGAAACTAAACTTCGCCGTAACCCTGTCTATATTATATATTGGTTTGATTCACACTCTTGGAGACGGTTGCTTGGCAACAATCAAATCCTGTCAATGCTTCGGAGACCTAGTCTTCTAGCCTTGGGACCCCTGGGATCGTACATTGATGCCCTCGTTTACAAATGTAAGGACAGTTGACAAGCTTAGCGAGAGAGCAAAGACAACTGTACATTAAAAAGCTGGTGATATGTACCCGCCATGGTTTTTGGTTCACCATCATTTTGTTGTTCTTCCATGGCGAATATTAACATCTTATGACATGTTCAACCACGGGCCAATTAAGAAGTATGGTATGATTTGTATTTCATGTCAAAATGATAAGATCACCCACCGTATGTCCTCCCCCCCCCCCCCCCAATAAAAAAACAACACACAAACAAACAACAACACCAACAACAACAACAAAACAACAAAACAACAAAACAACAAAACAAAACAAAACAAAACAAAACCTATGAGTATAATACACTCTGATTTGGCTTTTTGTCTAATATCATTTGACAAATTTCTGGTTTGTGGTATATTTGCTGATGAGTGAAATAAGTTTGCCTATTTCATGAAGCACTCAATCTTATGTATTTACAATATCAAATGAAAGGTATCTGAAGAATATTACATATCATGTCCATTCACATGAAAATGAATATCTTTTTTGAATCCACATTGGAAACTCAAAACCAGAACAAAACTGACAAATATTTCCAAACAAATTATCCCTGATCATAATAATCATTAAAAATAAATATGCAAGTAGATAGGCGTCAGTTTATCACAAATTATTAATGTCAGAGGTATAGTACTATCCTTGCTCATCGTACCAGAGTATATTATATGCAGTATATCAAGGAGTAGATGTGAACTTATACATCTGCAATATGAGTGGATTACGGTTTGTCATGGCAGCTGTCTCGGCACTACACACAGACTATTCTCTACAAGTTTGGATTGTGTCTCTTTAGAAAACCGTTCCTGATCGGCATACTTGCTCTGGAAGTCGACTCGAATAGCACTGACTAGCATACATCACGTAAATTATGACATTCAATTTTAGAAATACTCGAATATGATCCATTCTGTCCACAGATCACTATAAAAAAGGAGAAAAAAAAAGATAACTCCTCTCTTGCTCTCGTCGACCGATTTAAACTAACTCTTGTAGAGATGACATCTGAGATTAAAAGATATCACTTTTCAAACGCTGAGAGAGGAGTCAAGGGCAGAGAACATGCACTCATTGTTAAGGTCATCTTATTTTCTGTTTAACCATGATATTAAAATGATACAGCTATATAGTGACACAAAATTGACACAATCTACCGTACGGGACTGGTACTATACTGGTCCATACAACTACAAGAACTGATAATGATGACACTTATAGGACGTAATCATAATCATAATGATAAACAGCATCGCACACACACACATACACACACACACACACACACACACATCAAGTATCATATCAATTATCCTTCTTCCAATCGACGAGTAAATATAGGTGAATTGTGAGGACTGAAAGACGCTCCACCTGACTAAATGCTCTACAATGGTTTTACAAGCCTTAGAAGATGTGCGCGCTCCTTTGATATCACACCTGTTCAGGAGTGGAAAAGTTTTGTATGAAAGAAAAACGCAGCTGGAGCATTATTGTGCACCCTTTCTGGAGCCGACTCCAATCGCAAACGTCCGAGAAAACGGGATACCAGCTTGTCTTTTGGCAAGCCACGCTAAAACGGCACCAAGTTTAAAAGCTGGAGTCATTCTCAGGTATGTTAATGCTGGATCCCCTGGCTATCTGAGCTGATGGTGAAAAAAAAACAACATTAGAAATCTATTTTTGCGTTAATCTCGTCATATGCGCCAAATGTAAAAGGAAATGAAGATATTTGATTTGAATATTGTAAATGTGATATAATAATGATTTATTTGCCTTACATGATGAAATGAATTGCACTATAGGCAAATTATGTTCATCGCGGTTCTTTTGTGGTTATCATTCCTTGCAGCAATATCAGTTTCCATAATGAATTATCAAAGTGAAATGAAAACTGCATTGGTTGATTCGTCCCTATATGATTTGCTTCTTCCTCTCTCGCTGTAAGGCGTACAGGGCATTTTGATGAGAAATACAACAAAATGACGTAGAAAACAGTAAGAAATGTTCATCCTATCTAAATGGAAGACCTAAGAACAATTAGATGCTTTTGTCTGTCTATGACATTATCATTTTTCCCCGTGCACTTCATAGACTGACTTGACTGCGGGCTTTAAGTTGTGTTCTACATCTAAATGTCATCTTCATCTTGCTGCAAGGAGAGCGTTTTTTACCCTATCTCTTTTAGTTGGGTAGCGGGGAGTCTGGTGGTCGGTGACCGCCGCAGCGTACAACATGCACCTATCGTGCATAATTCATGCAAGAAAAACACGCCCGAGAAAGACGGGCGACACAATAGAGGGGCCAAGTTCGCATTGCTCTCGGGGGAGTACGGCATCTAATTCTGCAGTCAAGACGAATTAAATCGGTGTGACGGATCCACAGAATGTGCAGCAATTTCACCAGACAGAGCACAGAGGAGTTCGTCCGTGCAAGCACAGCAAGGAGCGACAGCCACCATCCCACAGCAGCTTGCCACTGTTGGATGACTGTCGTCAAACGTACACGATGGTAGCAACCATTTTGTTATTGCTTTTTTTTTGGGGGGGGGGAGTGGAGGTTTATCGTTGCAACTACAATGTTACTTATTTTTGGAGTTTTTACACCATACTACTGAAATAATATTGTGTGACATACGAGAGGTACGCCCTAATTCCAAAGAAGAACTATACTCCGAGAGTTATTTCTGTTTGTCCTCTTTACGCAGTCGTCGTCTTTAAGAACCCCTGTTAAAATAATTCAAGGCTGACAGAAAGACCCTTGGTAAAGAAAAAGATAGAAGAGAGCAGCAAATTCATGACAAATCACATTCTGAAGATGAACCTTTCAAACAGCCTACACCTACGCGCATATCGACGATATATAGCCTACTTACCTTGTTTGAAAATGAGGACACCACTTCTATACTTATAGTGAGTACATCGGGTCGTGATACCTACGATATATCCCCAGCTTAGGAAAAGCGTTATATTATAGCATACATAGCTGTCATCTCAATTTCCCCCAGTCAATTTTTCATAATTTGCCGTCTTGATCGCTTGATCCATGGGTTTCATTAAAGCCCCTCAAACCTTGCCATTTTAGTTTCCGTGCTCTTCACTTAGTGGGCTATTAATGTCGTGGCAAATTGAGGATCCTACAGTGCATAGCTTGGCGGATTGTAGGTGTACATTAACATTCTTACATACCGCTCATTTATGTTTGCAGCGACAACTTGCTTTTCTATCTCAGATCTTATGAGAAGTCTAACGAGCTTCTTGAAATTATTCCGATCTTAAAGTCAGTATTTACTATTGGGAGCAGTGATTAAAAAGATGTTCGAGCTATCACATTTGAAGCATATGTATATAGTTCAGTTGTATCACAAAACATCCCACCATATAAAGATTTCGCAATAAAGCCACGAATTTAAGGAGATACTTGTGTCATTAATTTTCTCAATAAATCATAAGTGTAGACGGCTTAAAGTCATCATTAGAGAAAATTTGGTTCCTACATGGTATCCTCATTGGTGAGTCATGATAACGTGACGGGAACCATTTTCACAGTTATAGAGGAAGATGGAGTCTAAATGAGATTAAAGGACAAGTTCACCTTCATATGCATGTGGATTGAGTGAATGCAGCAATATCGATAGAGCACGTCGGTGAAAGTTTGAGGAAAATCACACAATCTGTGCAAAAACTATGAATTTTTGAAGTTTCACTATCACCATCGCTGCATGAAAAGACTACTACAGCTTGTGCAGAACGATATAAAGAAAATATGAAGAAAAATAAACATATTTTCACCTGTCTTCATGATAAAAGAGTACTTGACTTGTCTCTTTAAGAGGGCATGGGAATAATACAACCCTTAACATAAGTCAGTGACAATTCAAGGGAATGTGTACTTTCTTCAAATAATGAAATTTTGTGAAATTCTCGTTTTAGTTTCCTTGAATTGTTCAACGCACGTGACATCATAAACTGTAGTAGTCGATCCTCCTATCCAGCAGCGACTAAAGCAGAAACTTTTAAAAATTCATAATTTTTGAACGGATTGTGTGATTCCTGTCACTGATGTGTTCTACTAATATTGCTGCATTCACTCAATCCTCACGCATATTAAGGTGAACTGGTCCTTTTACACCGTTTTATAATATTATCAACCCTCCTCCTTCTATAGGTAATCCTCCATAGGTATGGCACACCACTTCCTATGAATACTGAATCAGTGAAAGTCAGACATGAATACTACTGAGTATATAACTATCGACAATACGTTGTATTCGATAGTCAATATCTTGTCAGTATGAGACTGAAAACTAAACTACATTCTTTATATTGGGCCATACGCTCATATCACCTTGTTCGATAGAAAATGAGAAGTGATATTTCCTCCGAATATGATTCATACCTTTATCAAATTTCAGGGTTTTTTTTCATACCATTCACCCATATACCAAAACAACGTCTTAATAATTTACCATTTTCAGAAGAATGAGAGAACAAACATGGGGTATTCTCTAATGCTAGTCATCACATCCCCTCCCGTAAAGTGGTTTCATGATTGCTTTAAGTGGCGCGTCTCTTGCCAGCGTGACTACACCAAGTTATATGGTTTTCGGCACGATGTCTACGTCAGCACACGATGACTTAAAGAGGGTGATTGCCAGCTGCATTGCCAGGGAAGAAAAAACGAGGGCAGGAAATATTTCCTTATTTTTGTCTTGACGTTGGCCGCCGGGGGGCACCCTTCCTCCTCCTGTATAAAGTCATTTCGACAACCTTCAGCTCATAATTATAATTGCACGTTCCAAACCGCAGTGATTTAGAAGATTCTCACTCAAGTCATGTTCGCTCTTTGTGAGATAACAAGCAGCTCTTCTTCCATCAACGCGTTGCATCGATGTTATGACGTCAGGGGAAAAATATGCCTTCTCTCTCCCTCAATACCACCATCGACTATAATAGATGCATACACACCAACAAACACACAAACACAATCCTCTTTTCATTCCCTCCATTTACCCCTTCTGGTTTAATTAATCCTAATGACTCTCATAGACTGTCTCCTCTACGTGCGTTAAAACACGTACACATATATCGCTCTGGGAATCACAAGATGGTATCATACACAATGAACTACCATTAAATTTTCAGTGCTTCAACACACCTCACTCTCTCCCTCTTGACTCGACAAATGGAAAGAGGGATCAGTTTTATCAGGCGTATCATGCGATGTTTCTATCGCTTTTAGGCTTGGGTAAAACAGCGCTGTTATAAGCCCATTCCCTGATGTAAAATCATAGTGAACTTTTTTTCCTATACTTTTTTATGTAAACTAATCGAAAATACGGTAAATGATAAACGCGGATCCGTACTCATTACCACAAGACCAACCAGAGCCAAGCAAGCCAAAGACTCGCTCAACGAATGCATGGACTATTATTATATTATACATATTAATACTACTATTATATTATTATTCATATCGTACTCTTTTTGAAGCTAATTAACAACAGTTCAATTGACACAAAGAGCTTGCTACAATCAATCGTTGATTTTACCACTGAAAATGTCACTGGTGATTTGTATTAACTCAACATGATAGACTGAAAAGAGATTACATTCGACTGAATATGCACGAAGGAAAAAGAAATCGTATCGATGAACACCATGCTGGATAAATAAGACAGGGTACATAATGATAGAAGGAGAAATCCTATCAATCAAAACCATGCTGGATGAATAAGACAGGGTACATGATTATAGAAATGTTAGATTAAATTTCGACGGACTAACACCAAAAAAAAAAAAGACGGTTTGGGGATGAAAAAAAAATAAAGATTCTGATTCGCGAAGAGAAAATACACACGGAAGCATCTTAACTTGGCATCCATCCTTCTACACGGGAAGACAGGAAATCCTTATCTTATACGTCATACACGTTTAGTTGATACGCATGTCTTTTTTATCATAACATTATTCATCAGGAGAGTAGAATATACCAAACATGTTTACCCAAACGTGTCATGAAAAAAAAATCACAGACAAAACAAATCAAAACAAAACAATATGTGCTTATTTGTTCCTAACTGCTACTTTTTTAAACGAAAAAAAAAACCGCAACCGTATAAATTAACCAAGGTTTACGTTCGTTTCAAAAATCTATGGATCTGCTACATCACAGAACCATTTTCAGGTTGACAGCCTGCAGATTACAGGTGCGCCATCATAAGTTCATCGCCTGAAGAAATCTGGTATAATGAAATGGAAACAATTCTCTCTTCTAGCCATTATTCAGCATACTGCACTCTTCAAAACGATGCGAATATTTGTATTAGCATTTGAGACGGTTGGATTGTCGACGAAAACGAATGTGATTGATTACTGAGAGTAAATCCGATCGACCGATTTATGCCATCTTTCCTGACGCCATCTGGATATTGGACGTTCAGCAATGATTCGTGAAAATGAGAACTGCGTGGGAGAAATGAAACTATGGAGATTTGCGTGGACTGATCCTTCCTCGTATTTTGCCGTAACCAAATGCTGGGATTTGACATGGCAAAATCAATCGACAACGTGCCACATAAAAAGACAAGTAACTATTAACAGACATAAAGGAATACATGCTCTCTACATTTCGGTGATCACCGTTTTAGTTGGTTTCTTTTTGGGGGAGCATGCGTTTGGGTATGTTTATATATGTCTGTTGTGTAATATGTGGAAGAGAAGAGATGAAGGAACTGATTTTCGTCCAATCTTTATATCTGCGTTATCTTCCCTCCTTCGTCACTATGGAAAGGTCAGAGTGTCTGGGTGTGGGTGTCTGGATGTGGGTGGGTTTTTTTTTTTTTTTTTTTGGGGGGGGGGGACAGTACTCATCATCCTTTTTGTGATCAGTATATTGTGCATGGCAACGGCGTATACCTGTTGGCAATGCCATGAATTCTTCGTTGATTTGAAATTCTCCGCATCTCTTGATGAAGGTCATTACTCAAGAGAGGCAGGCAATTGCAGCCAATCTCTCTCCCGCAAAAAGAGACAAATGTCGAGTAATTCGCCTTCACACGGACACCTCCTGCTTCACTCAAGGATAAACTCATCGTACACCCTGTCGTCAACAAAGTGACTGACTCATCACAATTATGTTTACACCTGAGATTGAGATGAATATCTAAAAATGTTATTTGAGGGGAAACCGAAAAGTTGAACGTTATCGCTAAGTATCAATGGGCACATGGCTTTATAAAGGGATATTGAAGAATACACGCATGAAGAGCAGTGTCTTTTCTGAGATACCGATTCACGAGAGTGAGCCTTGGAGTATGATAGTATAGGCTTGCTAAGGGCGAAAAAAGGGGCGATCGCTGCATTTTATAGTACAATCTAATGTCCTATTTAGCACACGTGTTCCTCGGTACAATTGGAATTGTTTCATCTCAAGGGACAATCTGTATCTATGAAATGAGCCTTAATTTGCATAATTTACACAAAAATATATATAAAAATTATCAAAAAATATATGTTCATCCAGCAGAAATACCTAATCTGGTACAAGTTTTCTATAGAGTATGTGGAAACAATTCCTGCAAAAAGTGATTTCATACCTATGTAAATAAACATAAAATTTGCATTACAATTACGCGAGTTATGCATTTTGATTTGTAAACAATGAAACCCCCTTAAATCTCATCCTAGATAGATATAACCCTTTAATAAAACAAAATGAGAAAAGAATTTGAAAAATTGAACCATTATTACCAGCTAATTTACATAATTACTAAAGAAAGTAAAGTTAAAAAACATTATTTTTAAAGTTCTTCTCACAGTCTAAGAAGTGCATTTTATGATAAAGACTACCAAAGTAGTATGCTTATCCTTTAGTCAAAAGGAAATGGTTTGTAATATCAAAACACTATTTCTCTATAAAAATACCATCTAATTAGCATATTGTGCATATCAATACCCGAATGTACCATAAGTCAATGGTCAAGGTCGACCTAAGAAATTGTATCAGTTTACACGATAAATCAAGCCTGGATTAAGCACATTTCACCAAACTTGGTCCAAGGATGACGTATGATGGAGCAATTGATTAGGTAGTTTTTAAGTAAAATTGGCAAGAGGTCAAAGGTCAAAAAGTTCAAGGTCAATGCTCAAAATTTCATTTTTCCCCATATCTATGCAATGCCAGAAGGTATTTTCTTGAACTTATTGACTGCATAAATGTACTACCAAAATAAGATTCTCTAGAGAGTTTCAGGTCAAGAGTCAAAGGTCAAGTGAAAATGTTCATTTCACTTCTTTTTTTTTTCTCTCCGTATCTCGCAAATGATTCAAGGTATCTTCATGGAACTTGGTATTGGAAGGGATTTTCTAGGGAATTTATGGGTCATTTGTCAAAGGTCAGGGGTCAGAGATCAAGGACAATTGGGCCCTCAAAAATTAAAATTTCACTATTTCAATCATATTTTTGCAATGCTTGTAGGATTTTTCTTGAAACTTGATATATACATATATTACCTAATGGAGATTCTCTGGGAAATTTCCTGCCAAAAAGTCAAAGCTCTGATGAAAGTGCTATATTTCACTTTTTCTTCCATATCTTGAATGTGAATCAAGGTATCATGAAACTTAGTACATATTTGTGCATGTTCTACCTGACAGTGATACCCTTGTTGATTATCGAAAAAATGTTAAGCCCTCCCCTCTAAAGTGTTTTTGTTTCCTCTTGATAAGTAGGAAAGGACATGGAATTCAGTGACATGGTATAGTCATCACCGACATTGCATTTAATGTATGGGTCGCATGAAAGTTAATTTTGATGCACATATGTATAACCTCTGACATTCTTACCCTTTACATTTTTACCTGTGTATTTTTTTCTCTATTTTAACCTCTGACATCTTTACACAAAACCAGTTAACATAATTATTTTTGGAAAAAGCTTCAAGATCATGTAGGTCATGATGATCTATACAGGTATTAGCTGGTATGTGGTGGAATATAACATTCTTTGGACAGCCAGGGAGTTACAATATCCCAAGGGAAGACAATCACGATCAGGGAGAATATGACATTTACGATCCTTGCAAACAGTAGCATGTGACGATCTGTTGACAAATCACATCGTAGTAATTGTAAAGGCCATCTAATATACTCTTTTATGGCTAAGAACATATTATTTCTGCTTTGATTTATTGTTGAAATTGACTGATTTTAAGTCAGAGACTAAGATTATTTGACTTAGAGTGTAACATCTCCTATATTGTTCACATGACAATTTTTGCATGAATTATTGCCTTATCACAATGTTATTGTGTATAAATTTCCTAGCATAGTTCCCATGCCATAGCAGCTCACAGTATACTGAGGGAACTTTTTTTTTCAGAAACAGACGTTGTTTCTAACCCAAGCTTGTAAGTTCTTAATGTGTGCAGATACCCTTGCATCCACATAGTTTGCACAAGTTTATAATCAGTTTGATGTAAAAGCGTCTTATTCGCTTGGTTGCCTACAAAATACAATGAAAATCAGAATTCACACTTTCACAATGGTGGTGTTTTTCGTAATGATTTTCTAACCATGACCTCAGGTGTGTACTGTTTATAACGGGGAAAAAATCCTTTTGTAAGCAATATTGTTCCGATTTGCATATATCAGTGCTGTTCCTATGTAGGCCCTACTGTTATATTTGCATAATCATATTTAAAGAATGTCACTATCGATTGCTATTTTTCCCACCCTGCAAAGCATTTACGCAATGAGGGAAAATTGATAGTAAAAATGATTTTAAAGATCAATTTGTTTCGAAATTTCACGTCTTGTATACCTATTTACATAATTTATGCATAAAATGCCTAAGTTACTTAAATAATATGGAAACAATTTAAGCAACTGAAGAGTGTTGTTGCGAGAATATTGTCTTATTCTATTAGCTTTTTGGATATTAAATTAAAAGCGATTTAAGATATTGTCACATGATTGCTTTTTGTTTGTTCTGATTATCTATGTATAGGTATTGATATGCACATTCTGCAAATAACAGGTTGTTTGCATAGAGAGAGTTTGTCTCTTTAGATGAATCATTTGCTTTTGACCCAAGGAACAGGTTCAAACTTTGTACTACAAGATCCAGTACTTAATAGATTAGAAATTCTTTCAAAAATGCAGATTTTTGCACAATAACTTGCATAATTATGCAAATTTTATGTTCGTTTACATAGGTATGAAATAAATTTTTGCAGGAATTTTGTCCATTTACTCTATAGAATACTTCCACCAGATTAGGTATTTCTGCTGGATGCATATATAATTTTAAATATTTTTTATATGTATTTTTGCATAAATCATGCAAATTAAGGCTTATTTGCATAGATACAGAGTGTCTCTTTAGATGAACATTTTTCAATTGCCCTAAGGGAACATCTGTGCCAAGTAGGACATTTGTACTAAAAAATGCACCGTTTACCCCCTTAACAAGTCTACTATACATACTATGGAGTGAGCGGACTTGATGAAAATCCATCATCAAATGATTTACGCCCTCAAGTCGTAGCGTTCCATCGTGGTGGCAGAATCGAGGCTGGGGTAACCTCGCCGACTTATCCCCACCCCCACCCACCCCACCCCTCCCCCATCGTCCTATATCCCTCCTGTCTCTATCTCCAACAACTTATATTGCACCCTGTTCTGAAGGCACTAACATATCGAGCCATGGCTGTCCCGCATCTGTTTATACACGTCATGCATTGGTTTGTAAAACACACGTCAGCCAGCACTAAAAGCACGCACTTCGTTCAAGCTCACATCTAGCGTAGATGGAATACATCAAGACATTAACATGGGTACAAAATTCAGTTGGCCCACAACTCAATTTGAGGCAATTTGACGCACACTTTGTGTGCACTTCAATATCATATGAAAAGATAACAATACGTGCGAATGATAATAAAGACACTCCGAGTATTTCGAGGTGTTATCTTCACAACAGATGTAAAGCCAATGCCACTGAAGAAGATGATATATTGTACTGTTCCAGCTGTTAGCACTATAGGGGATGTACAATGTAAATACTCACTGGATCTTGCACCGTCATTTGATTTACATCTTACTTCTCTTTACTTTCAGAGCAGATGTAGAAAATTCTACCTACAGTTTTTTTACCTCAAGAAAGACTGTTCACCTACTAAAAAAAGAATAGCCAATGAATAGACAGACACCACCATAGTTAAAAATGAAGGAAAATAAATCATATATATATATATATATATATATATATATATATATATATGAAAATTTGTCACTGGATGATTTCTTTACATTCAAACAAGGAAATAGTTTGTTTGTTTTTTCACAAAGACAGCGTTCTTGTTTAATGTAATTATTTTAACCTTGCCTTTATTATACTCTTAATAACCATGAAAATACGTATAGTTTTCTTGATTGTTATTCATGAGTTTAAGATAAATCAGACTTTTGTATGATTCCAACAATTTATTGTGTTGGAATACTTCACTTGTATTGCTATTGTGTTCGACCAGGTTCTTTCTTTTCGCTGTTCTATTTTCATCTCTTTAATGTCCTATTTCTTTTTCAAGAAGAGCATATTTTCCTTGGGACATGATGATTTATGTTGTTTATACGTAGGTGTTAGAAATACCCGACGAAGGCCAGATATCTATTTTAATAGAGAAGTAACACTAGAGCAAATTGAATGAAATCCACCTGTATTGAAGAGAATCAAATGGACTGAATTTTGCAGCTTCAACTCCCACGTAGAATAATCCCACATTAGCCATTTAGTGAACTACGAAAAAAAAAATTGTCTGATCCATCATCATTCTAAAAAGGGTTAAAGGAGGAAAACTGAATGGGTACTTTATTGAGGGATTCTAAAGAGAAAGAGAGAGAAAGGTCAAGAGAAAGGTGGTATATTTGTATAGCTACTCCTTTTCAAATACCTTATCATAGTGGTGTCATCGGAGTGCGATATTTCGTCTCTCCTAAAATCCTCCGGGGCATTGGTGTCACTGCTGCTGCTCTCCATCATGCATCTTCTATACTTCCCTTTCTGCTTGTTGGTGCTAACCAGACTATCCACGCTTTCAAGCTTATTACACACCCAAAAATTATTAAAATCGCCATTGGAATGCTAACAAAACAGCAACATGTAGATTACATTACTAGGCGTAATTTCTCAGTTAATAATTTTGACCAAATCTTCATCACAAACACATAAAATACCCAAAACTTTGACTACCTCGAACACATGTGTGTGTGTGTGTGTTTGTGTGTTTGTGTGTGTGTGTGTGTGTGTGTGTGTGTGTGTGTGCGTTTATGTGTATTCCCCCTAGTTGCTCAATACTGATAAAGCAAAAATCTTACTGTCTTGATTGTACGGTATCCTTTATATCTTATTATTCCTTGCTCGCATGTCAAAAGAATGCATATCATAAGGTTGAGAAAGACGAATGTAATTCTGCGGTGTCTTCTGTACGGACACCTGGGCCCCGTTTTATCAAAAGATAAAATCGATTATAAATGTCCTTACCACACAGGCTTCCATAGACTCATGATTGAAATCAACAATATAATCGATTATAACTCTTCATAAAACAGCTGGGCCCTGGGCCCTGTTTTATGAAGAGTTATAATTGATTATATAGTTGATTTCTAGTCTATATGGCAGCCTGTGTGGTGAGGAAATTTATAATCGATTATATCTTTTGATAAAACGAATGTAATATGCTGGAATGAATATTGTCTTTTCCACTATCTAATCATTAGACGTTTAGTCAGCTGATGTGTACTGGTTCATAACGAAACAGCCTTATAGGCATGCAACTTGTCTGGATGGTTCCCTTCCTATGGGCCTACGCTTATACAGGGCAAAAAAAAAAAAAAAAACCCAAACAATAACAAGTTGTACGTGTTTTTGTAATGTCACTGAAGAAGCAATAATGAAGCAATTTTAGGAGAGGTACTGTCATACCTTCATTTGGTTCTATGTTTTCTGGTATACATTTCCTCATTTTGATGATTTGCATATAACTCAAAATACAATACTTAATGTTTACGTTCGTAAAATGTGAAAAAGATATTGGTCAGATTAAACAGAAAACCTGAAAAAAAAAATGTCTCAAACAACATATTATGATAATACATTGTACAAACATTTACTCCTTTCTGAGCTAATGAGTCAACTGTGCTCAAATTTTACACACATATCTACGCACAAGAAATGAATATGGCACACTAACGGTTAATTCATACATGCACACACTCAAACGCAGGAAACAAGTGTCGGCGGTACAAATGGGCATAATCGCGGTAACAAAATGGTCTCGCCTCGAATACATTATGATTCCGACTCCATTAAAGTTTCCCCATGGACAGTTTAACGATTCCCTCCACGATCGATCTATTTCTTTAACGGCATGCACGAGGCAAGAGCAAATCTTCGAATGGTTCCAAGGCGCCTTTTTAACGCGATGCGGAATTCGCCGTTTGGCGTCGTTTTGAAAGAAATAAACTCTGAATAAGACGAAGCACTCTAGAGAGTATGTGGCCTTCTACACAGCTTCCCGTTTAATCGATTCGTTGCGATCTGGCGACGGTGGTTCTTTTTTTTTTCTTCTTCTTCTTCTTCTTCTTCTTCCTCTTTTTCGCAAAGACACTGTCTTGTTAGTACCAGTATTCTTAAAACAAATGCGCACATAAACACACACATTCATACACACGCACATACACACATACACGCAGACACACACACACACACACACACACACACACAAACACACTCTCCCTTCCTTTCATTAATTTTATCTCAATGTATCAACCACTGTCAACCTATACCTATCTGCATCTATTTCTCGACATCACATTTTGTCTCAATTGCTCTTTCTGTCTTCTCTTTCTCTCTCTCTCTCTCTCTCTCTCCCTCTCTCTCTCTCTCTCTCTCTCTCTCTCTCTCTCTCTCATGGCTTGTAACATGTCAATTTGTTTCAACACACTTGTATAGTGAGCGTTATCTTCGATTTATAACTTTATCCCATCCCATTATCATATCAACGAAATGCATTATCATCTAAATAAAAGCAATTCGACCTTCCGACGCTGCCCCTTTCCCAGTTCTTGCTTTTAGTTTATTTTCTGATTTTTATCTCTCCCAGAATAAATATTCGTTCTATTCCTAAATGTAAGTTCCCTGTACATGTAGATCCATTACCTATACCTTGTCATTATAATGGAAACTGCAATTACTGTGACTCATATTATATGCATGTGACGTCATCTTTCTGCAAGGGGTCAAATTTGAGGAAAAAAATATGAAGAAGAATAAAACAGACACACACACAAACACATATAGATGTGGTACGTCTATAGAGCGAATTCAATACTAGCACTCTGTGAGGAGGTGTCATTTTGACAACTCTTGAATAACTGTGACTGCTAAATCTTGTTTAACAACTTGTATCGACACAATGATCGAGATAAATCGAACGAATGTACCATTCCTTTCGGGGGAAAAAGAAAGTAAAGAAAAATGGCAAATTCTCAGAAATAAAAACAGCCACTAGGCAAGCCATTGTGGTTGTGAAACAAGAAGGCAGAATTACTCAAAGTAACATTATTCTGCGTGTCTCCTTTCATCCCAGCAAATAATAAGGATGCATTCAACTCTCGACTGATCGTCATTTGATCGCACTGAGGCTCGGAAACATCGTGGTGAAAAACACCTTCAGGCGAGTCCACTATGCAATAACAGCGACCGCTGATACCCCTATACCTCAACATCTACCGAGGATATACTGAAGTGAGATCTCAGCTCCAAAAACACAAGCCGTGGTATTTTTCTTTGTTTGTTGGTGGTGGGTGCAGTTTCCATCAAGGTAGTACTTCAGCTGGTGGGTATCAAGCTTATGAAATACTCCAATATTCCAAAGAACGAAAACCTTGTTTTGCAAAATCCCCACCATTGTGAACACCGAATACTTTGCCAAACCTGAAAGTTTGTGGTTTGTTTAATGTGAAATACATTCAAATTGCCTCTATTGTTTACGTGCGACACGAGAAAAGTTGCGTGTATAGGCTGCTTTACCGTGCACCACAACATACGTACCACACTATGTCGTCATTCTAAAATTTCTACATAGAATTAGAATATCATGATCAAACGATAGCACTCACAAAGGTTTTATTTTGACTTTTAATTGACTGAAAAGCTAGTCTAGATGCTTCTGAATCTTATGCCCAGGAAATATCTTTGACACCAGGCGGGAAGAGAGACGGTTGGCTGCAGACGACTTGTGCGTCGACACGAAGATCGAACTTGTCCTAATTCATATTCATCGTGTTGGGAAGCAATAGAAAGGAAAGGAATGCCCTGGGGTTACATTCATGTGCCAGAGATTCCGTCTATAATTATATTCGCCCGTTCTGGCGGTCACACACGGGCACCTCAATTTCTGAAGCACACCTTTGCAGATGGTGATGTCGCTTCGCCCATAATGCGTTTTGCCTTGTTTGCTGACTAAAAACGCTAATTAGTTTGGCACACGGCTTGTGTGGTGGTAGGAATGATCCCCAAATTTGTCTGACCACGATATGTCGCAGACAGTATCAATCAAGTCTCTGCTGGGTAAATCATGACGTATCAATCACCACTCAGGACCTATTATCAACAGAGCTGCCATGCGTGTTTGGCATCTGCCTCGTAGAAGACGCAACCAACATCAGCATAATCAGACAGGTTTTCCGACAGCGACCTGCTTGTATGCCATAATTCATCTTAATGTACATTCTCCTCCTTGCTTTTGAGGCTGCTTTGTGGTTAGATTTGTTCGTACATTACAAGAATTAAATAGCAAATAACAGAAACATAAACATGAAATTAACAATCAAAGACAACGAAGACAGTGATATAGTACAGCAAAGAGAAAATCAGTCCATTTTTCATGCAACCTACTCCTACTAAAAACAAAAAGCATTTCACATGTATTTTCGAATGTATGTCGCCGTTTCCAAAAATCAGATGACAAAATACATGATCAAAGGTAATCAACAGGTATCGTCA
The DNA here is from genome assembly GCF_040938485.1 of Diadema antillarum. Classification (NCBI taxonomy): domain Eukaryota; kingdom Metazoa; phylum Echinodermata; class Echinoidea; order Diadematoida; family Diadematidae; genus Diadema; species Diadema antillarum. The sequence goes on from NW_027271508.1 coordinate 894,184, forward strand.
AAATCTTTGTCCTTCGTCACAGTCATAGGCGGTAAATACGACATAACTAGCACAATTAAGCACAATGATTACGACGATGTTGAGGATAACAATGATATTAATAATCGTCATCATTATCATCATCATAACAATAATAATAATAATGATGATGATAATAATATTATTGATAATAATAATAATAATAATGATAATAATAATAATAATAATAACAATAATAATAGTACAATATATTGTAATAATAATAATATTAATAATAATAATAATAATAATAATAATAATAATAATAATAATTTCTATAATAATAATGATAATGATAAATGATGATGATAATAATAAACAGGAAGACGATGACAAATAAAAGAGGAAAAAGGTACTCCTGATAACATCTTTGAGGCGAAGGTCCTCTCTGAGATTATGCTTCTCACTATCTGACAATCATCGTGCCATGGAGTAATCATTTTGTCCCACTTAAGCTTCGTCGAGTGAGTTCAAGCAGCGATCTCGTAAGGTGTTATCAGGTGCGGTAGAAGGGAAGCTGTGTAATTCTTAACACTCCAACAGCTGACGCTGTCGCGGGTGACTGGACTCACGTTTATTCAGAGATGTGGAAGAGATGGCCTAGAAACTTAGTGCTAGTCTGCACATGTTCAGCATGACATTTTCATTGGTGTCACTAGTCCTGTCCAGACGCCTAAAGGAACACAGAAGGGTTGTATCTCCGTTCCTTAAAAAGAGAACGCTGGCGACATAAGACTCCAAACAATAATTCAGTAATATATCTAAGGTTTCTAGGGCAATTGACAGACAAGAATTGAGTGTGGAAAAAAGAACAGCGACAGCATACAGGTTCATCTGGACACAACAGTAGCACCCTGTCAAAGACACTGCTTTGACAAGAGGGTTTTACATCTAGTGTTTAGTTTTCTTCAGTAGATATGAAAATCGCAAAAACACCCCCCCCCACACACACACACACAGTAACACACACACACACACACTGTGTGTGTGTATGTGAGCGTGTAATATACACATTATATACATTATGTACATCCTCTTCTACTCCACGACTGATGCTTTACAGTAACCGCTAGCATTGTAGTGACAACAATTCTTGTGATTGCACTCACTATGATGATCCTAATACTGCATTTACAAGTTGCATCCAAACACGACACCCTGAAATGAATATCAGTGTATATTATGCAGGATGAACAATAGATTTCTTAGAACTCAATGCGGTTAAATTCACGTAAAATCCAATCCATGGATCAATATCAAAGTCATGTGGATCGTGTGATAATTATGACAAGAGCAAATTACAAGTTTATTGTTATTTATAACCTTCCATCTACTGGAGATCCTATATATTATGGTTATTCATAGTTATTTTGGATACGAATAGATATGAATCAAAACAACGATTATGAAGTGTGACGACTGTCTCGAGTATAAAGTCCTTTGCTATAAGACAACCATGATACTCAGACACACAAGTCTGAGTTTTATCACGCGATAACATCGCCTAAATAAATAGTGATTCGAGTGTAGATATATGACGCAATTTTCTTCTTGTGAGATTTTAACTACAAGGCTATACAGTGTTTAATGTTAATCATTAAACCCACTTAAGATGTACAGCGATGTCAACGCGACACACAGTTCAGAAAGTACACGTGCAACAGCATGTGGCGAAAAGTCATACATCATGCCCCCGTATTTCAGGGTTGCAAATCGACATCGTCAAACCGTTAAATGTCATTCTTACCACGTGAGTGCGGTACACGAGTGCGACGATGGGCGATCTACTATCCGTGCATGTTGACGTATGACTGTTATCTCTAATGAAATGCAGTTATCATCAAGTATTCTGCACTTCTCCTACGTCGTGCGTGTGTTCTACACGAATTTCGAGCAAGCGCAGCTGCCTGCATTTGCATGCACAGCATTGCTAAAGATATAATGCTGACATTAACTTGTACTACAGCAACCTATTTCCTTCCCACTGCTGTCTTCTTAACGTCCAAACAAATGTATTGTAGCACCCCCCCCCCCCCCATACAACCCCAAGCCCCCAAGCCCACTCTTCTCTCCAAAGATCTTGTCCCATCACGACAGATTTTGACTTCAAAGGAAAGAACGAACCTGCCAGAGAGTCAAACAGGGACCTCAGGACACGAGAAATGTCGCATCACTTTGCATCTTCCATCACACTATCCCCCTGCATACAAGCCGACAAGAAGCTACTAGCCTTCAGCAGTTCCATGTTCTCCCAGAATTACTTCCACTTCTATTAACATTGTGAAAGGTTAACGTCTAGCTCTATGTTTCTCCTTGCCAATGAATATAATCACATCGCTTATGATATAAGAGTGAACACAAAGCAGAAGGAAGAAAAAATGTAGTGAGTTTCACCTACAACGACGAAATCTTGACAGAAACCATCTTACAGTTAAGAAAAAACAACAACTATGACTTCAGTTTAGATATCATAAGGTCATTCCTCGCACCGCTTTGCATCCTTCGGTCATTGAGATTTACTAACAATAGGCGGTATCCACACAATAATTTTATGAGAATGAAGTATGCTTACAATACATTTCTCGGTATCAAGTCACGTGAAGTTTCGCGTTCTATACGATTTATATTATCATATACATTCCTCCTCCCCGATCTGCAATGCCCCACACACATGCATGTATCTGTGAAAGCATCGGCTTTCGATGGAGCTATTAGATTAAATGTCAAAGAGCTCGGAATTTCGGAGCGTGGTGAACAGGTTGTTTCGAGGAGGAAAATATTATAATCTAAAGGCTATACGATGAATAACGGAGTACATGTTAGACTAGCTAGCGCACGACGTACATGAACAGTAGCATTGCATGTCGCTTTTTACCTATCTGGGGCATACAATTTTTTTTTCTGGTCCATGATCATTTATAGCACTATGAATTCCTTTCTGTTTACAATCATTTTTCTAAGTGTTTAGGTTGATAGATCCTCAACCTACAGCTAAGATGAAATAATGAAGAGTAATGCTGAAAATAATGAAGTAGAATTTATTATCAACATGATATCGAGGGAATACTTTTAATCTACCCTTTCTCGGCACCATAGTCAAAGTGATGGTGACAGACTATACTGATGTGCTGCCTTAATAATGAATCGTCTTAACACTCTACATACTGCGCTTTGTAAACTAACACGGGACTTTGATAATGTGTTATGATTTATGTTGTGTCTTCAACGTCATCTGAGTTATCTTCACCCGTTTCGTAGCTGTTGTGAATCTTGGGTTTCTGAGTCGAAGAAGGTTTGACTTTATTCCTGAATTACCCATGGTGATGCCCAGTATTATTGTCATGATTGTAGAGGGCCATTCAACAGATACAGTCCTGAGCCTGAAGAGTTTAATGTGATGTATACCCACGGAGTGGTCAAATACAATCTGAGTTAAATCAAGGAGCTTCGAAGCTCCTTGGTTGAATCTATAATGCGTCTGTTTCCAGTGATCACTGAGTTTGATATAGACTTGAAGGCATTAACTGATGTTGCCTCGAAAGTATCAGCACACAGGCTATTCCAAAAATTCACTGCTCTCTGGTTGAAAGAGCGTTTAATCTCTAGAACTAGTGCTGTTGTCAAGATGTATCTTGTGTTCGCAGGTTGTGCAGAAATTTGAGTACATTGATACGAATTACATAACATATCTGCTGGTTCGCTTCTCTCATCGGAACAAAATGTCTTTAAAGGGATCGTACAGCTTTGGTTGAGACATAATTTCAGGTTTCTAACATTTTTTGGTGAGATAATGAGAAACCTCTTATGAAATATGAAAGAGCATGTAATTCTATGAGGAATTCAATGTTTATTTGATGAAAATTGGTTTTGAAATGGCTGAGATATCCAAAAAAGAGCGATTCTAATAAAGTGTGGGACCCACACTTTATTACGATCGCTTTGTTTTACTTTGTTTTTGGATGGTTCATTCATTCCAAACCCGATTTTCATCAAATAAACTTTGAATTCCTCTTAAAATGGTATGCTCTGTACTATATCATAAGTGTTTTCTTGGTATCTCACAAAAAGTTAAAAGCCAAATTCTCATCTCCACCAATACTGTACTATCCCTTTAAGCTACCTGTCACGAAATAGGGATTCTACGTTCTTAATCACTACGGTCACAGTGACTTTCCATGAAATTGAAGTATGGTTTTATCTCAGCAGGTATAGTCTAATTTACATTCTAGTCTTTTGACAGTGAGTGGACTTAACCAAGAACTGTTAATCATGAAGTTTAAGTAATAAAAAAATTTACGTACTCGGGTGCAAAAGGGGTAAGAGTAACTCGCAGCCCGTGTGATCATGTGTAATTAGGTTTAAAATGCTATGTTTGAGCATATCAGGTATTAGCTAGTATAAGGACAAGTTCAAGGAATGCCATTATGTTGGTGGATTTCTCTCTTTTTCTCTCTTTTTTCTTCTTCTTTCTCTTCGTGGATGAGCGTGATCGAGATGCTAGCAGAAGGAGGCACAATATTGCGGGCTGATGAGCACGCAACTCACGGCCTTCCTCACCACGCTCCGACGACAGACTGAATGAAAGCCGGTTCGGCAGGCCAAACAAGAACATGTAGGGCGACGAATAAATTGTCTCTTTGATGAAACAGGAATGAAAGAGACAGAGACTGATACAAGGCCAAATGTAGCAACATCGCTTTCTGTGAGCATGCAGAAGAAGGTACAATAAAGAGACAGAGAGATAGACTGGCAGTCTTGGAGGAGGAATATTTCGGATGTATCTTACAAAGCAAAAAGAGAAAAACAACAAAAAAAAAGGACAGTTGAGATTCAAGAAGTAGGCTTCTGCAACAGAAGTAGTTGATTTAGAGATAACAGCTCACCCAAGGACGGCGTCGTGAACACGTATTTTGTAGCGAGAGTCACTCCACACATCAACATGTCTCCGATCAAGCCAGGACGATTAGAAACATTCTCTGATTTCCTTCATTTCCTCTGCAGGTAACAGGATGTCTTTCAATTTATTACACTGGCATTAAAACTCAGGTAATCCTCTAAAATTGTTAATTCGCTCGATACCACTGATTCGGCGAAGCTATATTACTGGGCCTTGCACTTATTGACAAAGTAAGTGGTAATCATCATGATAAGTTTTTCAAGACTGTATATACTTGTTCTGCACTAGCACAGAGTACGTGAGTCTAGATTGATTAGCACTTCCTTATGATAACACTGGAAATATCACTGAAGAAATAGAAAATTCACAATGACATTTTCTGCTGCAATACAGCTCATTCAAAACGATGCTTCTGGAGACAAATATTGTCATGAATGTCAGACTGTTAGACATGTTGATGTTCTATCTCACCATATAGCCTAATACGACATGATAGAAAGATTTTAGTGTGCACAGAACAACCATCCTTTGGCTTCTGATGTCTTTAACACAAACCACAGTTACGGCACCGTTTACTGAAAGGGGCAGAACCGAGGGATGGGAAGTGAGTGCGAAACTTGATTGATATTAATAACACTGGATTCGAGTGACAGAGCCCCTTTTACAACACAGGTAGAACTAGCCTAGATACGTCTGCCTCGTGTTGCTGTTCTTCTCATACAGTATATACGGTCTTCATGTCATTGGCTGACTAATCACTCTAATTGAAAATTTATAAGCAAAATCTGTTGCTATGTACTTTGGGTACTACTTTCCTGATTACACACAAAATTATTATTCAACCTGAACACGAGATATGCCATTCTGGTCATAAATCTTATTCTTATGTAATTAAATGTTCAAACCTCATTTTCCATTGCCACGTTCGTGTGTAAGGAGGGGCGATAAAGTCAAACAAAATGATGGATTTAAAAGAGAGAGAGAGAGACTGTTTATACGAAGACTGCGCAATTGTACAGGTGACATCCAGATAACATAAAAATTTCATATTCAGTCTGTGAAAATTTACTTTCTCCTGTCAGTCGTCCAGTCAGCACAAGTTTAGATGACATTACGAGGTCTTGCCTTTTTTATTCAACGTGGCCCATTGACTGGGTTAAGGAAGCTGCCATATAACAGGGAGGCTCACCTCCCTGTATATAAAAAGAATGTGATTTTCGTGGATGTACAGGGTCTTGAATTAAGTTAGAGAACGAGCTTTCAGAATGCACATTCACAAAAGTGAGAAATATTTTAGAATCTGCGCAATGATTAAGTCCTAAATCAGTTGTGAATTTTACCTGCAAAGCTCCTCCGTTGTCTCCAATTCTCTCATTCTCGCTTTATATCCCTCCCCCTCCCTTCCTCCCCTCCCCTCCTCCTCTCTAAGAATGTGTAATCAAATTATGCACCGACGGTGTTCAAAGACGTGTACATTTATTTTTTTTCGGTCAAAATACCTTTAAACCTAGGCATTAGAACGGGTTTATTATGGGCACATCAACATACACAGTTCCAAACGCATGACTGTCACTGCTAAAACAGTGAGTTATTTGACGCACGCATTACGAATCATTCTTCAAAATATTGATCCAATCGGTATATCTTAATTCGCACATTTTTCCTCCTCTGCACGTACCGTTCATTGACATATTCAATTACATGCACACTGCCATCTTGTGTTATAATGCGTCAGGGAAATAGTCTCGCAACCACACGTCTGGTCTTTTCAGAAGCTACGTTCTGCCCACGTCATTTAAATACTGTATAGCCAACTTCTTCTTTTTATATAGCTGTAAATATCCGATTTGGGATCTTACGGCAACTGATTGCAGCAACAGTTTTTAATTACTCAGGTTTATGTGTAATTTCGTCTACACATGACATGATGCCGACCTTTGGGTTTCTCTTATTCATTTAGCGATTTGCCAATATCATCTCTGTTTCTTCGGGATAATTCGTAATGATTACATTGCAGTCCAATCACTTATCATGACATGATGGTATGGTAAACAACAACAACAAACTAATTCATTGCTACGGAAATACTGATTATGATTTCGTCACTACCGAAAACATTTGAATAGAATGGAAATTAGTAATAGTTGCAAACGTACACGTTTTATTTTTATCACTGTATTGACATCAGTGTTCTCATGTTTCTCATTATCACTATACTGCATGTGTATTTCATGTCATCAACACTATTAGAATAATCAATATCATCCTGTAAGTTTGTTTGTTTGTTTGATTTATTTTTCTTCCAACACAATTTCATACATAAATCAAAATTATTTTCAGTAATATCACATGGAATATCAGTAAGCAGATTACAAGTACATGATTCAAAGAAGGAAAATCGATGTGTAAATTAATTTCATTAACAAATTATAAATCGTATTACCAATTTTCCAAATAATTATCTGAGAAATTATGCGGAAGAAGGACTGCCACTATAAGCAAAAGCTTGAGCACGTGGCAGCCCAGGGACCTATCTACATAATACACAAAAAAAAAATTATATTGTTTGCGGAATGGAGAAATACTACAAAATATAAAACACTGTAAATACATTATGTTTTTTATATATGTATAGTGCATAGGTACGAATAAGAGTAACGTGAAATATGATGATGATGATGATGATGATGATGGTGATGTATGATGATGTTGACAGGGTAATGATGAAGAAAAATGTGATAATGAAGATGAAAGTGATAGTGATGATGCTGAAGATAATGGGAATGAAATGATAGACACAGAAACATTGCGTATATTTATTGTAGTTTTAAATCCAATTTACAGGAAAAGAAATGTGATCATATAAAAAAAACATATATTCAAATGCTATATTCATAGATTGTTATCTGACAGTAATGTAGTTTTCAATCTAGCCTTGAAAGAATATAAAGTTTTACACGATTTAACATAATCTGGGAGTGTATTCCAAAGATTTGGTCCATTGTGTCTTATAGATTTTTGTGCAATTAATAATCTGGGATTTACTAAATGAAAATTTTGCGAATTACGATTGGGATATGAATGAACGGTATAATTCAGTTTAAAGAAATCGTGAAAAAATGTTTGGAAGTAAGTTGTTCAAATACTTATACATAAAAAGCAAAGAATGTAATGTATTTATATCAAATATATTCAGTGTTTTTAACTGATGGTAATGCTGGTACTCCAATCAATACATCAACTAGAACAATTATTATGAGTATTGTTATCATTATAGAGTTGCCTTAAAAGTATGTATAATTACTTCCAATTTACCATCATTTGAGATCGGTATGAAGTAAGTGCATCCGCTGCATTTTGTGTTCTCAGATTATCTCGTGAGCTTTCAGTTGATTTATTTGAGCGTAATGAACATTAAAGGAATGTGAAATTATCACCATCGGCTGAAATGCTTTGCATCGTGATGCTCTATACGCAATACGGGTGCACTATGTATGCATACACTGTACTATATACATTTTGAAGTCATGCACCCGTAGTCTATACGTGCAAGACCGCAGCAAATCCGTGAGCGGAGAGAGATTTCCATATTCAATTTCCACACGCGCAGCAAAGTGCCTAATATGGCGTCCTTGGGCCGAAATGTCAGATTAATTTCGACATAATCACGAAGCGATTACGAGGCGTATGAAACACGTGTCTGGTGGAGGCCGAGATGTGAGCTGAAGTGGCGGGTGATTGCTTCGCGCTGTTGGGTTAATGATGTAGACGGCGGAAAAAATTGAAGGGTATCGTGTCATCCAATAAGAGTCGAATGTAATTACAATGCAAACATGCATGCAGCATCTTTGAAAAGCATGGCGCAAAAGCGACTATAATACACTCATTACATTAATAGGCCATCGTATATTTTATGCACCACCATAATACTTAAAGCGGGGTCACTAGTGTAAATACCTATGACTTTCGGGTTTGGGTTTTTTTTCTGAAAGTAGAGTTGTCTCTTCATGAGATTGAAATAGGATGTTGGTATAATCGGTAATTATACATGTACATAATATCATGGAATTAAAAAGAGTTTTGATATAATGTTTACGCCTGTCAATAAACAAATAATACCGGGATTTCGATTTGAGGAAGCATAATAAGTTATGCGAACACTATAACGGTGTGAGTTTTGGACAATGATTTTGTGACTGACGAAAAATGTGGACCTCGTTGACTCTAATGAATAGGAATATAATCAGGCTAACAACATGGCAATGGTTTCATCAAAATTGGAGATAAGATACTACGGAAAAGGGAACATATTTTCAATACATATCGATATTTTGTCGCGCTGCACGAATGAAAACTATAGCTGAGGCGTCGACTATTTAATTCACATCGCTGACATTACTTTGTGCAAAGAGAGAGAGAAAAAAGGAAAGGGATGTAAATACAAATCAAATGAGCATGCATGGAATCACGTTTCAGCTTAGCATGTAGCAACTTTACATCCACCCCCCACATACACACACACACACGCGCACACACACAAACACAAAGAGAGAGAGAGAGATGAGCAACGTTCCTAATTATTGGAACAACACCAAAATTTGATGTCAAGGCTCGAGTTTCTTATTTCATGGTAAAAGGGGAAAATCAATTAGAATACGTGTATAGGTCAACAGAAGACTTGTAAAGCCGTGACTTTGTAACTTCATCCACTTGCATGTTTTATGTGGTCACTCTGTTTTATGAAAATACGTGGAATTTCTAAATTCCATAAGCTTTCTCGTTTCATTACGATGGAGTAGTACGATAAAAATGTTCCATTCTATTTGTTGATGTTACTTCACGCTTTAACCCATAAGGTAGAACTGTACTTTAAAATTCCGTGCTACGTAATTGAAGGAAATTAAATTCATCAATACTATTCATAGAATGTATTTGCATCAGGACCTTTTCATAATGGCGTCAACATAACGGTGCGCATAATAAATAATTAAGAGCTACACGGAGAGCTTAACGTATCGAAGGGAGTCAGAATTCAGATACTGCTGTCATGGTAACGGCTGATTTGATAATTTGCAGTAAACTTCCGATTTTTCCACTGGTTCGCTGCACTGTCCTTCCCCTACATTGCTGCTTTGTTTCCTTACTGTATCCCTTGCTCACTGTGTTATATCGCTATCAAGGTTGATATCCTCAGCATCACTTCCGTTCTTTTATTCCAAACTATATACCTTTGACTCACTTGAGATCGCGACATGCGGCCACATTAGATGTGAATAAATACAATACTTACACACACACACGCACGCACACACATACACACACACATACATACATACATACATACACAAATAAAATTGTTCGATTTAATTTGTCTTCATAAAAATTGTGTGTTGGACATGCGCACACTTTGAGGAGCGAAAGATGAGGGGAAGTAAAAAAGTGTGTGTGAATGTGCGTGTCAGTGCGTGTGTGTGTGTTTGATAATTATCATTTTTTCCTAGATGGATGAGCGAGATATCATAAATTTTACAGGCAAACATAAAGGCAGAGATACACGAAATCAAATAATGCGATCTAGACAAGCGAGTTTGTTCATTCGACCACGAGAGAAATTGCCCTGAATTTGTTATATGACGAGTTGAAATGGGGGAGGTGACGCATTATGAATCGACACTCTCAGCATGACTCGGTGCGACGACTTTCTTTAAAGGGAAACTCCACACTGCTCAAGTGATGTCAAATAAACAATGAAAGATTTACTAAATTAACACAGTAAATTCACATTGCAGTTTTCACGAAACAATTGAATAGGTCATAGTCACGTATGACAATATGCGGTGATGTTATTTCTTCGCAAGTTTACCACAGAAATACACAAGATCTATCTAATTTTTTTTCTTTTGTTTTAAAACTTAGATGATATTAACAGACAATTTTGCATTATAAGCATTAATTAAATCAGTGCAGAATTATTAGCAATGATTAGCAATGATGAATATTATTGGGGAGGGTGTAGTTGCTTGAATATAGAAAAATTATTTTCATATCATTTCTCTATACTAACGTAACAGACTATCGATTACATCATGGTTGAGTGTTGTCTTATTTCGGACGCAGCTTTATTGCTATCACATATAGTATAAATATAGAATAAGTCATTTCTACTTTTGTTTCTTTACGTTTCTTAAACACTTTCATAAAAATAAAGAACAAAAACAAAAGACGAACTTCGAACAAATTAATAGCTATGATTTAATTTACACACATAACATTGTTGGGTGCCGATAGGAAGGCATGCAGCGCCTAAAAAAAAAAAAGAGAAAAAAAAGAGACATATTAAAAAGGAAATGTCTACATTCCTACACACAAATATGCACACTCTCTCTGTCACACACAATATGAGTCTTTATGAAAATTATTACTGCACAATGTATTATATCTCTATCAGAATTGTTTGTACATCTACAATGCATTTTGATACGTACTTTCTTTGATAGAGAGTGGTAATCTATTCCAGATCATCTAGGTCCACTTAAAAAAAAAACTAATCGGCGAAACGCAGAGGTTCTGAAAGAAGGTAAAGTAAAATTATTTCAATTCCTTTTGTTGTGTTTGCGTTTACCTTTGCATTCATAACCTAAAACGGTCAAGTAAGGAAATGAAAAGCAAATCATTACATTATATTAAATCAGCATGATTGAGGAACAAGCCTATTGAGTAATGCAAGCTGATTTTTATCAATTACACTGGCCTATTCGGAGGTCGTGTTCCTATTCACATTTCTAAATCAGTCCACGAGAGGGGCATATTATAAATTATATGAATTGAAAACACATGATAAAATCATGCCCAGTATACGGAATACACTTTGCTTCCTGAGACTGATGACGTGAGTTGTGATTACTGATTCTCCTTTCTTGTTTATTTATTTGCTTGCACTATCTGTCTCTACAGAATGAGAGATTCTGATTGAAGAAGGTGTGAAAGCATATAAAAACAGAGTTTGCCGTAGAAATAATTTCAAAGTAGCAAATGTAATAAACAAAGTAACCTGAGATTTGCGCCCATCGGATGACACACGAATGACCGTTTTTGCCCTTAAATGAAGCTTTCTCCCTGACCTTATCGTACCGACACGTTTATGAACTTTGTGCGTCTGAACTTTGTACGAGCACTCGACGAAAAATACTGATCATATCACAAATTGTGGACACATTCATGAATCGTGCTAATAAAGAAGGCTTGACTCCTTGGGGAGAAAGAAAGAAAAAAAAAACGTCTTCGTGCAAATTTGTGAGAGGATGCTCGGTGGACCTTGGGTATTCGCTTCTCGTCTGTCACACTTGCATTTCACACTACGACTGAATCCACTCACTTTCCTGTGACCCGTTTCAATGTTTGTAGTCCTTGTTAGTTACAACAGTAGCAGTTACTGCGGCAACAATCTGAAAACTCGACTGAGTGATTATTTCCTGGCTGCTGTCATAGCAACTGCCATCTTTGCAACCTATAGAAATTGCAGGCATCTTTACAAAACACACCCCTGGACTGAGTCTATGCAAAACTTAACAAGACAGCAATGATAGAATGCTTGATGTTATCTTCTCTTCACACTTATGATGATTGCATTGTAACCCCGTATCATACTGATGCGGACTGAGACGACCGAAATATCAGTTCGTTTGATTGTTTGTTTTTGATTTCTTTTACATTGGAACATATATGCAGGACATATATAATTCACGAACTGGTGATATTTAACCGTAATAACATGCGAGCCATACACTGTCATATGATACCACTTGATATTGAAATAAAGCACATGCCCTCCTACTTGCAACACTTGCAACGTTATCACGAATAATATAATTACGCCCACATATAATTCAGGTAGATACAAATTGTATGCACACCTACGTACAAGCTTCACACTCGTGCAAGCACACTGCACGTTTACCCATGATCGCATCTATATATATATATATATATATATATATATATATATATAGATAGACAGATAGACCGACAGATAGGTAGATAACTGTAGCTAGAGGAGGGGTAGGGGAGAGGAGACAAAGAGAGATTGAAGAGATATATCTATGTGTATTAAGAAGCGCAGGGAATCCTGAATTTCTTTTTTTCTGCTACACTGTGCTCATTAAAAAACGGGCAAAAAGCCAAGATCTTTTGATACGAGAGTCAACAGCGGAAGAAAGTTGAGATCAATCTATCAGCAATCTTATTTCTTGATCATTATTTCTCATTGTGGTGAAACCAAAGAAGGTCTAAATCCACAGGTTACTCAGTAGGTTTGATCCGGAGAGCTATGCGGAAGCGCGAGAAAAGTCGTATTACACCCGTCTTCAGCCTTAAGAATTATCATCAGGCGAAGACGCAGCAATCAACGTGATCTTACAGGAAACACTCCGTTTTTCCTTCACGCTAGACTGTAGGTCACACAGAATAAACATGACATATACATAGACAGAAAACAGAGAGATTGAAACTACAACAAGAAGGGTCATTTGTTTGTTTCAAAAGGTCAAATTTCCATACGAACATCATGCTCACTGCTGAAAAGGGGGCGGCCAGTTGATGGAACGTCGATCAGCAAGGATGATACACCTTCATCACATTCTGTAGCACTAACTAATTTCTTAAAGTTTTCTTATAAGTGCGCCATCTGCATAATTCACCCCCCTCCCCCTTGACATCATCGCGATTTAATCTTCAGATTTTGTTCTTTTTACTTTTCCTTTTTTTTATCGTCGATAAGAGCAATACTATAGAAGCAAGAACGAGACATCTGTATTTGTTGATGAATGCACCTGCACTCTTTAGTTCAGTTTTACTTCTGCCCAGTTACATATCTCACTCCTGTAGTGTGTGGTTGGTATCAGGAGGCATCGCTAAAATAAGACTTCCCACTCTCCCATTATGTAGGGCAGTTTTGCTAGGAGCATAGCGAGGAAGCTGGGCTGTCCCAGTCGAGTAATCAATGGTAATGGAGAGAAAAATTCCACCACCAGGCTTCTTCGTTATTTCATTACACGCATGACCATAGCTACAAGAACCCTCCTCCACTTACCTCGCACTAAGAATAATGACTCACAGAAAAAAAAATGCTGCATACCTCTCATGGGCAAGCGAAATTGCGAAGTGGGGAATTGATTCTCGCATGGATGGGGAGGCCGACTTTTCTACACCCATCATATCCTCAATTAAGCTGAATTAAAATGACCTGATCGAGTGCGGCATGGGGCACATTAAGTCGCCATTGCCGCCCGTAAGATGGTGTTTCACTGTCAAAGGAAATGACAAGTTGATAGACGACGACGTACATCGAATGCTCAAGCGTGACGGATGACGAAAGGAGGGACGTGGAAAGCTCCCAGATTTGAATGAAGATGATACTGAAGGGGTTTGGACCTGTATTGTTTAATCATGCGCGGGTTAGGCAAGACACTGGCTTCAGTATAATGACACCGAATCGTCGACACTTTTGGCCATGTATTTTTCAATGAAAATGCCATTATTGCTGCATGATCATTTCCAGTAATGACAATAACTGATAGAGAAATGAATGATAATAGGATGATACCTTTAAGGTACAGGTGTAATCATAGGCACAAATACCTTGTCACATTTTGGCTGAAAGCATTTAATGAAGCGATAATTTACTAAAGGTGCCATCAGACTCGATTTGAATGATCGCGTTGTATCAATAAGTGGCTCCTCTTTATCCATCTGAAGTCATATCATTAACAAAGTCATCTAAGTCAACAGAATTTTGTGGTGGTGTAATCAGTAATTGAATGAATCAATCAACTTCAACTTTAAGTTGAAGTTCAACCGTACCGTTCTACCGTACCGTTCTACAGCCATTCTTGAAGTGTAACAGGTATGAGTTAAAATGCGGGTAAAATGTCACTTGTCTTGTCAGGCACATTCCAAGGAAATTCGCGCCAAGCCCACTCACTATCTCTCCAATAGGCATAGGTCCATGATATGAAACACTACAACTATGAAACACTAAAAAGCATATCACCTGCATGATTACCAATTAGGCTCTCCATAATGTCATCGGACTACTAATTACACAAGCGTACACGATCGTCGCAGAAGCTTCAGTGAAATTGACGAAAGAAACTCCCGGCCAAATGAATACCATTGCAACCGTAATTGCGCAAAGTTTTCAAGGGTACAATATGCTCGATCATTCGCTTATCTATAGCTGTGATACGTGGTTAAATGCCCAAGTGAACGTGAGAAGGAAAAGGCATATTCCTGTGCCAATGGCTTGAAATATTATTTAAGCAATAATGTCACACGCCAGGTTTAAAACACCGCGGTACAAAGGCCGATGTGAATGGTCCAAATAAATTCAAACTTTAATAGTTTCCAATACGCACGCATACGAAAACAACTGTATCATAGCATCATCATGCTTTACTTTTGAGCCATTGCAGTAAACATTGTGTAAAATTTTCAAGAAAGTATGTATGTGGGACAGTGTGGATACAGTGTATGTGCAATAGAATGCCACTGGCAGTCACTCATCCATCTCACTCAGTGTGATTCTTGATAATTCAAAATCATAATGTGTAAAGTTATCTATGCAATTAAGGCTCAACAACCTCTTTTGAGTTTTTTTTGTTTTGTTCCCGTTCGTTTGTAATTTCATTTGTGTTTTGGTTCTAATCCGCTAGTTTATATACACTCAGCAAAAAAAAAAAGAAAGAAAGTAAACTCTTTTTCAAGTTTATATTCTCATAAAATATTTGGCTAAAAGTTAATGTATTTTACACCATATTAAAGAAAACTAATCGGCTATCAACCTGGTAGATCATCAAAAAAAAGGGGGAAACTTTACGCATGAGTCAACATCTTTGTTTTTCTCTTCCAAAGCACAAAAGTAAAAATTGCAAAAAAATGAAAAAGTTATCATTTATGCGTAAGTGCTCTTCCATAAACAATAAGAACAAAAGACAAATTTAACATAATAAGAAACATCAATTAAGTGGCAAAATGAAACCTATGATCTCTGTAATATCTTTGAAGGCAAAAAGTTCAAAAAAGGCGAAAAATAATGGAGGAAAATGAAGAATCTCCTATCAAATCCAAATTCAAACGAAATGAGAGAAGACGCAATATCAACAAAATATGGTAGGAATTTGAATTGATTGAACAAAATTAGAAAAACTGTAAATAATATTTGGTTCTTGAAATTGTCTCATGGATACTTAAATTACGAAATTAAAAGAATGAAATTAAGAAATTATGTTGATTTAATCATCTTTGTGCCTTTACTTCCTATGTGATTTGAAGTTTGAGTTGACAGAAAATTCTTATTTTCCCCATTCAGTTTCCCACTTTGCTTTTGTTTGAGGTTATAAATAGATAAAGAGAACGAGAAACTTTTTTTTTGCTATTTCATTGTGTTGAACTGGTCTTATGTTACTATTGTTATCTTGAAGGACATTTGCAAATGAAAGACAACATGTCCATTTTTGCAATTTTCACTTTTGTGCCTTGGAGGACAAAACATATATGTGCTTACTCATGCGTAAAGTTTCCCTTTGTATTGACCTACTAGGTTGATAGCCAATTGAATTAACTTCAATATCGTATATGATACATTGATTTTCATCAAAATCTTCTCTGAAAAAAAAAGATAACCTCGAAAAAGTGTTTACTTTCTTTATTTGCTGAGTGGGTATTGTACTCCATACATTGCAGACATGCAAGTTGCCAGGTTGATTGAACTTTGTCTGATTTCCTGAACATCCTGTTATTGTCACTGTCCATTGCCGTTGTCATTGTAATTTTCGCTGCCATTGCGTGGGGAAAAAGGCACCATCTGTACTAAATAATGGAAAACAAACCGTAATGTGAGTAGGCCTATTCACGATTTCACCTCCACTGCATGAGATAAGGAGGTGCATATGATCTGTTTTGAAACGCTCGAACGTATTCAAACTAAAAGCAATCGTTAGCTGAAGGATTCGAAGCTTTTCATTTTTCCATTGCTTTTTTTTTTCACTCACTACAATCCTTTTACAATGCAGGCCCTGTGGTCAACAAAATGGTTCGTCAGCTTTAAGTTCTATCCCTCTTTCCCATTTCAATATAATTTATCAATCACAGAGTACTTGCAACATAATGTTGAATGTAAGTATCCGATTAAAGCAAATATTACAACATTAAAGTGACATGGGAAAACGTATATGAGGCAAGAATCGCGTCTACTGTTCAACCTAACGTATACTTCACATCAAATTCGACAGTGTATCTTGCCTACCATTTCTAATTTACAAGGCACTCAGATATAAAAAGAATGTGATGGTACGTTACAATTGAAATATCTCTCTAAGAAAACGAGAAGAGTAACTGGTGGGAACGCTATCACATGTTCACAAAACTGACACTCTTTTGAGTGTTGAAATCTGATATCACCATCATCTCACTATACTTACCTCCATTTGTACCAATCCACACTCCACTCCAACCTCATCCCCTCCCCCTCGCGTCACAAGGGGCTACTCTATAGTAAGTACGACAACCCCACCCCTCATCGTAAACTGTGTACTACCCGGCAACGTATAGAATAACACTGAAAACACCGCAGGCTCTCGAGTGCACTTTGACCGAGCTCGCTTTTGTTATCAGTTTCCCAGCCGAAAACCCGACCTGATATTTACTCAGTACTAATAAAACAACGCTGTAAAACACTGTGCCACGTTAATCCACTTGGGTAAAAGCAGGGAGGTGGACACCTCCCTGGTAAAAGTACCCTACGAAATATTTCAGCTGCCCAAGGATGGGATACATTGTTGTTTTCATTGTAATACTAGAGCAAGAATGTCCTAACTACGTGTGAACCGCAAAACGGTTATATTCCCGTTCTTGACAATGCAGAAGTCATGCTCCATTAATTCGTTTACCAACACTCGTTCTCTACCGGGAATCTGGCTTCATACATACGAACTTGCTGGTCTGTTTATTCATGTCGTTATCAAACTTTCACTGATGGGTAGGCCTATATTCCGTCACGGGACATTTGCACTCTGCATTTGTGACGACATACAACAAGGTCCTTGTACCTAGGTCCTACCATACGACAAGGTAGGATGGTGATAAGGTGATTAGCTTGGAGATGCACATCCACGCCATGTTTTCAACCTGATGCGTTATTGCAAGTAATTATATGTCACGCGGCTAGATATCAAGTTCAATGTCCCATTCTAAGTTTTAACATCGTACATTGAGAGCACATTGAACACATTAATCAAGATGTCAAAATGTCTGGTTGTCAGGAAGTATTGACATACACAGCAGGGCAAAAGAAAAGCGAGAAAACGGAGCAGACGATACGCGCGGCTCGCGACAAGCCACACTTCGCGGGCCGCTGGCGGGCCCCCAACATAATACACGAAGCTAAATTGAGATAACACAGCTCTCTCACCCACCTGCAGCGAGGTAGGCGTAACAGCAAAAATATGAAGAGGGAAGGTTTTACAAATTTGAGCCACGTACCTGTTCCATTCCTCGTTTCTTAGTCCCAGAACCTGCTGGGGCTTGGTGGAAGCTTCGAATTCCGGTTCGTGCTGCAAAACAGGCATGGCGGACCCCCTTCGAGTCGCTAGCCCGATGTTTGTTCCCACGAACGCCGAGAATCGACGTGCGGTCTTGCCGGGACTCCGGCGCGGTTTGCTCGGTGTGTCCGTAGCGCTGATCCATGGCTGTACGACCCCCGTTCCCCCACCGACGCCACTACTCGGAGATTGGTGGTGAGCAGCCAATAGGCTCAAAGTGGCATGGGGCTCAGCGAAAGACCGGCGTTTCATTTCTGATGGGAGAGCACCACAGCGGGATAGGTGCTTGGAGTTGGAAGCAGCGAATACCCTGTACCTCAGTGTGACGGCATTATGCACGTTTCCTGAAATAAAAAAAAAAAAAAACAGTAAAGGACAAGAAAGAGATAATATCTACTCGTATCGATGGAATGATGACAGAGTGCTTCTATCAAACCCATTTGATGATTTTCACCTTGAGTCAACAGACGTTTGTATGCACCAGAATAAACAGCTAGGAAATAAGGCAGAGTGTGCATATTTCGATTTATGAAATATTTGAGTTTAAAAAGAAAGCAATACACTTATAGACCATTTATGTCCTCAAATTTCACGTGGACTAGGATAAACATCTAGAATGCAAGTCTTGTCTAATGACTGTGACTACTTGCATGTCACAAATAGTCAAGAGATATCACAACTTTAAAATGTTGAAAAGGATAATTTATTTCGCCTTCAGATGTTTTAAGCAAGTCATTAATACCGCAAAATGGGTACACATATTTTACTCCTTAAAGATGGGAATAAATTGAGTATATGAATATAAGAACGACCCAAGTCCATGGAAGATCATTTCGAGTAAACTTAAAAAAACTTCATATCTTTTTTATTGTCCAATAATAATTCTATTTAACTGTGATGGGAAGGCAACATTGTATATACAAATTAGAACATATATATTATTATGACAATTAACATTTACATTGATTGTGGAGAGGCCATTTTGTGTGATGGACTTGGGTCGTTCTTTGATTCATGGACTTGGGTCGTTCTTTGATTCATATACATGATATTCTGCTATAGAGATGAGGACGAGAGAGGGCGCTATAATGTGAATGTAAGAATGACCCAAGTCCTTCATCCTTACATTCATATAAGATTTGACTCATTTATTTCTGGCGCTTCCGGGGGTAATTAGGATTTATCATTTATACACAAGATGAGTCCATGCATAAGCTACAATTTCCCATGTCAAACTGAATTTGGCCAAAAAATTGGACTTGGGTCGTACTTATATTCAGGTCTTCAATTTGTTCCATAAAAGCTACACTCGAACATTATCTAATACAATTATTATGCTTCCCACTCTTTAAATTGAAGCAATGCATATTCCAACGGATGCTGTTCGTTATTCCGAAGGTTCGATATTCCGAAGGTTCGTTATTCCGAAGGTTCGTCCGAAACACACAAATTCCCTATACCTAGAGGTTCGTTAATCCGAAAAGGTGATGAGTTTTGTTATTCCGAAGGTTCATTAATCCAAAAATGAAATAAGGTTCGTTAATCCGAAAATGGAATAGGGTTCGTAATTCCGAGGGTTCGTTGTTCCGAAGGTTCGTTGATCCGACGTGATGTAGGGTCCGTAACGAACCTTCGGAACACCGAGCTTTGTTTCATTTTTGGATTAACGAACCTTCGGAATAACGAACCTTATTTCATTTTTGGATTAATGAACCTTCGGAATAACAAAACTCATCACATTTTCGGATTAACGAACCTTCGGAATAACGAATCTTCGGAATAACGAACCTTCGGAATAACGAACCTTCGGACTAAAGAACCTTCGGAATAACGAACCTTCGAAATAACGAGCTGTAACCATTCCAACAACCGGATTTTTTTTCTTTTATCATTTAACTGTATTCCGCACATGCACCTGCGCAATAGCACTGCTTCCACTTGATTACTCAATTTTACTAATTTTGTCATCGAATATTTTTTTGAAGAATCTTTTTTAAAGAATCCATCCATTTTCAGCCTAACAGCTCACGATAGCGGTCTCCTACGTTCAGTTATCTCGCTCATTTCCTGGGGAAAATCTAATATGTTTTGAACGATATGTTTATTACACAATACTCACGCATATCGTATGCCTTTGTGAAAGCTTGGTTAATTACATCAATCACTGCAATTGTCATTCTTTGTATTTTTGGAATTTGTGTTGAATTTGTATTCGCTTGAATGCAGAAATAAAACCAAATAAAACCAAACCAAACGAAAAATAGGAACACGGTTGTCGCTTCATTTCTTGCACAGAATATGACGCAGCACTAGTCATGAAGTCACCATAAAACAAATCTCAGGATCATAGCACACGTTCACGCCCGAATACATGTATTCCTAATGAAAGTCCTCAGTCAGACAGTAATCTAAGACTTTCCAGTCATTATCAAAATGGTTTTCAAAGTGCAGACGACTGGTCTCGGTGGTTTCAGTCATCTAATGCGAAATTAAGTCACAGGGGAACAGCGCCATCTTTAGTTTACCGTCTCGCCTCGAAGTCGCTATCGTGCATGTATAACAATGAGCATCATGTATGATTGTGAAATCAATAAAACTCAAAATGCACTTTTATAGATGGAGAAGAAACACATGCTGAGTATGCGTGTAAGTGGGCAACCAAAATCGTATGAAAAATAACTATAACCTGGGTGGTTATTTTTACTCCGAATTGCCATGATAAATTAGCTTAGGTGTTTTTTACTCAAAGGACTTACTTTAGCTTTAATCTGCATACATTTACTTCAAAGGGAAATTTATTGTTTAATTACGGTTTCTGAAGTGGATCAATGTCGCCAAGTGAATACGGATTTTCACAAATGTACGTGACGAGCAGCAGCCGTGTGACCAATTAGAACACTACTGTATTTTGAGGTTTCGTAGGACGTCATGTTTGACAGTGTTCTGTGGTAACTGCAGTAACTCGATTTAAAAGTTTGACTGATCTAGTTTTATTCTTATTTTACCCGTTGGTTTTGGCCACGCATTCCCCTCTTCAGGGCTTTTTACACTTGTAAATTTTTGCTTAGCCCCGGACCAACGGTGGGGTTAAGGGGGGGGGGGGGGTGGCCTTAGCCCCACCGTTGGTACGGGACTATCCTTAGCCCACTTTCTGTTTACACTCGTTTTTGCCAAAGTGGGCTAGCCCCACCGATAGTACGGTACTATCTGGCCCTGCAAAATAGCAGGGGTTAGCACCGCAATTGCGGTGCCAAGCAAGTGAGTGTAAACAGAACGAAAAAATAATCCTGGGCTAAGCGACGGAGACGAAGTCCGACCCTCACTGACCAATCAGAAACGAGGTAATCAAGTGCTGCCGGTGCGTGCGTGTACGTGTACAGTACACAGCGTAATTATGAATATTCATGTGGTTTGGAAAGTCCGGGGCTAAGAAATACAAGTGTAAAAAGGTCAGTTTTCTCCTTAGCCCCGGACAAGAGATAGTACGGGACTAATTGGCGAGTGTAAAAAGCTGAAGAAAAAAATTGGTACGGGACTAACGATAGTCCTGGGTCAGAGAAAGTCCGGGGTTAAGAAACACAAGTGTAAAAAGCCCTTTTGAGGCTTTTCTCCTTGAAAGGTCTACTGGGCCCAAATATATCAAAGCAATCAGAGAAAAAAATACTGGACAGTCCCTTGACCTGTCAAATACGACCTCCGATAAACAGTACGTTGAGATTGAAATGAACTTTGGTTCCATAACAGTGCCAGATTTGCAACAATGCAACTGTGACTGCAATAAATAATCAGATATCTCTTCTACTGCTCTCTGAAATCTAACACTTATCGACTGACTGTCGAAAGCTAACTGATTATTCCGTGACAGTAAAACCTGATAAGCAATCATCGCTTCATGCCTCGAAAGAGACGGGGGGAATATTGCAGCTTTAATCGACTGTTGGGTTGAAGGAGACCAGTAGAACAAAAACAACAACATTGTATTGTTTATCAACTTTGTGACAGAAACATTATCATGATTGATAAGAAAACATCACATGACATTTAGATGTATGATAAGCTTTCAAGCTATATGTAAGACAACAAGAAAAACTGAGAAAAACTGGGATGATCTACCCACTGATTTTAGTGTTGCATCATATGAATAATAATGGTCTTATTACGGTACTATGACGTTTTTTGCAGAAATCTTTCTCGTGTTTGTGTGCATGTGTTTGCGTTATGTGTGTTTTGCTAATACGTACCCTATTCCCCCCCCCCCCCAAAAAAAAAAAAAGAGAGAAAAAATACAACGGGACCCTCCGCAATGATAACTTTAAAAATAGTGAATCAATCCAAATACAATTTCAGGGTACGAAACTATAACTCATTGCCCACATCTTACAGAAAACCCCATTCGATTTGCTTCAGTGGTCAAAGAGAAATGAGGAATTTGGTAGAGCATATCAGGAATCTCTTCCCTCCAAGTTCTGTCTATTGTGTTCACACACATCAAGAGCATCCAAGTGCTAAACTTAGGAAGAATCAGACTTATGACATGCTTTACAACAATCCACATTTCTCTGTGACCGCTTAACCAAATTGAATGGGGTTTTCTGCAAAATAGAGCTAAGATGTTATATTTTAAGACCCTGAAGTAGCATTTAGACGGTTTAATCATATTGGGTGTTATCAATGCGAAAATCTGATTGTAATTTTTGGGGGGACATACTGTAATGTCGTCACTTATTGTACACTCGTCTTAAGATATGATTATCAGCAATAGCTGAATGTTGTTACAATGAAGCGGAGTACACGCAACAGATTCGAGCAAGATTGGTTTTGTTCCAGTGCAAAAGAAAAAAAAAGTGAAGACATATAGGTGGTGCTCAAATGACAGGACAGTCGCATGCCCAAGACCACTAAGTTTGCATAAGACGCCAAAGTAATCCCCTGAACGACAATCTAACCGCAATCTTTCTGAACTTTCTCAAGTTTTCAGAAGGGTCATTCACCAATATAAGGAATATTTGAAGTCTTATGAATACTAGTGGTCTTGATACGGTACTGCGAAACCGCTCGTTCGAACTTTTATAAGTATTTTTGAATCGATATCATCGATTTTGATGATGATGATGACGATGATAATAATGATGACGATGATGATGATGATGATGATGATGATGATGATGATAATTAACATCATTTATAAAGCACCGTGTGTGTGATTTATCTGTGGAACATTCAAAGACGCCCGGCTCCCAACAATACATTTTATGTCACATAGTTATTCACAAAGTTGTTTTATAGTGAATTTAATTCTCCGTCGGAAGTATCCTATATATGACTAAAATAAGGGTGTGGGAGAGAAAAAAAGAATATTTACACAAAGAAACAGAGTAAACCCAACAGTTCCACACACCTTTATACCAGTATTACTATACCGAAGTTCTCGAAGCCCTCAACACTATACAAAGTTTAGGTTTTTCTAACATTTGAAAAAAATACTAGTAAAAATGATATGTTGATCTTGACAAGTTCCCAGGACATTATTTCCTACCTGACTTTAGTCAACGTAAACGGCCGTATAATTTCCACGACAAATAAATCCAAGGGACTGTACAAACGAATATTCATCTATAGGCATTCGATGACCAATAAAATCATTACGAAAATGATTGCCACTAAAATTGCAAGTGTAACCCGATAGAGGGCAGCAAATCGAGATACTTGCGGCAGCGATCGACGTCTTGAGTGTAGCACACACGACGTCACGGGGGTTCGGGAAAGGTTTGTGGAAATAACGATGATAATAGAGTGTCACTAATTTCGAGAGTATCGCCTTTATAAATAGTGATATCTATTAAAATCAAGAGACTGGACATGAACTCACTGTATTTGTCCTTCGGACAGGGTAAATGAGAAGAATTTACATCAATCTATTACTTTTCATGTTTTTTATCACTTCTATAAGGACCATATTTTTAATGTCTCTGCATTCTATAAAATACTTGTATTATCTCCTTCCTTGTAAGATTGATCACTTGAAACACTAAAAAAATTGTAGTAGATTTTGGATACCAAAATAATACAAACGCAATTTGATGAAGGTCTGCAACACATTCATTATGTAGTTCGTTTTGATGTTAGAATTTATAAATAATTGATTTTGTACAGGGTGGAAAGGAAAAGATCATATGCCATTAAAAAAAAAGGAAAAACAAAATACAATATTGCCGTCATGGCAGATAAATTATCAATCAAAATAGCGATGCACATAATGGACCATGAAATAGGTTTACTAGTTTTAAAAAAGAACGTTTCAGAAGAGATATTATCACAATGCCATGAATAAACAAAGTCACATTGTGATCATTACAATTAAGAAAGGTTTGACAATATTGTTAATTTCGAAGCTCTGAAACTCCTACCAGTTAAGTAATGTAAAGTGCATAGTAGGTGTAACTTTTACGGTACGGATAATATTCCTTGAAAAGCACGTGGACGTACTACACATGACACCGTTCCCACGATCATCGTTACAATAAGTTACTAGTATTTATATTCATCATGTACAGCCTGACAAGATTTACACCGAGAGATGGCGCCATTTCAGATTTTATTCAGATGACGTATACAGACCGTTTCATTGCGAACATTGAATTTTTAAAAACCATAGCATTCAGTTCAACTGTAAAGAAGTTGTTCTCATTATTTTTCAATCATATATGGTTTCAAAGATTCTCGGGAGTTATTAGCGTCTGAAGCCTCAAATCTTCTCTGAATCTTCGAGCAACCTCAACTTTCATTAATTCGTTCTTGATCTTCAATGCCGCCTTCTTCGTGTTTTCAGGATGTAACTTTATACTCTCAACTTATATTGGATATTCCCTATTCTCGTACACTCCACTCAAATTGCACATCATAGAAGCAAACACTCTCCTCTGAAGGGTCGTCTCTGCATCAAATCAGTACAGAATATGTCAGCAACAGATAAGTGTGTATGCACTTGCCAAGCAGCGAAGGAAACGTTTTATCACCGTGTTCATTGCCCTTATTACGTTGTTGTGATCTGTGGCAGCATTGTCTTAGTGCAAATAATAAGATTGGATATAATGTATCAAATACAAACTTTACATTTAGTTCGATGTTTATCCGGATGGGCAGTATTTGACGTGTTTTTTTTCAAAGAACACTTTTCCTTTATCAAAATCATTTAAAACATGATTATTGAATGAGTCGCAACATGTGACTGGTTCAGACGATACATTAATATTGTATTCTACAGTAAGTTAGTGTGAAGACTTCTTATCATGACGATGAAATGTCGAAACAACTTAATCGATAATTCCAACTAGAAAAGGTAAATTTATTAAATAAGTCATGGTTAGGTACACAATTATGTTATCAAAATGTTGCACACTTACCATGTGCATTGTGTTGGACATCTCCGTTGTAAATGAATGGAGAATCGGATGTTAAAGAGAATCGTGTACGAGGACGGAGAGGACATTCAGGGTAGCAAATAACAGTATTGGTGCAGTATGAAGCGCGGAGTTCGATTTACAAGCGCCATCTCAAGCCCACATCCTACCACTACAAACCCTTGGCTCTTAATCCCCCACTCTCCCCCACTTTCTGTGACTAAAAAAATAAATAAATGAACAAACAAACAAACAGCCCCTTTGCCCCTGCTATTGTATTGTCTCCTTTGTTCTCTCTATTCGAGGCGATTTCTCGTCGCTTCCCAGGCAACCATCCTCATCCTCATCCTCCTCCTTCCCCCGCTCTTCCTCCATTCTATTAATCCTCTTTCTCTTCTCTTCCTCTGGCTCCTTCAGCATAAATCTCACTCCCCCGTCAAGGTACATCTCTGGGAATGCTTCCCCAAGGTACAGGTGACACACAAAAATCGTCACATCTAAGGAATGCAACCAGTTTGTCCTCGCGCTCCCATCTTTTCAAAGCAATCATCCACTATTGTACGGCGGCGTTAATATGATCATCCAAAGTCATTATGTCCAGAGGCCGATTAGGATACGTAAATAGAAAGGCAAGAACACACGTAAGAGAGAAATAAGCAGGAATGGGGGATAGGACTCTTGACAGAGAGTATGTAACCATGGCTACAGTCTCATAAAACTTTCGCAGACAAATTCTCATTATCTCTTAGGTCTCTTGCATCCGGATAAGAGTCAACGACTTGGCTACATGTAAGACATAGGTTTCAAACAGAATTGCAATTATATCTTGAAGTATAATAGTGATGAAAAACCTTTTATCAAATCATGCCATTGCCATCCCCGTGACATTTGCATATACGGAAATGGTTTATGCATTGTTTGTAGTAGTTACGTACATATCATGGAAATAACACCCACGACTAATGACTTCAGTGGCAGACTAGCTGATCAACTGTACAGCAATAATCATGTTTATGTGCAATGAAACACGGCAAGAGAAATACGCTGACTTGTGTTGGGAATGAACCTCGATCTGTCTTTCGTTATCATTCCGGACGGACCTGGGGTTTTTGTAAGATTTCGCTGACGGTTATATATAGTATAGAGGGCCGAGATGAAAGATATAAAGAGCGTCGATACTGTTGACAGAACGAAACGGAACGTGCGAAAACATTTATCCATAGGGCTTTGAGAGTATGGAACTTTCTCTGAAGATTTAGAAAAACGTGCGATCGATTTGCTCGAAGCGTTTAAACAAAGTGTACTGGAACAGTTATGTTTTACCACTATTATTTGAAAGAAGGGCGAAAGCTGTAAAACTAGACAAAACCACGCACGATGCCTAACTCCTTATTGCAGGCGTCTGAGCGCAGGCCGTGCTATTCTACTGCAGGCAAGAAAACGTGCTGCTTGGCACGGTTTTTTTACAGCATGGTCGTGGACATCTAGTGAGAAGAGCGTGACTTCAAACAAGGGAGTGTAGGTATGACACACATTTCAAACATACAGACACATATCACTCCGTCTCGCCCTGGATGTTTCGATAAGACGGAGAAGAAACAAGTATAACAGGAAACAACTTCCAGATTGCCTGCTTTAAACCACATGGCATTCCCTCTTTTTCGACCTTGCTCATAATTCTATCAGTGGACATTATCTCCTTTTTTGTCAAATTGATATGGATGACAGGATAAAAGCGCATGTGTGTGTGGATTTAAGGGTTTGTGAGTTGTCGAGATCATTTTAGAAAGTACAACTTAATGTATTTGTTAAAAAAAGAGAAAAAAAAGAAAAAACCTGACTGTTGGCCGAAAACGCAATCAACGATGTCAAACTCAAAATACAATGTAGAAGCAAATAAGATGAAGCGTGGTTACTCCCAACAGTCGCCTGTGCACACACCTATGTCATGTTATGTCATACTCGAGTATTGTGATGTGGTATTAATAGTAGAGCATCTTTCCCACCACGCCCACACAATTCTTGGATATTCATCATACTCATGTATGTTTCACACTCGTATCCGATGGTTCCATCATCAGCAGTGTCCTCTAAAAGCCTACTTAAAGTTCATACCTATCTTTCATGCTCCAGCCTTCCCCGTTTATCCCCCACCCCTATACATATACATACACACACGCACACATACATACATACATACATACATACATATGAAGAGTTTGTTCGCAAAAACCGATAAGTTCATTTTTGAAGATTTTGAAGTACGGTCTCTGTCATAAAGTACAAAATAATACCCTTTAAATGATATATTGGTCACTACATTATAAAGGTACATTTTTGAAGTTATGGTCAAAAGAAGCAAACATTTTCTTATTATTCTCTTTATTTCTCTTGACCTTTAATCGCAAATATCTCCATTTGGCAAATATGGACTTACCGGTTTTTGCGAACAACTCTTTATATATACATACATACATAGGGGGTCCTACATACATAAAACACCCTCACTCACACACGCACACGCAAACACACATGTAAAACACAAACAAGCAAACAAAGACACTTCCGAACAATAACTACGGGGTGTCAATTTCAGGTCTACCCTTCATCTATGAGATAAAGCGCGATATCGTTACTCTTTATGATGATAAGTCAACGTTACGCCCTATTTTTTTTTTTTTATCTGCTACGTTCTAACAATAGAAAATAGTCGCTGCTTTGAAGCACCATCCAATTGCTTCCAGATTTTCAAATCATTCAAGCATTGGTAGATTGGAAGGGTACAGGGACACACAAGTATTTGGCGGTGTTAGAGTAATAACGAACATAGTGATAGGCTGACACGCATGAATAACCAGGGGGGCTTCTTCCCACCTCCCTGCTGAACCGACAATTCAATGTTAAAGGCATAATTTACCATTTGCAGATGAAACAAAAATCCAGCATTAGTGCTTTGAAATAGTTCTAAAATGTGAGTTAGGGATAGAAATAACCACTCTAAAAAATTTTAATTCGTATAATCGATGTTAAGTATTGTTATATACACAAAATGTGAATAATAGTTATGATCAAAATGTTTTCAGACTAAACCGTCTAGAGTTATGGTTTAGTGAGAAAAATACTGAGGCTTTATTGCAAAAATTTCATACGGTAGGATGTTTTGTGATACAACAGACCTGGTTCTACACATATGCATCAAATGTGATATCTTGAACATTTTTTAGATCACTGTTCCCAAAGGTAAACAGGACCTTTAACGTGTTCACACAGGAAAACAAACTTTATACATTGCATCTGTCAGTTCCTCGATCCTGCGTCGTGGTCCTTCGCTAACTATACGTATATCAACCTATCTTTTTGCCTCAGTCCCTTGGCTCATTTTTGTTTTAGTGTTCTCATTTTGTTGTGTTTTCTCCCCAGAGGGGAAACTCTCTTACAGGGCTCTGAAAACGTATCAAAACGTCAGGCCATGAATGTTGGTTTTCGGTCGAACGAGCTTTTACTATAGTGTCAAGCAACTGATTCTTTTCGCAGTGACTGCAATCTAATAGCCGGAAACCATGTATTGGTAAAAGTAAAAGCAAGAAACAAAACAAAACAACACCCCCTCAAACAAAAAATAGATACCACTCACAGTCAAGCACGTAGGTATACGCAGTGCCACTCACTTTTATTGATATACTCATTGCAAATACTCCCTTCCGTTAAAGGATATATTTATGTTATGTATTGAAATAATGGAGAATTCCCATATTTCGGAAGCTGAAGGTTAGTATGAAATACCATTAGTACAATAGTCGAGTGAGTGATACGTTCAATCATTCAGTCCATAAAAATACAGTCTGCTTGAGATTGTGTATGCTTCTTCGCGTTTTCGTCAAAATGCAGAAAATAAAGAGAACTACAGCAATCCATGGTGGCATATTGAATTGTAATACTATACTTCACATGAGAAATAATGCAGTCTTTTTGACGCTCAAAGTTCAATGTAATGCCATATATTTGCATTTGTATTAGGATGCTAGTAAGACACTGTAATTTGACTGTCGATCATTTGCCAACACATTACATAGCATACAGAAAAGGAAAAGGAAGGCGTTAATATTTAGAAGGGAAATCCCTTGGAATTTTTCGCAGCCAGAGCTCTTCAATCGCACGTAGATTGCAATGACGCGAAAGTCACTGGTGAACTGGCCCTATGTATTTTCATGAAGGCTTCCGTTACTTTATATACTCGCGGTTAATCCCATATCTTCCCTACGAAAACTCCTATGCAAGCAGTGTTGATATTGTTGGAGCTTACGTCATTGGATCAGTGCAGCTTCAACCACTACTAATGTTATATTCGAACACGGCGCGGCGTTTCAAAGTTGCGCATTTGTGTACGTCAGGGCAGTGCTTGTTCAAACCTCATATTCATAGTCAGCGACCTAGGTCTAATCTCATGAGAGGATATGGCTAGAAACTCTTGCCAATATCACATAGTCATCTGGTTGTGAAAAACGCTAATAATTGCACACACGCACACCGCGTCTGTTCTCATCACTTCTGTACTCGTACCCATCCCCTCTCGTTCATCTTCATCTGTTGGATAAAATTAGTTTTGACGTATCTGAGACACGTTACATTTCGAGCCTCATCCATCGATTCAGTTGCAGACTGATTGTTTTGTCTCATTGATCTTCTTGTTTTTTTCTCCTGACTGTGACTTGTCCTCTTCTTCCTCTTTTTCTTTCTTCAGGCTTTTTATCCTTTATCCTTTTCTTCTTCTTTATCGTCTTCTTATTAGGCCTACCCTTTTTTGGTGAACACTTACCATCTACATGTGTATTATTTCTTTTTTCTCTCTCTCTGTTTTTGTTCAGAGCTGCGTATGTTATCGTGATCATCATGTAGATCGCGGGAAAAGTGATAAAAAGCCAATGATTGGGAGAAAGTAACTTTTATCTTCTGATATAGGCCTGCTGCAATTCCTCAAATGTTTTGCACATAGTACACCGGATCCCGGTGATCAATGGGCTAAGACGATTGCTCTATGCTGCGTAATGAAGATCATGCGCCAAGTAATATATATCTCAGCAATCTTCAATTCCAAATGTATAGGTCTTGATTTGTTCGAAGTAACAAGTGTTTCTACTTATTGTTGGTACACAATGTGAGTTATTTATCACTAAAAGCATGTCAACACCACATATTTGCTGTCACATATTGTCCTGCATACATTTTCGTAGAGCCTGATAGTCAAGTCAGGAATAGCAGTTGTCTTGGGTAACCTCCGCAAAGGCAGTGCGTTCTACTTGTGTAATTTTGAATTAAGGTGTTTAGTAACAATATTCAGCAAGCTCTAGTACCCTTGCAGCTATTATGGCATCTTCACCGAGACTGATAAAGTTTCGGCAGCCTCCGTGTATTGAGAGGAGAGAAAAGAGCTTTTCACCCCTCTCTGCCAAGATGTGGAATAGCACAACGGGAGATGAAACTCAATATGTGATTCAGATACATCACCATGGGAACGGGAGGTGGGAAAATTTTGAGAGATCTCGGAAACAATCCGGTCTGGCTGTGGGTAAATATCAGTTGTGTGCCCTGACTCACTGGGATTGCTCTTGCAACTGTAATGGGAAGACGGTCAATTTCCCTAATCTCCTTTCCATAAATGCATAAGTATTTCAACATAGCATATGTGCGTTTACACAGACCTATGTACACATCACGTACGTATATTACCTGTGAATTAGCCTGTATAGTGCTTCGTCAGTATAGAAATGCATTTTTATTTTTTATTTTTTTCGCCGCTCTCATTTTCTACTTCGTCTTCGATTCCCATTTTGTCATACCTTCACGAATGGATCCCCTTATTATTAATCAGGTCATTATCATATGAATTATGGTCCCTTGAGGCATAATACTATATTTACAAGTAAATTCAAAGCAGGCCATTCGTGATTACTCCTTTCGATTCCTCCCCAGCACACCCCTCCTTCTTCCGTGTGTAAAGCGGCCTTGAAAACAGATTTCAGTCGTTTTGTCACGAGGAAAGGGGTACGTGTCATCTCATTAAGCATCATTATGTCTGTTTATTGTGACTGCCCCTGCAATGTGGAAGTTCTCATGGAAGAGAAAATGCAACAATATGTTGTATATTATCCCCAAAATAATGATTCATTTAATTTGTTTATCAACTTGATTTTGCAGAGAAAAATTAATGTTACTTTACTGAATTTTTCTGTTATAGTTTGCTTTGCATTTTCGTTTGTATCGTATTCATGAGAAAAAAAAAGTTGCATAAAGAAAAATCAATGTTGAAATGTACGTCACAAAAGACTAAACTGTTTTTTTTTAAGTTTCTCATTGCCTGATGTTTTCTCTTTTTTACTCTCTCTCTCTCTCTCTCTCTCTCTCCTCTTCCACATGACTTTCTACTAATTCTTGTGCTGTCTATCTCCGCATGTAGCCATTTTAGCGTAAAGTTGTGCATGCAACATTTCAAATATTTCTTCTAACTTGAAATAGTTCTCTGTAACTTCAAATCGGTCTGCATACGCATAGGCCCCGCATTCAATTCTTCTGTCAATCCATCCTTCTAGCATGTCTCATTGTCTTCCTATCCATCAACAAGTATATAACAACCTATATGTGTGTGTGTGCGTGTGTGCGTCTTATCAGTTATAAGTTAGAGTCGCAGAATTATACGGCAAAAAAAAAAACTGCGAAAGTGAGTTGATTAAAGCTAAGGAATTTGATATCTATTCGAAAATCGTAAGGTTCATACGTCAACATCCTATCCGAAACCAAGATTCTAGGAATGTTTCCTCTCCGTTTCATCTTGATATCATTAGAGTACCCTCGGCACTGCTCATTATTGCTCTCTAACTCTGTGGAGTTTGCCCGGTAGACGAGAAAGAGTATACGCTATAAAAAGAGATTCGTTAAGTTGCGCCGAAGGCGGGCTTTGGAAGATTTCCGCACGGGGGAGCGAAAAAGCTACCCTCGAAATGATGTCGTTGTTGTTGCTGTCGTTGGGGTATTTTTAATGACACAGTAAACATAAAGACAAATTGGCATTTTGCAGACAGTGAAGATGAACCAATATTGTGTGCTAAGCTCATGCCGAATCACCACTAAGTGCTAATTGGAACACAAACTCGATAAAACTGTATCGATATAGAATCGTTATCTTCGTTATGAGCAATGGAGTATTAGAAAGGAGCATCATTGTTCTTCGTGATGAGCTTGAGAGTATTAAAAAGGAGCATCATTGTCATTATCATTATCCTCCTTAATATTCAGCCCTCATCACTAGTACAGTATTCAGAATAATGAAAATGATAGTGATCACTGTAATGGACGACATCACATCTAAATCATCAACGAGGTCTGTCAATCTTTAATGCTCTAAACAACATGAGAGAGGAACATGATTATCATATCAGATCCAACACTCGAAAGAGATGCTAATCCCAAACACACAAACATACACACACACACACACACACACACAAACACACACACACACACACACAAACACACAAACACAAACACACACAAACACACACAAATCGGAACTGCGAAGACACTACGGTCGTAAAGTGCATCCCGACATGAATTGTAATTCGATTGAATAAAATTCAGTTATCTGATTTATTGCCCTGTCTTTACTCAAAATGATGGAAACACATATTTCCGTTTTGTCAACAAGAAGTAATTCAGCACGCTTTCAGACCTTTCCATGCTTTTTCCTTATATCATTCTTAACGACAGCACAGATCCATAGTGAAAATTTGGCTCTCACGGTTACTCGTTCACATTCAGCCTTTCTATTTAATTCAGTCTTCAGCACCGATGAAACTGCATGAGCTCATCATTCACAAATTGGTCAATATTCAACTCGAAAATCCTGCGTGTAATTGATGCATCCATCTATATAATCACGAGATAATTGCTATGCCCAAGTGCATTGATGTATGTGTGTGCGTGTGAGCGCGTGCTGTGTGAATCGCCAGTTAGAGAAAGTGAGGTCGCTGGATAGCCCTCGCATGAATTTCTAATTACTTACTCCTATGAGAGGTATAACATATTTTGGAAGTGCAACATGTTGTCTCTACCACCCCTCCTTGTGGGACAACCATTATAACTTCAGTCTTGAAGCGAGACTAAGTCATCCCCTCTTAATCCCCATGCAAGCCCCTCGAAATAATTTATCATCCTCTCGAGGTACGGTTTTAAACCATGAATATTTATGATTCAATTTTCGTCTGTTGAGATCTTGCCTCATCCTGAGGCTCACGTGACATTAGTTGTCATGGCGACAGAGTCTTGCTGTCACGAGTGAGTGAAGAACGAGGATTATCATTGCCGTTATTGTACTGTTTCTTTTCCTGATTGTTCTGTTTGTGCACATCTGTCCCTATCATAATAGCCCAAAGGTTTGAAGTAGGGTCTCTTGTCCCTGGTGTTACGCTCCCTTTCGATTCTCTTTAGTTCTATTTCTGTCGTCTGCTCTTTTTATGTCGTCCTATGTGCATTGGTTGTTCAGTCTTGTCAGTCACCCATAGCCTCATGATTGCACCTGACGACAGCGGTGCAAGTGAGACAGCGACTTGAGCAAAGGTCAAGGGCGTAGACAGCACTCCTCATATAACTCTTGTCTCTGTCAGAACTCTTCATCGAAATGTATTGAATGGAAGGATATCATATCTTGCGTTACTTACAGAGTATTGATATATCATAAATTTGTGTTTAAAAAAAAATCAGCGTTGCGATCCATATCATACAAATGAGACTACCCGTCAAGCCACAGTATCTTTAAAAATAATACTTTTGACTCCTGCTTTTCTTCGAATGCTATGAGTATGACATTTTGTAGAGACGCTTAACGTTCTTTTAATAGTGCTCAGATTAACTGAAATTTGCTCGCAGATTACACAACTCTTTTACCTCACACCGCCTCCGAAATGATTAAACTGAGTATTCAGAATCTGCATGTTGACATTAGATGGTGATATGATGAGAGAACGGTATACACTTTGCCGATTCGTCTGGGCATCATCGTGATCATAATCGGCTGTATTTACATAAAATTTGTTCTTTTCAGCTTTCCTGTGCCTATGTTTCTTAATTTGTCCTCTTTTTGTTGGTTCTGTTCTCCTTCATTTTTATCCTTTTCGGTTTCTTCTTCTTCATCATCTATTCATCTGTCTTTCCCTCTTTCCAGTTCTATGTACGTGTTTATGCAAGCTTTGTTTACTGATTGCTGATCAGTTCTACAGTTGTCTCCTATTCTGAAAGGGTGCATTGATTATTGTTCTAGGACAAAGTACACACTTTGTAGCATCACATTATAAGACTGTTTTCTAGCTTTCTTTTGCTTTGTGTTTCAACATTGTTTCCGCAGAGATTCTACATCTGATCTCAAGGTTGTCTTGAAGTGTAATCTTATATCTTAAGAATAAAATTCATTTCCTACTTTCTTTCTTTGCTGAATAATATGCGAGGAAAGAAGACGAAATTCGATCCGCCATGCTACCTTAGAAGTTTGGGCATTTTTGACGCCACAAACCGGTGACTTAAAGCTGTTTCCACAGCAAGATGCATGTTGATCGGTAGACTGTGTGTGCACCGTAACAATCCTCATTCAATGACGTCACTATACACGTGCATTATATCTATCATGACTCACACACACACGAGCAATGCGGCAACCACTACTAATACCCCCATTCCACAAAGATTTTCTCTCATCAGTCACTCATCGGAAGCTAATTAATCGCTTCCGGCCACCCACCGAAGTATATCGGATCGCAGTCCGATGAATCCCACTTGTGTTGGTCGACTATCAGGTCAGTGTCAGACATGTCATGGGGTGATACGATGAGGCAAGATCGTCCGATGAGGATCACGCGCGACATGTCTGACACTCACCTAATACTCGACCAACACAAGTCGGATTCATCAGACTGCGATCCGATACAATGCGGTGGGTGGCCGGAAGCGACAATCTTTGCTTCCGATGAGTGACCGCTGAGAAAAAATATCTGTTGAATTGGGGTATATGCATTGAGTCTTCCACCTCTTACCGCTGTTCTCTTCGACTTGAGGGTGTTGGGAAGTCAAAATCATCGAACGAACGACTCCTCATTTGTGTTTCGTTGTAGGACCTTCTATAAGCTATGCATTTCAGGATACCACTTCATTTCAGCAAATATACCACTGCTCCTATAGTGGTAGGACCTAGTGGTTCGTGACCAAAAAATAAGTATACGACTTGATATGATCTGATATTTAGTGATTGTCCTCTTTACCATCTATCATTGTTGATATATCACGTCAAATCAAAACGACACCTTCAAAGCTATAGATGTGACTAGGGCTGGACATTATCGCTTCAGTATTTTGTTTCATGCATGCGCTGATTTTGTTACCGAGCGGGACTTTTTGGGGCTCATGTGCGACTTCCCATTATAAAAGGGCTAGTCACTCTGCACGCCCTGCGAGGATTAGTGACCTAGAAGAGACACGCCCATTCACCGTGGTCGAGACTTCTGACTGCGAGTGATTGTTCACCTGCTAATGTCGCTACTCGCAGGCAAGTTGCAATCACGCCATCGACAGATGATGCATCATTTTTCTCGCGGGCGAATGCATCGCGCGGAGAAAGTGTAATGATTACAGAACATGATGTATTGCTGTTCTTTCGACACGTCTGGCAGGCAAGGTCCTACGCCTTGCTATAGATTCCCTAAGCCCAGAATTCATCAATATAAAACTTGTTTTTTTTCTCTCTCTTGCTGCAGCTGTTGCATTCTCAATGTAATCCATTGTTCTGATCACATCACCATGCATAACCGTTCTGGAAAAGATCCTTGAGAGGGAGGAGTTAAATACTCCCTATATAATCAGTGATCACGATATCTATTAATTGCGTGATCAAGTACACTGTAACTACCCCTTACTTAATATTCCACAATTTATCATTATCATTGCTTGAGAAACGAGAAGCCATCGCACACGCACACTCATCATTTCTGCCTCCCCCGTCCTCTCCCCCTCCTCTCCCTCTCCCCCCCCCCCCCCCCATTCCCACCTTGATGATTAATAATTGATTGTCAGATCAATAATGACTACTTCTAAAGTTTAAATCATTGTGATCGAATTTTCTCTCTGACAAAAAAACAACAAATTACAATTCATGTATATTTTCTTTCTATGTCACTTGGCTCCTTCACTTCTTTAGCAGCTTGCATCCTGTCTACATTATAATCCAAGTTCACACCAATACATTATTCTCTTCCACCTAAAAGAAAAAAAAAATGTTTCTATAAAAGCCTCTCACGCCCTGGGGAAATGTCCTGATAACTTGACTCGCTGAGATTCATGGCAATGGTTCAAAAGAATCATTACAAGAAATTCGCGTGTTTTACCTGCATTTCCTTAGGTACGTAAAAGAAACTCAGTGTATTAAGTTGGTAGGTTTTTGTTTGTTTTTTTTTCTACGGTGCGCACACTTTGATTTTGTAGCACTCTTCGTCAGAAGATATGAACTCATTTTTTATGTACTGATTGATTTCTGATTGAAAACTTTGTCCTTTCATCACGGTTTTACACTGAAATACATAGTCAACAGACTTACAAAGTGATCAATTATTGTGTCCAATATGATCTTTCAGATTTTGTTGTAGTTTTTGTTATTGAAAAGCAATACAATATCTGACATCCAAAAGCATGCCATCATCCATCAATTCCAATGCACATGTGAAGCATGCATGAATAGCTAAGCACCGCTCTCATGAAGATCTATATACTTGTATATCTAATTTTTCAAATAACTAAATTGAGAAAGTTCGGTCCGAATGACCTTTATCTGCTCAAGTGAACCCTCTGCTAAACAAATTCACATTTGTTTAGCAACATTCAACATTCTAACATGTGGGCTATCGGGATAAATGTTTCCTGTGAAGTATACAAAATATCAACTAATCATGAAATTATTTCCAATCTCGATTTATTATTCATAATTTTGTGGTGATGTATTGATCTACTGAACTTCGAAGCGATACATTAGAAGTTGAAGACTATACTAGTACTTCATGAAAAATACTTGAAAGAACTGAGCTTTTTGTGTGTAAAAGGAACGTTAGCGCTGCAGCCGAGCCCCTGTAACCACTAACACCACAAAGTGAGACTACAATAATATATGCATCCAGAAGTGTGGCCCCAAATAGACCGCGGCCTATAGCATTACCGTTTACACTATAAAGCTTCGGCCGCGGTCCTCACTTCTAGAATTGTTATCGTTGGTTTAATCTGACAGTAAAAAACAACAACAACAACAACCAACCAAATAACAAATAAAAAGCAAATGAAAGCTATGACTAAAGTGCTATCTGCACTGGGGATGCTTGCATTTCAACATTTCGGTGAGTTTCGTGCCTGCACGCAAACAAAAGTATGAACGATTTCTAGAGAATAGCTCTGTTTTCATGATAGCGGAAAACAGGTGGCAAAAAGTTGAATATTTCAAGAAATTGACTATTACTCTAAATTACCATAGAAATTACCGTTACAATGAAATAAACAAACTAACAGCAACTGGGACAGTGAAATTTTACGAAGCAGGATTATGATGTCAACTGTGAGGTAAATCTGGTGGAACTGAAAAGAGGACCTGTAAAGTGGGTAGCTTCGGATCCTCCGGTATGGAAAAAACCTTTGCAGACTTCTGATGGATTTCATTGTGGAAATGCACCCATCCTCAGCCATGTTGACTCTCTAGGAGGCATTCGATCAATTTGACAAACATTAGATCAATCACATGAAGCATAGCCGCCTGATAAACAGCAAAGTGTAATAACGTGGTGCTAAACTGTTCTGGCGAGTTCCTGAACCGTTTACACGAGCACACTGTACAGAAACTATACCAAAATGTGACAACTTATTCCCATGATCTACTGTACATAACCGTTTGATTCAATCGGTTTCGGCCAAAGGATCTGTACAATTATATCGTATCTTATTTGTGATAAGTTAAGATCTCTGCTACGAAATGAATACAACACCGGCACATGCCGCATGCCCAAGTTTTGAAAAGTACATGTCATATTCTATAGTTCGTGTCTGTGGTTGATTGCACGGTTCTTGGAGATCAGAAATTAATTGTTGTTTGTTTTCTTTTCAATTTTGTTTTTGTATTCTATGACAAATGCTGATATGCACGAAGGGAGCACTTGATTTGACTGAAGGTGTATTTTGGTCTGCCATGGTATGAAATCGACCTGGATATTACGAGCAAGTACCTAAAACAAGGTGACCGTACGAGACGATGAAAAAGACTATGGATTCACCCCTTGAAATCTAGAATCTTGCTGGATGTTTATAATTCAGTTGTCAGTGGGTACATCATGTTTCACTGCTGTTCGTAAGAGTCGTGATATGATGCACATACATCTACAACGGGGAAAAAGCATTGTTTAGCATGGTGCAAAAAACACGTGAAGTAATCGAAGTAATCGTAAGAATCGTAATCTTAATCTCTTGCGTATGTCTTAAAGCGGGACTTGAGTCTCCATTGTGGCTTCTAATCAGGGACCCTTGCCATGCTCGCGCGGAGGACTCGTTAAAACCGGGTCTAATATTTCGCGATAACATGTACACCAAACACAGCCACCGTATCTGCTGCAATGACTAGCGAATGATAAATCTTGAGCACACAGAAAACGGTACATGTACCAGGATGGCTGTTGAACAATTATACTCCGCCTATATAGTCCCATCGACTCTAAGTTTGCATGGAGAATGGTGATATGAGTCGACGAAGCTCTTTTTTTAAAGGGAACATGGGAAGTTTAACATGTCATTTCCTTATTACGCATCTTGTTTCATTTGAGTGCAATGATCACATTGTGACATGGGATGTTTGATTTACGAATACAGTGCCATTACAATAATTATGTATCTTTCCTTTTTTTTCAAAAGCTTTCATCATGATTAAATCTTTCCATATGTCTCTTTCATTCAATCTAGTTTCGAGTTCTTTTCTTCCGAAATATATGATCAAAAAGGAAATTTATTGTCGATGAACAGGAATTCACCACATACAGTATCTAAACTTAAAAGGGTAGTGCTTTAGATGCAACATCCTAGCTGGACATATCAATAAGTATACTCCAATGAAAAGAAAATGATTTTTAAAATGACGAATATCTTAAACTCCGTGATTAGAATTTTCAAGATGTTTAGAAGTGCACAATTTTCATCGTTTAATATACAAAGAAACGGGTTCTCCGATTCTATTTGGATATCCCAACGTAACACTCTTTTGAGCTCATATCTTGTTTCGTTTTTAAGTGCTGCCACATCCCCCTCCATCCCCTAACAAACTTAATTCCCTGGCATAGACATTAACAAACAATAGAGGGATACTATTAGACCTACAAAAAGTGTGGTTACTCGCAGTGAGAGGATACTGAACAATAACTAGCATGACTAGTGTGGGCATCCATACCAAAGGTGTGATGCGAAATCAATTCGCTACAGATTAGAAAGTGTTGACCAAAAGTAATATTTGCACAACCCATATGAAAATGCGCTTTTGCAAGAACGAAGAAAAAGAATATAATCTGACCAAACAAACTGATATATACATATAGACTCACTTATCGGGGGTATTTTTCTATACATTCAAAATGGAACCAAAGGAAACGTCATATTGTGTATCACTGTTGTACATCATGCATCCATCATCAATGATATTAAACTATAAAATAAAAGTGTCCCTTTAAGACGCAGAAGTATGTAAAAATAGCCCAATGATGTGGCTGGCTGTGGAAAGAATAGTAAAGAAAAGGGAGAGAGCAGGAGAGAGAGAGAGAAAGAAAAAGGGGGTAGAGAGGGAGAGGGAGAGAGAGAGAGAAGAGGGAGGGAGAGCAAGAGAGCTATGTAACCAACTTTAGGTAAAATTCATTACAAATTCGATTTGGTTTGATTCAAAACCCACAAAATTGATAACTGCGTCATCGACCCGTACAGCTGCTCTAGGTTTTTGATCCTTATTTCTGCCAAATTGGAATTTACCTGAAGAGGAAGGAACGTAGGCTGGTAGTTAGAGGCAAACTAATGAAATTGATATTGCGCTATGTAGGGCAGTATCTTGAAATATGCGCAGTTATTACACGCATGGGAATCGCATGCATGGCTCGCACGAGAGATGTGTACATAGTGCTACTGATTGTTTGTGTATCTTGGGGCAAGAGATGACCATATTGTTGCTTCTTCCGTTGATGTCTTACGTGACGTGGAAAACATTTTTAGTATTCACCCATTTTCCTGGCGAGTATTATAAATTCAAGACACATTCCAATCCAATTCTCCTTCTTATTTTCAACTCCCTTCCTCGTTTGTTACTCCGTGCGCGGAGGGCTTATGAATCATTCACTTCACGCCAAAATTAACTCTATCACTGCTGGGATTGTATCTTTTCCCATTTATAATGGATGCTTTATTCACGGACAATAGCAACTGCGGTGGGTGATGTAAAATGGATAGACTTGATGATAAGTAACGTCATGCTTTGGGTATTTGATTAAGTAATATAGGCGGTGGGAATTTCATCTGCACCGGTTACCAGAGACGGAGTGCGAGAATATAGGAATAAAGATAAAGATAGCGCTTATACGTGTAGTGGAGGTTAGAGAAGTAGAATAACATCTTATCTTCAAATGAATAACAAAATAATATTGATGGCAATGACGTAGGTCAAATGTGGATGGGTTCAGGACCCACCTTCATATACATGTGAATAGAGAGAATGCAGCAGTATAGGACACAT
This sequence comes from Diadema antillarum, assembly GCF_040938485.1. Lineage (NCBI taxonomy): Eukaryota > Metazoa > Echinodermata > Echinoidea > Diadematoida > Diadematidae > Diadema > Diadema antillarum. Next base: position 935,917 of record NW_027271508.1, read on the forward strand.
TGGTGAAAGTTTGAGGAAAATCGGACAGTCCGTTCAAAAGCTATGATTTTTAAAGTTTCAGTGCCGCGAAAGCTGGATGAGAAGAGTATTACTAAAGCTTGCGATGTCCAATGTGTAGAATGATGATAAGGAAAATATAACGAAAATCAACATATTTTCACTTTTCTCGCATAATGAAAGATCACTTGACTAAATTGCCTCTTTCAGAAGGCAGGGGAGTGACATTACCCTTAACATAATGTCAGTGACAAGTTGAGAGAGGGAATGTGTATTTTTTTCCAAAAATGAAATTTTGTCAAATTCTCTTTATCATCGTTCTACGCATGTGACATCACAAGCTGTGATGTCTTCTCATCCAGCAGTTACTTTGCACAAACTTAAAAAAATCATAACTTTCAACGGATGGTCCGATTTTCCCAAATCTTTTACTGATGTGTTCTATACTTAGTATTGCTGTATTCACTCAATCCACATGTTGATGAAGGTGAACTTGTCCTTTAAAGTAAAGTAATGACAACACTGTTGATCTTCTTGAAAAAGTTGATTGTCCCGGAGAAGTAAAACGTTAGAGATTAAAAGATCTTTTTAATGACCGAATCACATGATGGCGGGGTATCAGATGAGTGAGTAAAACTCACCGACAGCGATATACACGCCCAGGATACATTTTGCTTCCTCTTATTCTTCTTCATTGAACCTTTGGAAAGATTTTTTTCTCATACAACTAACCAGAGGTATAACGTATGCAAAACTACAGGTCACAGTAAATACATACAATATTTCTGTGCGTACCTAATTCAATTCATCACCATCACCTTCATCTTCAGGATCACATTTTTCTTCTCACCGTCACACTTTCATCATAGTCATGGTATATCATATCTTTATTAGTATCTATGCACTAGAATATGAAAACTTAATGCATTATACATGTTCGGGGGTTTTTCCATTCTGCTAAACTGAATATGTACATGATATAGGTTTCCTGGGCTGCCACATGTTCAAGCATCCGCTTATAGTGGCAGTCCTTCTTCTGCATAATTTCTTCGGTGATTATTTGCAAATTTGGCAATACAACATATTATTTTGGTAATGGAATCAACGTACACATTTATCTTTTCTCCTTTGAATCGTGTACATTGTGATTTATATATTGTTGTTTTCTAAGGTACTACTGAAAAGAACTCTGATTCATGTATGAAAATAATGTTGAAGAAAATAAATCAACAACCAACAAACAAAAACAAAGTATGCAAAATAGGAGCCAGGCAATCGCTTCATGAAAAGATTCATGTGTGACTGGAGGGGTGTTTCCTGAAATTCATCACCATCATCTTGACGGGTTCGAGTTTTTAAAAAAATCACTGTCAACGCCTACCATCTAAAGGCATGAGTGTATTTGCAGTTATTACTCTCGTATTTTCCTGCTAACGTGCGTCAACTTCCTCCAAAAGATACACATCTAGACGGCGCAGGTGTGCACGACACGAGAGTTTAGCAAGATGGATTTGATTTCTTCCTTTGCTCCTTTATATAGGATGTGATCCAGAAATATCCCAGCAGCGGAAGAACTCCTGTGTTTGGGTGCCCTGGCTGACTACCTTGGAGGCAAGCCATCACTTCGGGCAACTGAGCCTTCAAATATAGCACACTTTGCGGCCGTGACTCGACCACAACCAGTGGGCACTGCCAGAAGAGGCCAGGGTGAACGGTTGTAATCTCTGAAAGTACTTAATTATGAAATATCTACTGACGGCGACCACGTGCATTCTACGTAGCATTCATTACTGTCGATGACCGCACACCGGTCCATGTATTTATTTTCCCGCAATACCGATCCACTGATACCTCTGCACAGACACCTTTACACGCAAACACCCACTTTATCATGTGAAAGTACCACAGCAATCAATATCGGCTTACAAGTTTTATATCACAAGTACGAGAGCAATTTCATTCCTTGTCTTGTGTTGTTGATGGCTCCAATCCATCAAGTACTAAAGACTCTTCCCAGATCATTAATATAACACCCCCTTCTCATATACAGCCATAGTGAATACCGAAACATAAAAGTGAAAGTGACAAAGTGAAACATTTTCCTTCTACGTGTGTGTCTTCTATATACAACCTTACAAACGTACCTTACAAATACATTTGCCACACGATGTGAGTTTAGCATGATGCCTTTTTTAACTCTTCAGGAATGCAGACGGGTTGATATGCGTCGTTCTCACACAATATGTGACGTTTTATGACGCCGGCAGAGTCCTGGCCCCCTCGCAAGGCCGTCACTTGCCGTCAACGGCAAGCCGTAAACCGCATTAAAAAGTGACATCACGCTAACCACGTGGCGCTGCTTCATGATAAACCATGAAAGTGTGTTTCCAGTTGTTTTATGCTGACAACATGGCCAAATGGTCACACAGCTGCGAAGATGTATATGTATATGATACTTGGTGGCAAACCCAAATCAAGACATTGATGGCCTATATACAGTATATCACATGATACGTGTTCATGAATTGGCATCCACGTGTGGTGCTAGCAAACCCCAGAATGTGTGCACGGGTGCCTTATCACGCTGATCATGAACGCACATTTTCGTTTCAAGAAATTAATCAAAACAAACTATGAATTTGCAAATTCGTGACATGGGGGGGGGGGGGGTGAAGGAGGACACACGGATAGCTCGAAACGTGCCTTCAAAAGGTCGAGTGGAAATGCTTTGGACACGCTACTAAGATCAGGAATTAGCAGAAAGAGTGAAGACACAATTTCTAATCGCAAATGAAATTGCCGATACATTCATATTCATTGAACGTGATTCAAGGAACTTTGAATTAAAAACTACAAATGTCGCTCTGGCAACTGGTACGTATGCCTCCGCTAGCTTATGGCAATTTTTTAAACTCATAAATGCGTAAACTAATGAGTAACAGCATAATTTCACGGAAAATGATTTAGAAGTCTGTTGGAAACATGTACGGACATTGAAGATTCTTGGTAAGCAGCGAACCATTTACAAGGCAGAAGAAACCATGTTCCCTAGAGATCTATCAAGATTATCAAGATTTCAAAAAAAAGAATGTAAAAATACTTATTGCAATAGCAAAAATGATCAATGAATTAGCAATTCACTTATATCAGACAAAGTGAAGTGCGGAAATTTACGGCCTTTTTGTGTGTGTGTATGGTGAGTGTATTTTTATGTGTGACGGTGAGTGTATAACAATGGTTAAGTACAATTTTAAACGCAAACTTCCGAATGTCGCGTTCAGATTTAGCTTGAAATCAGATTGAACAACAAACCTTTTTTTCAATTTGATTTTACCTCTAAGTCACTTCCAATTTCTAGAAGCATTCTGATATGTATATACGACTAGTATTGCGAACATTCAACTTCGATCTGTAATGCCGTCTCTAGAGATTATTGTGATAATCTTGGATTGGAGGGAATTTTTTGCTGTTGTTTGTGCTTTTTTGCCATATAGATTAACCTTTCGTAAATTTATTTTCGTTAGGCACGTAGGGCGCCCATCTCGTCAAGTAACTTTGCTTTTAGTGACAGTCCCTGTGACAGCTTTTAGTTACTCTTTTTATTACAAGATAAAATACTGTGATCTTAGAAAATGTCATTATAAATAAAAGAATTGTTCTCTTAGAAAGTTTGTTCAGAAAAGCATATCAACCATTGAAATACAGCATCTCATATATACATTTAATGTGTCTTTGAATTCGTGTATACTTTGTTTACTCATTATGCATTATACGTTGATTTTGTTCTTTGTGACCATTGTATTTCCTTTCGATTTTTGTATCATGAAAGGTTGCAGAAAATAAATGAAATGAACTGAATTGAACGGACGTCCAGGAACAAGCTGTTTGGCCTACGGTTTACGACAGCTAGTCGACTGATCATCGTAACTTTTTAAGATTGATTGTGTTTGTGGTGCATAAAGGATGCATAACATTTCATCTCTTCTATGATGTGATACTTCCCTCAAAGATTAGACGCTTTCAGTATACTGTACCTTAAAGGAGTAATTTACCATTATGTGAATTCATGGCTCCTTCCGTGCAAAATCTTTACTTTGCGATTTATCTAATCCATTCTGTTCACAAACTTCATCTGACATTGTCTGAAGTTGAATTTCCATGTTACAGCAGTAACGATGAATACTAATACTTGTATGTTTTGTTTTGCATTTTTCTTTGTAATTGTTCTTGTTTTAAGAGCACGAGCGTCTGCAGCTTTATCGGTCTCAAAATTCTTAACATTTTTGATTCCTCTGCATTACATGTTTTTTGTCATAACACCATATTTTCCATCCTTCCCTTTTTCTCTCTCTCTCTCGTTTCCTCTCTTCTTCTACATACGTGTACCTTTTTCTATCTTTTTCCTTTCTGTGTGTGTTCATTTTTGTCTTCATTTTGCCCACAAGTTAACTTAATTAAGTTGTGATATTTTGCTTGAGTGAACGTGCAAGTGCATAAACAATCCGGTGACCTTTAATATCCTGGGGGTATATTTCATAACGTGTGACCTTATCCCACAATTCTTTGTATAACTATTGAAAGAGAATTTACCTCGGAAGACATAAATGGAAATTAAGTTCTCTCATTAACAAGAGGTCCATCCGCGTGGTGTAGTTGGAGTGTGTACGAGCTGAGTATAACAATAGATGTAATCTGACCATGTCTCAGACTTTCTGTTACGTTCGAGATTTGCTGGAGTAATTTTCCCAGGACAGCCGTATCGAACACACTTGGGATTTTCACAATAGAAAGCACAGGTTAACAGCAAGATGAACTTCTAGGTGATATGAGCTGGCACTTCGGAATCGCGCTGCACAGCGGAGAGAGACAATGCCTGATGCTTATAGCTCACCAAAATAGACAGCGCTATCATCTCATTCACTCACAAATATGAACTGGACCAAAGAAGAAAACAATGTAATACGAATTATAAGTTTCCTGGTACGTCGGGAATGTTGTCAACATTACCTGACTTAAAGTCACTAAAGGTTTTGTAATACAATCATTTCCAACGTAACTCTATCATATAGGGTCTACATGTTATTACAAAATAGCCAATGGAGGCAGTACTGTAGCAAAGTAGTGGCAGTAGTAGCAGTAGTAGTAATAGCAGTAGTGGTAGTGTAGTATGTAGTTATAGCAGTAGTGGTAGTAAAGTAGTAGTAGTAGTAGTAGTAGTAGTAGTAGTAGTAGTATTAGTAGTAGTAGTAGTAGTAGTAGCACTAATATCAATAGTGGTAGTATAGTAGTAGTCATTTAACGTAGACAGTGTAAAACATAACGGTATGATATTGGCATCACGGGTTTGTGACACTTGTAATGGCAGCAGTAACGGTATCAAAATAATTATCAATTTTCATCAACGAATTATAAATCATTATTCCGTGATCCTCATTCTCAGATTTGTCCCCGGATATATCCTTTGCACATACTGTAGCCATTTTTATCAGTTTAATTTGATCGCATGACGATATCTTAACCTGAAACACAATTTGGATGTGAAACCAGGCTATTGTCGATGGTCACGCATGCACAAACTATCGATCCTCCCATAAACCCATCAAACCTTTCTACATATTTCCAAGTACATTGAGGCCTTCTTTGCTTCATTCCATCTCATTTCGCTTATTGTTTTCTTTCAAGTAAAAACATAGACACAATTAAAGGCTAGTTACGAGTAATACTGATTGAAAAACCTGTGGACCTATACATGTATACAAACAGCCCCTCTTGCTTAGATACCAACACACACTATACCCACGTATGATAATAAGACCATAACTGTTACACTGTTTTTCTTGTATCGAAACTGTCCCATTTCTGCCGTCATCGTGGTCATAATGAAACAAGCCAAAGAGAACGATTCCCAATACGAAATCGTTCATCAAAACATAAATACTTCAATTGCAATACAGTTTTGTATTCTACAGAATATCCATTGTTCACTCCACAGTATGAAAACTGAGACTGTACGCCTTCAATGTTGAATCGCTGGGTACAAATTGATTTTGTTTTTCATCTTATTCAACCTAAATATTGTATTATGTATACAATTCACGGATAGGCTATTGACGCAGCTGAATAACTTGTAAAGTTGAATGTAAACCGCACACACATTCGTATTAAAGAAACTATACAATATAAAGCTTAAACTGATACAAACTGCATAGCGTTATCTGAACGCGATTAAATCATCGTGGTGATATTGCGTCCTTTTCTCCTTTCTCAATTCTCCTTTCTTTTATCTTTCTTCCCTTTTCTCCTCCTCCTAGTTTATATATCATGGTTCCATTGTATAGCCTCGTGCTCCTATATGCTATTGCCTTAACAATAACTGCTCCTGTCACAATACTATAGCATATATATACTATACTACACTATGCAGCAATACAGCAATAAACAGGCATGATAATCGTTAGGCCTGTGTATTGATCTACTTCATAATAGAAACTCGTTATTGCCCCTTACCTCTTCTTTTTTCTCTTGTTTTGTCTATTTCATTCTTTCTTCTTTCGCTCCTTTTATACTTTTTATTTCTTTATTTTCCCTTTATCTATAATGTTCTCATTCTTTTTCTCCATTTCTTCTCCTCCTGCCATTTTTATTTTCTTACCTTCTTCTCAATTACTTGGGCTTTTCTATTAGTTAAGAAACATTCCCAAAGTGTGAAATTTCCTCCTGTTTTTGAATAGAGTTGAGATCTACGTATACAACACAAATGGCTTCTTTTATATCCACCCAACAATATCAACAAACTGTTAGAGTGCAAGACCTTTCCAACTGGCAGCCGTATACAAAGAGTTATGGAAGAAATTACCTACGTATCTCGGCACACTGACATTAGATGATTTTAAGAGTCTCTTGAAAACGTATTTCTTTAATTTGCCAATGGACTAGGCTTTGCGCTGTATACAGTTGTATATAGAAGTTTTGTCATTTCTTATCTTAATTGCCTTGTTTTCTCTTCTCTATCTCTCTCATGTCTATTTTCCTTTATTTCTTTGTTTTTCTTCCGTCAATGTGCATACAGACATTAATTTATATATTTCTGGTGATATACTCTGTGTAAAACATGGTTTATTATTATTACTGCATGGGGTCTACTGGCTTTGGGTTATATCATTTTCTCCGAAATGACTGACAAGTAAGTTTTCTATTGCGACAGAGAGCTCATTAGTATCCATCAATAAGAGGTGATTTCAGAAACCACATAATTCCAGGTCATTTCAACGATACCAGGTTGTTTCCAATCAGCCGAAACTGCTGGTATAGTGATTGGAACCTTGCGCAGTTCGTTTTAATCGAGTTGCAAACAAACGGTCAGCAGATCTCCACTCCATACATTAAAAGCAGAGAGACATTTTCAACACATTGCAGGCATCATCAGGGATTATCTTTTCTTTCTAAAGAACACACACACACACATACACTCTAGAGAATTTTCCTAAATGACCAAGAAGTTACAATTCACAATTGATCAATCTTTTTATGGATTCATTTTCCTCGATTTCTTTTAATGATCGGTGCTTCTATGGTCACTGTCACTAGTTATAGGTTTTAACACTGACGTACCGTTGCATTGCTATCCGATGTATCACTCGTCGTCCCATTGTTAAAGCTTTTTAAAGTATAGTAACAAAGAAAGTTAGTTTCTGTTATTCCTATATAATACACATAGGGCCTATTCAAGTACTGTGAAATCACGTTTGTAATTACTAAAACGCTGTGCAGCTATCTTTGTCTGGATTCAGGAATCCCTTCATTCTTTCCAGAATTTATGTGAATGTAGCCTAATTCAAAACAGTTTTTAAAAAATCGATATCACTTGGATCGTGCTGCAAGCTTCTAAAGTGCAAGCCATGTACGTCCTACTTCGTTGGCCGTAATATACTAAGACGAAAAGACAAAATGGTCGAGTTTTGTCAATACAGACCTTTAAAAAGGAAAAATTGAGGTATATGAAGGTTTCGCATTAATTTTGTTGTATTGCAATAACTAAGGGATAATGACTTTCAAAGGGGAAAGGGTTTACAATTAGTTCCTGAATATTGGACTACTAGATCATCACGCTTGTTTGCGCAAAATATCAATACAGTTTTACTACAAGTTTGTTACATTATCACCTCGGTTATTTTGCACAAGTCCTGCGCTCTTGTAATTATCTTATTATGTCCTATTCCGACAAAACAGAATCATTCAGTTGTCTTATTTTATTGGTTACGTAAAAAAAAAATCAAGTTGAACGTAGTGTGGTATAGTTCTCAAAGTATGATATCGATGTCACCACCGTGTAAACAGAGGCATTCCTAAGAGAATGTAGAATGCCAATCCGATTGAACGAATAGCACGGATTGGATGATAACACGACATGGCTTATAAGACGTGTACGCCTTCCAAACATCCCGAAACAAATTATGAATTTTATCATGCACGTGTAGGCCTCTATGGGGCAGGTTGAAGAACTCAATAATGCAAATACGTCATAGCTTTCTTCTCTGACAAGCAAATCCTGAGCTACAATAGCCTTGTCTGAGAGTACACATTGTGAAGGCAGACTCAAATCTTTGCGTTATAACGTCTACGTGACAATGCCTACTATACGACAAACGGATTACCGCTGGGATATTAAAGAACGAAATCCGAAATGCACATTCAGTATACATCGGGACGGACTTACCTTACAGAGTGTGTTATGGTGCATGTAACATCGTTTCACAAATCGCACGATCAACCAGTTTAATCCTCGATCATCCCGATTATGTAAACGATATTCGCGTGACATTTACGCTGTCCAATGCAGACATAAACGAGTCATTTCCACACCTAATGATGAAGCTACCATATCACGACAAACTCCGAGAAAGTCATCACGTGAAATCTGCGGGCTTATAGTTTGTTTTCAGATAGTATAGGGAGAGCTTTGCGTACCAGCGAAAGGAGTGAAAGTGAGAAATCGCTAAGTAAATTTGCCTTAGCGGTCTCTTACCTCGTTCGTGTTTGGACAGCGTAGTTTTGTGAATAAGCTGACCCGACTCGCTCCCAGGTCTCCCTTCTCAAAAAGCTGCAGTTCCAGTGTCTGAAATCAATCAACATTTACAACTGTCTGTCATCGTATCTCTCTCACCCTCTTACTCTTTCTCTGGTTCTCGCCCTCCCTCTCGCTCACTCTGTCCAATGATATGCATTATATATTTAAACCTTCATAAATAGGATGCATATTGCCTGCATAAAGATTTCCAAGACAATTGCTATTCCTGATTTGACTATCAGGCTGTACCGACTGTTTTCAGCTGGTCTTATTCGAAAATATCTGCAGTCAATATGCGAGCGCACATGAGTGATGTTGACACACCTTGAGAGATGAACAACTCATATTGTGTACCAACAATAGGTAGAAACGGTTCTTACTTCGAACAAATCAAGACCGACATTTTGACTGAAGATCTTTTAGTCATTATTTTGGTAGTCAGCATGAAAACCCCGTCACGACATAAAGTAATCGTCATAGCCCATTGATCGCCAGGATCTCATGTACATACATCAAGCTTTATTAGGAATGACAATATGACAGAGGATACGAGTTATACTTTACCCTGATTATTAGTTTTTGTTAATTTTCATTTTTATCATGAGTTTGTTTGTTTGTTTGTTTGTTTGTTTGTTTTGTTTTGTTTTAAACCGCAATCGACATGACGGTCGCTATAGCATGCATAACAACAGCTCTGACCAAAAGCAGGAAAGTAATAGCTGCAGAAAAGGGTTGTGTTTTCTTTTCTTGGACGCACTGTGTACACACACACACATACACACACACACACACACACACACACACACACACACACACATACATACATACATACATACATACATACAAACACAAATACACACACACACAAATATAAATTTATACAGTTGAATATATTTCTCTCGCATTTCATTCTCTTCAAATTGTGCTTCAGGCATCACAGGAAAAAATAGCTCTTGCACGAGGGTTTCGCCTTTTAACAAAGGGATTTCAAGTAATGAAGGGATGGAAATGAAATAATCGTACCATTTTATGTATACTAGCATACAGTCATACATAGACAATTAGATCGACCTGTTGTCCTTTGACGGGGGGGGGGGTCATAAATCTATTCTTAAAGTTACGAACGACTTAAACGACTGGAACACGTTCTGATGCGTTATGCTTATCAGAATTTCAATAATTCAGTACAAGAACTGATCGCCAGTCGTTCTTAAGTCGTTTGTAACTTTAAGAGCAGCTTTATGAAATACCCCCCCCCCCCAGTTTCACATATTTCCAAGATATCTAAATTTACATCAGTCAGTCCTATCCATCTTGTAGTTGTGAAATGTAATTAATTCTCCATCCATTCGAAACAGAAACGAGCTTGCCATATCCGAGGAAGTACAAGGCTCGCCGAGTACCTCCTTGCTGTATCCATTAAAGAGGCACTGTTTTATACTCAGCGTAAGTAGCCGCCTGCTCGAGGAGGCTTCAGAAACACGACTTTTGCAGGGTATAAATCAGTAAGTTTATAACGTTGCGTTGTTAGTTCTTCCTAGCCAGTATCGATGGTGGCGATCTGTTAAATTGGTATGCGGTGACATTGATAAATCATCCGGATATCTATACTACTAATATCTGATCAGTGATTGGTGGCAGCAAGGAGCTCCTTGGTGACAGGACGCGCGAGAGTGGTATATTGCATCTGGTGTTTGTTGTTGGGTTAGCGCAAAATAATTGTTCCCAGCTAACTGTAAGCTTTATGGAAAGTGTTTATTCCTTGCTAGGTCTGTTAGCATGTTTTTTTTTTCTTCTTCTTCTTTTAGTGTGCGTATGTAGTTGTTGTTGCTGTGGCTTACGTTTTCGTTACCACCATTTAATCTTTCGGTGTGGCAAAGGAATACACATAACTGATATGATGCAAACCAAGACAGAACGCTATCTTAAGCAGTTTTAAATAGATTGATTTAACTTCGCTCTTTACAGTCTAGATATCTGGATGACTCTATACTCGAGGGACAAGTTTCTTCAAGCAGAAGATACGATGCCTTTGCTCGATGACAGTGATATAAAAAAGCAAATAAGTACAAAGTCATATAAAAACGGGAAATAGGACCATTCACTTGACAATTTATTTATCCTGGAGTCCTGTGGGCTTTTAGAAATAAAGTTTGGCCAGACGTTTTTCATACTTGCTTCGTAAAAACAAAATGACAAAATATTATGAAAGAATGAAACTGTCTCATGAATTAACATGAGCTGATTAGTACTTCTTTCTCAGAGGAAATGATGTATATTATGTATGATATCCTGGCTGATCCTTTAACAGGTCAAGCAAGAAAATATCCCTCTGTTAAGATAAAATACGAAATTTCCTATTATTGAAATTATCATCAAAGATAGATAATTGGAGCGCTTGGGTAATTGTTTACTGCAAATAATTTATAAATTACAGTAATGAGGACTACTTAGGGAGCGAGGATCACCATTGTTACTTAAATGTATATTAAAAAATCAGAATTTTTGTAAGAAAATATGTCTATAATTCACTTATAAACAAATACATGAATTCGACTATATTTCTTGTGCACCGCAGTCAGCGGGATGACATCGACACCGCAATTAGGTTGTCTTATCATGTGCCTTCGATCAATAACACTGAGTTATGAAAGCACATAAAACTTAGAAATGCCTTAATTTCCCTATCCTCAGTCTGGTTTTAAGAAAATTTCAACCATTTTAATTCGTTTCGTTAAAAGCAATCTGAGCACAGAGTGGCTCCTCACAGACGAATCACTCCCTAGCAAGCATTTCATCTGCAGCATTTCTTTTGCAGCTAAAGCTTGTGCTTTATCAAGTTGACATACATGATCCAGTGCCTGACCAGAAATGACAACATAACGACAAATATTTCCGAAATTCCCGAACGATTTGAAAGAATCGAACTGCATTGGCTCAAGAATATATCTTTTTCTCTATCAAGTGATTATTTATTACATAATAATATGACGCCATTACCTTTATTGGCCGCGAATCAAATCTGTACAATATGATCTTCATGTGTCATGGCTCATTTTAAGGGATAGTAGGTCTTGGCCTATAATACTTCTGGTGACGTTTCGAGGCGACTGACATTTGAGGGCCGCTCGAACGTTCTCGAATGTGTGGTGTGATTTGACAAGCAATGAGGACGATGAAGCGAAGGCTACAATGTCAAGGACATCGGCAGATGTTCTTGATGAAGACGGTATGGGATTTGTAACAACCAGATGATGGGATGCTTGAAACTTGCTGAGCCCATCACGTGATTTTGAATGTTCTCCGGTGCATGGGAGCCAGAGATTGAACAATTATATGTGCGTACTATGTTTTTGTACACACCTCCGAACAAAAACACACACACAAAAAAAAACATGCCCACACACATACAGATCGTACAAATAGTCTGAATAAATACATCAAATTTTTAGTAACCTCATAATCACATCACAAGAAACATTATGTAATACAGAATACTTAAGATGTTGATAGTTACTGACATTCAAATCGTAAGGAAGGGGCAACGCACAGCCCCAACGTGTGAGTTCCTTTGGAACGCTCGGTTTTTGCACGGACATCTTTTAACGAATCTCGAGTTAGTCGTGTTTATAACAGCCATTGTCAAACGTCTGTTTGCCGAGACAAGGGTTTACCCTTTAACTCTATGAGAAAGGAAGTAGAGGCAGGGGCAGAGCCAGGGGAGGAAGTCATTCATATTGAGTCAACCTTGAGGCACCCTCTTCTTTGGTTTCCAGGGGAGAGAGGGTTTGACCCTTCCCTCCGGGTTCGCAACGAAATAACACGGCTTGAAATACATATTACAGAGAAAAATGCTGTATCACGAAAGAAGGCAATAATGGACAGGAAAAAAAAAGAAGTGGATGAAGAACATTACAAGACATAAGGCCTAAAGACGTTTTAACCCTTTGAATTACGTGGGTAAATGCTCTGAGGAGTCTCTCAAGCACGTTACATTCCACCTTGTCACGTGTCTTCACCATCATTGCGTCCCAAAACACACTTGTTTTGCACATAAAATGGCACTTCACATAAGTTCTCAGGAACCAGACACCTCTATATATGACTCTATGCTAGGCACATCAACATTATCAACAAATGCATTACACAGGGCTCAACACGAACTTTTTTTTTTGTTTGGTGCCTGTCCGGGCCACTAAAACCTAAAAATCTGAAATTTTAGTGGTCCGAAAAAAAAAAAAGATATCTTGCAACCCGAAATAAAAGCAAAAGTAACAATTCATTTTGAATCTTTATAGTTACCTGATCGGGCCACCAAAAGATAATTTGGTGGCCCGACACCAAGTTTTAGAGGTCCCGGGCCGGGCAACCCGGCCACCTCTAATGTCGATCCCTCCTATCATACGTATATGTTTATGTTTGTGTGTGTGTGTGTGTGTGTTTTGTTTCATTGATGTTTATTTATACAGTTATTCCTTGTCTTGACGAGCTGTTGAGGCAAAGTGGATCAGACCATGCCTGTCAGTCGCAACGTCCCTGGTTAGAGTCACCAGGGTGCAGCGGGTGTTCCCCAATGCAAGGAAGGGCATTTTAGCCTCATTTGGAGAGGGGTAATCCCATAGGCCAGTTGAAAGTTAATCCAATTAGAAAGAGTATAATCTTACGAGCACAGAAGTAAAAATGTGATAAAAATCAGAGAGAAATTAGCAAAGTTATGATATTGTGAAGTTTCGGTAATTTCTGCAAAACAGTTCCCGTAAAGTTGATATGAATATGCAAATGAGTGAGCTGATAATTTCATCACCTTACAATTTGCCATTGCTCATGTAAAAACAAAAATTGACGAAAATTCAAATTTTCTGGTATTTAAGTGTAAAACATAACGTTATTCCGGGCAGACAACCTTCGAAAATAAAGATCAGTCAGATATACAAGCATAATTATATTGATATGAGTCTGAGGCATAATGGTGTTTGATCAAAACAATTTGAATTCCATGACTTTTATGCACATATTGTACGGTAACTAAGGGGATGACATCATCAATTCAATATTTGCATACTCACATAGACTGTTCAAGAACTGTTTCGTAAAAATTAGGAAAACTTCGCAGTTTCATATAACTTCCTTACTTTTCATCCAATTTTGATCAAACGTTCACTGCTGTGCTTGTAAGATTTTCCTCTTTCTTTTTAGACTAGCGGTAACTTATATTTGTCCCGGATTTCCCCTTTAAGCCGTTGGTCCCTCGATTGTTATAGTTTTATAGCCGTTCATTGCTTTGCGGTCAATTCAAATAAATTCAATTCAAACTCATGTAGCTCTTTCTAGCTTTGCGTCACACCTTAAGATAAAACTATGTATATAGATCCTTGAACTCAGAGGATCTACAGCTCTTTCCCCAAGACGAAGTGTAGAAAATATTGAAATGTCTTGCACAACTTCTGACGAGTGTACTTTACATGTCAGAAAAAAAAAATCATGCTTATCCAAATTAAAGTGAGAGAGCGTGGAAAAATGGAACTTGAATACCACTGACGGCTTTTCAATGTATTAGGGATCAGTACAGGTATATATCGTAAGCATGTATACAGTTTGGCAGGACAAGCTAGCCAACATGAAAAGGGTACAATCAGAAGACACGAGAACTTTTGTCATAGTATGACAAACAGGAAGGTTGCAATTGAAGTCATGTGACACAAGAAACCAAACACAAGCATCAGGCTCCGTGTACGAAACCACTATGACTTAAAGGCTGCAAGCCGTTCAGATGTCCACAGTATTTGATCAACTAGTTGATAGAATGTTTTCGGAATTGCTGAACTGTGATATTTCATTAATCAAACCATGCTACAAATCAAAACATGAAACATTCTCTTTTTCATTATCACCAAATGGGCAAGACTTTTATTTGTTTATTTATATTTTTTGCTGTCCCGTGATGACTTGACGAAAACTTGAATATCTTTTACACTTCTGATAATGACAGATCATTGTGTGAATAGTTTATCAGCGATAGGGCATTAGTTCAAAGACCAGGTATAGCAGATATTTTCATTAGATCACAATTACACTTGCAGATAAGAGCACAACGACTTAAGAAAACAAGACAGATTAAAAATCATTTAAAAACGAAAAACTGATCTTACCTTCAGATATAAATAACTGAAAGTCAGTCAGGTTACCCAGATAAAACTCTTGAGTTCTCAAACAGGCGTAAACTGCACTATGCTTTCGAGATGTCCCGGCCGCCGTGTCATGCACTGACCATCGACTTCGTGATGGGACCAACACGGAGTCGCCCCTTGAATCTTAATCACTTCGGCAACAACATCCGAGAAGAATTTCCCTCGCAAATGAGAATCAGCGGACGAGCCACAGAGTGGCAGACGATGCCTGAAGGAGGAAGAAAGCAAAAACAAGAACATCAAGAAAACAGGCGGCCATTAAGATGCTGTAGATTGTGCATGTCATCAGACATCGTGTGTATCTCCCTCGCCGTTTGTCCCAGCCGAAACCTTGGGCGCTGATGCTATGCCCTTCCCGCTGCTCACAAGATGTCACCGCCGCTTCCACTTCATTCCCCACTTGAACCTTAAGTATCCATTCATCCATCCATCACCACAACTGATAAATGAAAGGATAATTACTTCCATAGGTACTTCATTACACATAATTCAGACTGGCATACATAGACTCTTTACATACGAATTGAAATGAAAGGAAATGGTATTATTATTATTATTATTATTATTATTATTATTACTATTATTATCATTATCATCATTATTATTATTATTATCATTATTATTTTTATTTTTATTATCATGATGATGATGATGATGATAATAATACTAATACTACCACTACTACCACTACTACTACTACTACTACTACTACTAATGATAATAATAATAACAATAATAATAACAATAATAATAATAATAACAATTATAATTGTTGTTATTATTACTATTATTACTATTATTATCATTATTACTATCATCACTTCAACTATTATCATTATTACTATAATTATCATCATCATCGTCATCATTCACCACCATCATTTTATTACTATAATTATCATCAGTAGTAGAAGTAGTATGCCATTCAAGACAACTAATGTATCCTCACAACTGGGTCATTCCTCACAAGAGATGAAATTTTACTGTCCAAGTACACCAATCCTTAAACAAAGGTTTAGGCCAGCAAGAAGAGAGGAAGTAAAACACATGAATGAAACGAAACGTGTGCAGGCAGCAAGAGTGTTCATAATCATTTGATACGTTATTCGTAATAAGGGATCTCCACTGACGCCTCGTCATTTGACTTTTGCACGCTAATCACCCTATTGTGCCTAACAACTAACCTGGCGATAGTCCGAAAACGTAATAATTCTCCCCCCCCCCCCCCCTTCAGCATGTGTATATTGTGACGTGCTCCCTGTTCGTGTGTATACCACATGTCCATTCTTTCATTATTTCCCAGACTCATAAAAAGAAGGCCAAAGTAATTCATACTGACGGTTACCTAATGAGTTACTTGTCTTAAAATCTAGTATAGTCCCCTTCATACTGCTTGCGATGTTAAAAGGAGTCAATGATTACACATGACCTTAACGCCTAGATTCATTATCCTCCATTCGCTATTTTATGAAATTTACGCAAGACAAACAATTTAGGGTTGCGCCTTAAGGCGATATGCAGTCCATGAAACTGCGTATATAAATTTAGATGTTTTGTCACTGTATGAAATCACTTGCCACATTTTACTTTCGAGATATAATATCATTTATCACGTTGATATTGGCTAAGGTTTATGACGAATGATGTTGATATAATCATAATGAAATGATATTGATAAGACTGTACCAATTCATCGTTACAAACTTTGATTGGAGATGCCTTTACTTTTAGTTGTCTTTCGACAAAAGGTGAATTGAAGTCATCTCTAATTACAGCTTGAATCGTTATGAACTTACAGCTTTTTGTTGACCAATCTTATTTCTAAAAAAAACCGTTGCATGTAATGGGAGAGCTTCCCCTTAAAAGGTTATTTGTTGGAGTGTGCTAGTTAGCCATGGTTGGGTGTACATGTGATGGTCGACGATCGACAGAGAACACTCGAGCAGTCTTTTGCCCCACTCAGTCACTGCCACGCTTTGATTACGTCCTCATGAGGTCCAATCAGTGGGGCACGAATCGCCGCTGCGAGAGAAGCTGTTATTAAAGGCAAAAATCATTCATCCGCTAAAAGAGCACATCCTCTGCCAATCCCTTGTCACTCACAGAAAGATCACCATTTCACAAGGCGGCCTTATACATGGGACTAAATACCTCTATAGTAATACAGGCAGACTTGCAATCTCGGGTGTGAAACTTCACGGCGTCCTGTAAATCGCATGACATCGTACAACCGCCAATGATGGCTCAATGCGTCTTCAACTGGGATACACGGAGGCTCGCGTCTCCCTTGCACTGTTTTGCGTCTTTGATCAAACAGTTATGGTGTCTAACTCGGGGAATTCACTTCAGTTATCATTTTATCATGGGCCATGATTTCACATAATCATAAAGTGTCGTGAGAGAGGAGAAAACATTACTTTTATTGATAGTAGTAGATGTACACTAATACACCTACATCACTCCTTCGTCCATCCCCCTCAAAAAATTGTTGTCTATCCAATAGGTCATTTCTTATCATCTCGCTGGCATTAACAGGATTACAAATCTTCGTTATTATCAGAGTATCGGAACAAATCAAATTTGTCATGAGTATAATGGTGCGCTCTCTCAACTGAAGCTACTTGCATTCAATCAATGTTGCAGAATACATAACATCAATCGTAAGAAAATAAAAAATATCGGGAGAAATACATGGGATAACAAGTGGAAACTAAACCCCCAACGAGAAGCAGTGCTTATATAGACGGGGATCACTGTTTCCTGGGGCCCATGACTATAAATCTCTGCTTCTCTTGTGATTTGTACCATCATAATACTTATACTCTTCCTCTCTTTTTTTATATTTTACTTTGTACGCTATTAACTTTGAATTTGGGATATTGTTTATCTTTTTTATTTTGCGATAAGTAGCTGATGGCAAATATAAGAACCTATTTAGAAATGACCTTACCACAACACTGACATCATTCAGTTGTTCATGCGAAGAATCACACTGAAATGATAGTAAAGGTTATGGTTCATGGAAGCTGTCTGGAAGGGCGCATTGGCGCATTTTTGCTGGCATCAGGGAACGCCTCTCGTCTGCAAATTTTGCTGGTCTTTTTTCGAGGTACAAGCCCCTTCCGTTCAAAATGGAGGTCGAAGCCGCAGCGCGCTTCAAGAACGTAAACACATTCATAAAAAAAAATCGGTCACGTTCCGCTCTCCACTCACCATCTCCGTGAGAAGAGGTAGCATCTCTCTACATGGATGCAAACTTTGCAGTTGCCATGGAAACCATGGGTGTGGGGACGGAGTTGTCTGCACACGACCCCGTGACATCAGGGAGCATGCAGCTATAAGAACAACGGTAACAGCGTACAAATGCGAAATTGCAATTGTTAAGAGTCAGAACCCGAGGAAAGATTTGGGAGTTCTGAGCCTGCTGGACGCCGCAAGTGGGTCATCATGATGACTAAAATAAGATAAAATGTGAAAACTGGTCCTAATTTGGTCCCGATCCCAAAGGGACCACCCCTGGATCTGCCATAAACAAATTTGAAAAGTACTATCACTAATGAACAATTTAGTCACACTCAGAGATTTTTTTTTTTTTTTTTTGGGGGGGGGGAGGTTGATAAAAGACGGCTTTTTAAAGATTATCCAATTTGGGAGTTCTGAGCCCTATGGACGCCCCACTGGGGCATGATGACCATTTGCATAAATACAGTGATATCACATTTTATATCGTTTCAAATTCCTGCCAATTTACGTGAAAAATGTGACCATACATTTTCAAGAAGAGGATAAAAGTGTGTAAACTGGGGCCATCTAGGCCATCCCAGTGACTTAAACAGCATTAAGTAGTTTGCACAATCCTTCTTACTTTTTTTTATCAATTCTATTAATTTATCCTTTTTTGGGCAAAAGATATATTTTCGTTGACATTGTCGACGTGATCTCGTCTTCAAGTGTTTTTGTTTTTTACTTTTTGGAGGTATAACCAATTTGGGTACAAATGATATTAGCCATTGATGCTTTTGAGTGATAACAGTTTTTTTGTAAACTATTTCCTTGTCAATACCATCATTAGATTTCCTACCAAAGAGAAAGCCTTGTCAATATGACCATAAAGATGAGATTATCCGGTTACCCTGTATTATCGGAAAATGTATAGCCATTGCACTACCAATGTCATAACTTGTAAACGCGCATACACAACATGTAGCTTAATACTATAATCGTACGTCTCATTCAAATGAATGGAAAAGTAGTCCATTTCTAGTGATTTCTGCAAAGGAGATGGGGTTGTATTTGGCAACCGACATTCTCCTCTTGCTTGCGTGCTCGCCTGAAAAACAAACATAATTTCTGTTTTGGAGCCGCATAACATTGGCAAATGTCACTCTCTCAAAGGAACAAAAACGCTCCGTTACGTCAGGTGAATTTACTTGAAAAAAAAAGTTTATGCCGCTACCTCCCCTCCCTAAAGTAAATTGGTTCAAATGGGCAATTCGAGAGTCAGATACAAATTACGGCGACAAGACTCCCCTTTACGTGTTGTGCATGGCTTCTGTATTTGATGAATGACGCCTTTCACAGAGAGAGAGCTTCTTGCCGACAGGAAATTGTATCTTATTGCAAATCTTGCGAATTCACATGTCAGTGAGTGCACCATCTTCATTCCTCGTGATTGTATGTCGGCTAGTTGTGGTGATATCATGGATGGATCTATAAAGTGAATTGGTGCTGAGAAGAAATGACTCTAAACAGGATATTGTTTTGTAAAATAAACAGATGAAAGTTGGACATGCATGCACAACGACGATGGTGATCGTGGAAATTAGTCCCAGAAAGTTCTATGAAGGCACCAAAATGTCTTGAAAGTTTGGTTGTTAAAAAAAAAAATCGTGGGGAGGACTATGTGGCTTAATAGATGTAGAATTTAAAAAAAGATCAAAACAAAGACTACTTACGTGCAATTGTTATTGATAATCAACAACGTCAAATCAGTAATCAAACATGTAAGGTGAGCACGTAAACACAATTTCATGATATTCTTGAAATGGCAATTCAGAAGTTGAGAGATCAAAATTGATGAACATTCGAGTAAATGAATTTATCATACATTTTTAAGAGGATACGTAGAAATCATTCAATGTCAAAACAATAATGCACAAATCTCTAAGTCTTTGTTACAGCACTTACGTATACGGGTGATTAATAAGTCGCAAGCATTAAAGGAAAAAAAAAGAGAGTGACGATGAGAGAGAGAGAGTGGGAGAGAGAGGGGGGAGGAGAGACGGGAGGGACAATTTTACCGGTATACCTGCAGCGATTACAAATTCCAGTGTGATGTGCTCGCCTGACTGCGATGCAGGTGGATTGTAGTAGGTGCCTATACAAATCCTTTACTCCGCCTGCGGGGGCTGGAAGCTGAAAGTTATCATTCCTGTTGTATATAAATGGGTGGGATAAAGCGCAACCTTTCTCAGTTTCATAATAAACATATTGGTAAAAGCCTGCTTGTCTGATTTTAAGTACGAATAGCATAAATCAACATTCCCAACAATTCTTACACTTTGCCTAGAGGACAGTCTTGTAAACATGCACGCTTGATTATTGAAGACAAAACTGATATCAGTATGAAGTATTAGTACACTTGTATGAGACAGAACACAAGGAACTAATATCAGCTAGAAGAAAAAAAAAGGTACTTGAGTGAAAGTGTTCAGCTATACAAGATAAGGGGCAGTGCTGCTGTCTTGCGCTTTGTTTTGTGGCGAAATGCTTTCGGTTTATTGGCCGTAGCTGTCACTCTGCCATAGGGATCGGTGGTTGCTGTTAGCCATACCAGAGATGCTCTCGTCAGTAAGTGTCATCACAAAATGATTTAAACCATCCTGACTCTAAATTTCATATCATCTGGAAACATACTTTGGGCGAGCGACCGTCAAATTAATCTTTCGGTTTATGTGGGTGTCATGACGGTTAGCGTGTCTGCATCTGGCGAGCAGGGGTGGAATATCAATGCGCAGTAAAATCACTACAAGCAACATGACAAATGCTTTGATTTAGCAAACAATCCTCACCAAGTGGCGGCGCCAATCACTTTACAGCATGCACATGTCGACGCTGGTGGGGCTAGGTTATCACTGTCGTACGATCCGATGTACGAACGCCAGATTAGCCATTTGTAGCTGATTGCAGATATTATTGTAGTTTACTTCGCAAAAATTTCACGTTTAGGTATAAGCGAGTCGATACGTGCTGGAACGTTCTGTGCGTTTGGATGCGATATGGTCACGATTTCAGATGACACGATTTGTCTCGACCTGCATCCCGTTCAGATACGATCTGTGAGGATTGTCCCGATTGTGTCCACGATTGGGTCCCGATCTAACACGGTCATTACCATCGGGATCACCGATACGGGACTATCTGGTACGTGTGGATATTATGTTAAGATACCTTGCGATACGACCATTGTACGAACTGATGCGCTCTGTTGGGTTGGGTTACAATATCTTTCACGATCGAGATCGATAGCGGTCACCATTAGAGCTACGTACGATTGGATCCTGACGGGCATAAAGCCCAAATGACCATGGAGTTTATTGTTTCTTGAACTTCTACAGAGTGAACAGTACAACCCACAACCATTGATGACGGCAGAAGTTGAGAAAGGACATTTTGCAGTACATTGTATTACTGTATGCTTACATTATCACCAGAGTTCCTCTCTGGTGAATACAGCTGCTACACTAGCCGCATCCTCAGATAATCGTCCCTCCTCCAACCCAAAGAAATTAACGGATTATCCCACCTTTGACCTAGTCGACGTCCTCAAAAATAATAATTATAATAATAATGAGTGGATCGATCTATCGATGTCCTCCTCTTCCCTAGAAATAGGTTACAAAACAAATGCCAGCCCAGGTTGTCTGCAAAAATTTAACAAAAAGATATGTAATGAAACACAGAGAGAGAATTACATCTTAATTATTTGAATGTTAAAGTGGCCCATAAAGTTGGCCAAATAAAATTGCCTGCTATCTCTTTTTATAATTCGCATAGCGTATAATAATGGTCTCCTTATCTCTTATCTTTATCCTTATGTCTTTCACTTTTTGGGGTGGGTATTGGGATTTTGAGTTTTAGTTGTTAGACGTCGACAGGTAATATTATGCAGAATTTGAATACAAACAAACAAACGAACAAAGCAATAAAGCCATATTATTTTGTGCTTAGCTTGATATATTCCTTGGCGAAAGCAGGCCGAGTTCATACTCCCACACATAAAGGACAATACTTCAAAAAAAATAGTAGAACTCTTTACAGGATTGTAACTGGCGATTATCATCGCATCAGGGATAGGTAACTCGTTATGCGTCATTTGAAGTACAATTATACTATCTTCTATATACTTTCATACCACGTTTGTGATATCTAATGGTCAAAAAGGTCGGAGTCAAAGGTACACCTCTTTACACACTTGAGATTTACCCGTCAGTCATTGTTAATCATTCGTCTCCATATACAGTATATCTAATATCTGAGATGGAACATCACCACGGTTATTGATTCAAATAAAATTCTACATAAGTTATGACAATGGAATATAACTTTTTTAATATCTGTTTCGTTATTCACTAGGTAGGCTAATATATCTGTATTCATATTTCGAATATAATTTCGCACTTTGAGATCATCCTTTAATTGAAAACATACTCAAACTGTTAGTCCTCTTTGAACGAATGCAGAAAAAAAAAGGAATTCTGTCCTTCGCATCTGTTCCAGAGGAATGATTATCAAGCGATGTCATTTTTTGAGAATGCAGGTGCCAATATAGGCCTATTGCCAAAAACGAGAAACCGAGTTTCGTGCTAATTGCCATGTGTGCAAGTCAGAAGGAAATGTGTCATGTGGTGACATCATCACATTATTCAATATGCGTGGGCTTGTGACTATAATAGGATAATTTCATAAAAACACATGACATTCTACAAATTTTGTTACCTCATTTTCAGTGAATGGTGAAAAGTCAATTGTGTCGTTTCTGTGACTATACTCGAGCTGTTGTTTTTTAAGTTGGTGAAGAGACGAGTTTCCCTTTAATTTCTCACGAAGGACAATTCAGTACTGACACAGAAGTGTATAACCGGTGCAGGCATTCGGTATAGGTAAGCACACAATGGTCATAAAGAATATACAAACCAAATGACATTCTAACTCAATGTACATTGCCAATGCTATAGTCCATTTCCACATAGGGTAATGACGCGTGCCATAAAAATTAGTTACTAAGCAGAATAACATTATTATTATCATCACCGTTGAATATTGCTATAGATGAACGACCATGAATCGTTTCACGATCGACTTAGTACTATAGGGTATCTTAACAAGAGCACATTGCAGAGAATCGTTGAGCGACTTTATTAGCTCTCATGGCTCGTTCAAAGATCACTTCCTTATCTCATTTGATATCAATGCCAAATCTACTTCTTAAAACCAAGTGTAGATGATCCCTGTGTGTTTACAAGGCACTTGTCATTTTGCATGTGTGTATGTGTGCATTCAAAGTTAAAGGTACTGTTTACCTTCGGGAGCAGTGATTTTAAAAAATGGTTCAAGTTATCACATGTGATGCATATGTGTAGGTCAGTTGTATCACAAAACAGTCTACCACATAAAAATTTTGCAATAAAACCTAAAATATGAAGAGATATCACTGCGTTTCTTATCAAACCACATCAACTGTAGACGGTTTAGTCTAGAATAACTATCGTTCACATTTTGTTAGTTTCACAATGCTTAAAATTGATTATACTGATTATTTTTTTTTTTTTTGCACTGGCTGTTTCTATCCATACCTCACATTTTAGAACTATTTTGAAGCATTAAGCTCGGTTTTTGTTTCATCTGCAAATGGTAAATAATGCCTTTAAAGGAGAAGGTTGCGGTAATAGAAGGACTTATATGACGCACAATAAAATAAACATGTCCGATATTTAAAGGTCATTTCCTCTATTTTGTCTTCCATATTTAATATATGCACATCCTCCAAAAGTATGCCACAATGTCATGACATAACTTTCCTTCTGCGGTTTAGCAAATGTTTAGCTGCATTTAACAGCAATTGAATGCTTGGGTGAATGTGTTTGGCTGCATGGCGCAATACACGCAAAATGAAATACTCTCTATATAGCTATACATAAGTAAATTATTCAAATGCGTGTGGAATTCAGGGTATGGCAGTCCCATTTGTAATCCTCCTCGTCCTCTCCCAACCTGTTCACTCGAGTTATGCCTCTGCTAATTAATAAATCATATTATTGAACTAATACAGGGTCTACTAACTATCATTATACTGCTGCTTTACTATGCTACTAAACACCAGGACAAGTACAATTGCACTCATGTTATCTTAAAGACACATTCGAAGTTTCATACAGGTACTAGTATAATCATCATGTGTCTGTTACTATCGTGCCTTATGTATCATTTCATTATTACTGTTAATTCATTATCTATCATTATTGCTGTATTATCACCACCAGCATAGTATAATTCGTAGATAAGTACATCCTCCGCTACTACTTCTGCTACTGTTGCTCTTACTCACAGTGATTTTTATCAACACTAAGAATCGTGCATTTGACAAGTAAACTAAATTCACTTCGTATTGACTTTGTTAACAAATATCTTGATACATGTCATCACTCCCCCTGTTACTTCAGATAACGTTGAAGCTATCATTAATGTACCACTCTATATATCCCGTTGCTTTAATTACCGCAGTAAGTATTATGCTATATACACTTGACTCTTCTGATATTGTAAAGCTTGGGCATGGTACCGGGTGCTGAACCGAGAACCTGGCGAGACATAAATAGCCCCTGAGTCAGTGAAGAGTGAAATGCACTTTTTCTGAATGATGAAGGCGGGTCAAATTAGCAGCGGAACTCCCGTTAGGAAGCACGGTATAAAAAGGACGTCTGCTACGCACGTGCGGCACATAAGACCTTGCTAAACCGCTGTGTATAAACCTACGAAATAGTTGTATATGATATCTCACTGCATATAAGAAACATAAAATGTGTGAATTTGCCCTTCCTTGCCCTCCTCGACAGCCCATTTGTGATAGAATTCCAGTTCCCTGAAATTCTATCACATTCTGTCTGTGTATCACAGACATTCTATGTTTCTGATGTGTGATGCATTTCAAGCATATTGCGGTCGACACATCAGCAGAGGCTTTTGGCTTGATAATAGAGACACATTCGATATATATTGATGGAACATTTCAACAATGTATTTAATGCTGAAAACGTTTATAAGACCGCTTCAAGCACATTTCTTGAATCCTACTTGCTGATAGGGCATGTGCAAAGTGAAGTGGGCATGAATTCACAATATCGTGAGGAACGTTAAAGAGTTCCTTTTCGAAGTCGCGTAAATGGGGAAACATATCAGCTCCCCAGCTGAATCTTTGTTTTCGTGAGCAAATTTGGTGAGAGTCCTTAATAATTATGTTGCACTATTCAGTTCCTACAAACAAAAATATATCAGCAGTATAACGGTCTACCTTTATTATGTACTGAATAAAAAACCGTCGTACAAAACTAAGCGTATTCACAAGCATGCATATGCATGATACAAGAATTCCAAGAGACACGCACGCTGTTTCTATAATGGGTCTGTTTGTGCATTATGGGCTGTTACACTTTGAAACCCTTGACTGATAAGATTGCATTTGATACGTAAGACTGTAAGGAACATAATCTTAAGAATATGAATGACGTACAAAGAAAATAAATAATATGAATTTACATGAAAAAGGTAGATTAACAACATTCTGTACTAAAGAATGCGAAGAATTCCTCGTTTGACCTGTCTTCTGCAGTATAATGCATTCTACAGTAATTATAGATTCTAATCAAATATCATAAAACATTACTGTAAAAATGCTTCAGGATTCATTTGGATATGAAATCAAAATTCAGTTTATTCAAGTATCATAACAATCACGCTGTTCTAAATCTGTGAACATTAAATATGTGATTTTAAGGGCTATCAGGATTCATCAGTTTTATACATATACTTAACTATATTTAAGCAATCGATTTTTTGTTTGCTTGCCATCGTGACCTAATGGGAGCAGACAGGATAAGACGTCGCCTCGAGGTTATCATCTGTTCAGTTTATTCAAAAGATTATGGCAGTTTGTCCGATCAATTAAGGCGGTCATGGGGTAGCTGGAGACTCCAGTCCTTTTTGAAGATGGATGCTAAAGTACGAGTACTAGTAGTCAATTATGAAGGTATATACAGTTTTACATTGACAATCCCTGTAATGGCGTCGCTGTACATTAAGGGCTGGTTGGTCTCTTTTATCCTTAAAATCACAAAGCAAAAATGCTCTCTCAGTCTCGTTACGCGTATCAAGGTGATTATAGCTGTCTCAATTTACCATGTTTCGGCTCTTGCTTGTCAAAGCACTGACTAATAGGTTATTGGGAAGGAGCGCTAACGCGAACAATAAAACGACAACGAATCTGAAGGCGAAATGAACATGACACAGGGTAACCGAAACACAGACTGTGCGAAATGTCGTATAATGATATAATAGGAATGAGAGAGCAAGGTATTAATTTGCAACAGACTATTCTAGATGGACTTAATTGCACTGAGGCGTGCGTGATTGAATGACGTGTGATTATGTTGCACGCGAAGCCCCCGTTCTTTTCGAGAACACAGTCACATCTCGCAGAAATGAATCTGGAAGGCTCAGTAAAAGCTTTTCGTGAATCTAGTAAACAATGTGTCAACTAATGACTCAAAAGAACTTACTGAGAACAGGTCCCTTGGCTTGACTGACTTAATTGCATAGGACAGTGTGTCCCTTTTCTCTCCTATGAGTGATCCTTCTCCAATTTGGCCTTCCTTGGGTTTGATGTTCAGCCTCTTTCAGTTGCATGAGGGAAAGCCCAAGTCACTTTCGATTTGGTCTCTCTAGCGGGCTGGTGGACGTCCTGATGGTCTTCGTTAAGTCATTCTTGTGGATAGGCTTGGAATGGGATCCTATAATCAAGGGGCCTACGGACCATTTCAATCGTCTGTTGGATACTTACTCCTGATGCTATAATGATTTACTGTTTACTTACAGACTTCGTATTTGTAGCGACATGTATGACTCATTTGTTTAAAGAGCCCTTCAATGATTTGATTGCTTCACAGCGGACATATTATAGCTTCGTACTCTACCGCCATCCCTTTTCTAAGCACAGGAAATTTGAAAATAGACTATAGCATATTCAGTTTTGAGAGGTGTAACTAGAGCCTGTCCAAACACTACGACACATTCAAATAACATCGGCTGCAAAACGACAATGATAACAGATATGAACTACAAGTGATGACAATGACAACAAACGCACCAAACTGTTACAAAGGTGACGTTTTCTATTACACTTTGTTCCGCATCGGTAAATCCCGAATTTTGAAGGTATCGGCATGATAATTGAACTATTAGGGCAGCGTTGCATCAACTGCAGTGATGAAAAAACAACAACAACTGTACCTATATGGGCGGTATATGGATTGTTAGTCATCTACTATTTACAGAATTCGCATTTCAAGCCACTAAGCAACCACTGGCAAAAGTGCAACACCTGTTTGCAGCTTGACGAAATCTCTTCACTTTGTTAATGCCGTCACATTGGGCTGGATGCATAAACGCTAGCAATTGCTTATGCTAGCCTTTTACTCGAATCCGTATGCATAAAAACAAGCAATTGCTTGTGAGCAGAAGCTTTTGCTAGCAAGCACAAGCAATTGCTTGCTGCCCGCAAGCAATTGCTTAGAGACCAATCATTTGCTTAAAAACGTATGCATAAAACATACCTTTTACTAGTTCTTGCTAGCAATTGCTTACGCTTTTCCAAGCTCTGTAAAATGAGCTTGAGCTTTTGCTTATCTGGAACGTTCCCTTTTAAGTGTGATTTTCATATTCATGAAAGAAAGACCACACTTGTGAAGGAGTGGTATAAATCTATAAGAAATTACTCATAAGTAGAGTAAGAAATTTTTCATTTCAACAACGGGAATGTCCAGTGGTTAGTATGCAAAATGTGATGAAAAACATGTAGGATGTCTGACTTCGGTGGAGAGCAAGGAGACCTATCTCCACGTGCGATCTGGCAGATCCGGCCAACTGCAAGCAGTGATGGGAATCAGCCAGTAATGCGTGTTTGTGTGTAGTTGTGTGTGCGACTGTGTGTGCATTTATGAGTGTCACTTGATAGCTCTTCTGCTATGTCAGGAAATGTTTCCGCACACACATGCCCTTTCAAATACCTGCTGCCACACTCGCCTTTGTTCTTGTGTTCGCACAGGCGTGACGTCCCTTTTGTTGAAAACGCAAGCAATTGCTTGTGCGGGACAAGCAAAAGGTATAAGCACCAGCAAAAGGTTATGCATATGGATTTAAGCAATTGCTTGAGCTAGACCTTTTGCTAGACGAGCTTGTGCTTTTGCTTGAAGCAATTGCTTACAAGCAATTGCAATGAGCCAAAGGATGGTTTCGTTACATTTTAGTTATTCCGTATACAGCTTGTAGTGGTTTTTCATATAGACCATGTTCAGAAAAGTGCTCGAAGAGACGGATGTGATGACGAAACTTTTATGGGTGACACTCAAGTTTATGTTAGACATGAGGAGTTAAAGGTAATATTGCATTCAGTTATATTCCTTGACCATCCTCAGCATTCTCTGTCATGTCTGTCTAACAGTGGTATTATTACCAACAAGATAATTTTCACTGAGAGTTATCTTTCCAAATGTTATATGGCTTTGCAATAAAGGAGAAAATTTTGTCTTCAATACATTGCCTTCTGAACCTAAGGTTGTCCTCTAACAGAATGTTGAATAAACATGTATAACGAAGCTTGATAAAATGACAGCTCATAATCCTCGTAATACAGCAACTGAGAAAATGTTCTCTAGAAGATTGATACACACAAAACAAGGATGTGGAAAAGGTGCTGGGGGGGGGGGAGGATTCGTCAATGATCTGATTTAATCTTACTTGAACCGAGAATAATAACTGATAATTAATGTGATCATGTTTAAATCAATACATTCACTCGATCTGCGTTTTTGTGTGATACTGCAATATATTTCACTATGGGTGTATCTTTAGCGACAAAGCAAGAGGAGTCGATTCTGTCTGTATGTGACATCGAGTTTCATCAGGCTTCTCTCCGCCTCTTCTTCGTCGTCATCTTTCTCTATTATGATTTAGATTACACCATCAATAATTGATGTGGTAATCGCATCTTCTTTCATCATTGAACGAGAGGAAGCCTATAATATACTATTAACACTTTGTGATCATGCAGAGTTTCCAGATGGAAAAGGGTCCTTTAACGTTTTATTATCTCGACACAACAATTAAGATAGATGTTAAAGAAAGATACAGAAAGTGGATGGACTATATACCGTAGACGAATAGGAGGGGGGGGGGGGGATAGTCCGTCACGGAGTGTGACCTAAGTATGTGTCACGGCAATAACCAGGGTAAGGCGAATTGTGCAGAGAAGGTCGCATTCCATCACAACATGTCCACACAGAATGATACAAAAGTGTCCGAGGGTTTGTCACAGGGACGGACATATGCATGACACACGTCTGACTTGATATGGACATACAGGAAAGAAGTATCTAAAATATTAATATAAAGTCGAATTTTTCATGGAATACCGTGGGTTTTACTTTTTGTATATCTAATCTCGTTATATACAAAAATTGTTTCATTGCGTGATTGCATGATTGTTGTGCATCATGTTACTTTGCTCCTTCACATCTAACACAGTGATTGGTCTTTCTGTGAGCTTAGACATTTAGGACAATAGTCCTGTACTTATTAGTATGTATCATGTACTTTTAGACCACGCCAACGCAAATCCAGTGATCGATGATTATTACAATAAGATCATATGTAATGGCAAGAAATATTACCACATATCAATAAGATTGGCATATTCCGAATGTTCCTGGCACGTGAGGTTCGGAAAACTTCAAGCAAACCATCATGAGCAGCCGCTTCAAACATTATAACCAGGGAGGTGAGACATCTCCCTGTTATAACTAAGGAACCGCGCGGGCAATGAATACCAGAAGAACCCCAAGGACTGATCCGTTGGAGGATTTTGAAAGCGATTCCAAACATTCCGTTCCATTCGATTTCATTATAATGTATCGTTGTACGTATTTCCCCACTGTCCTATATGACTACAGAGTCCAGGAATACTTACGTGCCATCCATAATAGACAGGGATGTTCCTACCATCCAGGGAAATGTAACAACAGTAGGTGATACAAATGGTGAGGTGACGGAGGGGCGAGGTAGTGTGGGAGGGGCGAGGTAGAGTGGGAGGGACGAGCTGGAAGCGAGGAGATAATATGGGATAGGGAAGGGGTTGAATGCAGGGTGCCATCATTACCTCGGGGAAAAATCACTCGACCGCTGGACAGCGAACAAAAGTTCCCGTCGCTTTTGAAAAGTGGTTTATTAGGTGATCCGAGTATCCTCTCGGATCACCTATTGTATCTGTACGGATTCTTTCTTCTTCTTCTTCTTCTTCTTCTTTATTTCTTTCTCCTCAAATCTTGTGCAGCGGTTAACTCAAAAAGTCCCCCACCTATCACTTTCAAACTTATACCATGTATGTATCATGTCCTAAGGACGACAGATCTAGTGTATCAATGTGATCAGTTGACCGTGACGTCATTATGACGTCATTATCTGAAATCACGTTTACATCAATATCTCATTAATGGAACGGAATTTTTGAATGAAATTAAGATATCATATGGTTCAAGTCAAGGTCTATTGATATATTTCATAAAATTTGGTCACGTTCATAGTAAACGAGCGCGTACGCGCGCGTTGAAATTTAAACATGCTCTAATCAACCTCAAAATTGTTTTGCACACGTTTCAGGTCATTTACAGCATTTCAAAAAAAATCGACGGACGCGTACGCGCGCGCGCATATACGCACGCACAGCTCATATGCAATAGAAATTTCCCGTCTTATCGCACGGATCGAATGTCTGAAATGTCAAGGAATATTTCTACCAAGTTTCAAGTC
The DNA here is from genome assembly GCF_040938485.1 of Diadema antillarum. NCBI lineage: Eukaryota > Metazoa > Echinodermata > Echinoidea > Diadematoida > Diadematidae > Diadema > Diadema antillarum. Next base: position 967,306 of record NW_027271508.1, read on the forward strand.
GATCCGACTCTATATGACGTCATACGGGCCAATCAAAGTTTAAATTCCGCGCGCGCGTCAATGGCGATATACAGTGCAACTATGCCAAAAAACCGCCAATTTTAAATCCGATTTTACTCGTCAGGATGGACGGTGACCCCCCATTTTCTTTACATATTTTGAAAGCTGATGAGTTGTACATGTCATTTCATGGGGTGGTAATGCTGACAAAATGATCAAAAGATATCAAATTTCTTAATAAAGTAAAAAAAGTGAATTTTCAAAATGACGTCATCAAATTTCAAGTTTATTCGAGCATATCTCACTAGTCCTTTGTCAATTTTCACCCAGATTTCAGTATATTGTAGCTTATTTAATGTTCTTACAAATACAAAATTACAAAGTTTTGATTGGATAACGGTATCACCTCGTAAAAATGGATTGAAAGTAATCTTGTCAAATTTGACCAGTTTACGTGTTATCTCTACGGGAGTGCAGTTTTTCTGGAAATGAAAATTGACATGACTATCTTTATCGAGCACTAGCTCACTTACCCTTCGGTAAATTTCTCCCAGATTTTAATATGTTGTAGCTGAGACTTAACGCTACCGTAAGTGTGCCCTTCATTTTTTCATACGCTGTCGAGATCACGTCAAAGATTTTGGTTGAAATTCAAGCTTATCTTCGATGTATTGAGATATTTCTTTCTTTCTGCAACTTTCTTTGCAATAACTCAAGAAAAACGGCCTCTATCACTTCCATATTTTGCACATGTTAAGTTCATGTCACGTAAATTATTTCATAAAATAACAACTACTTGATCAGACACCATCTTGGGTATGTAAATTAGGGTCAAAGGTCATAAGTGTTTCATCCTGTATCTTAGTGAATACCTGTACTATCTTTCCCATATTTTGCACACGCAAAGACCATGTTACAAGGATCATTTCACAAAATAACTACTTTTTACTCAGATGCCATCTTGTCTGTGCAAATTGAGGTCAAAGGTCATATGTACTTCTTTTTGTATCTTCGTTATGACGTGTTATCTCTATGGGAGGGAATTTTTTAGGTGATCCGAGTATCCTCTCGGATCACCTATTGTATCTGTACGGATTCTTTCTTCTTCTTCTTCTTCTTCTTTATTTCTTTCTCCTCAAATCTTGTGCAGCGGTTAACTCAAAAAGTCCCCCACCTATCACTTTCAAACTTATACCATGTATGTATCATGTCCTAAGGACGACAGATCTAGTGTATCAATGTGATCAGTTGACCGTGACGTCATTATGACGTCATTATCTGAAATCACGTTTACATCAATATCTCATTAATGGAACGGAATTTTTGAATGAAATTAAGATATCATATAGTTCAAGTCAAGGTCTATTGATATATTTCATAAAATTTGGTCACGTTCATAGTAAACGAGCGCGTACGCGCGCGTTGAAATTTAAACATGCTCTAATCAACCTCAAAATTGTTTTGCACACGTTTCAGGTCATTTACAGCATTTTGAAAAAAATCGACGGACGCGTACGCGCGCGCGCATATACGCACGCACAGCTCATATGCAATAGAAATTTCCCGTTTTATCGCACGGATCGAATGTCTGAAATGTCAAGGAATATTTCTACCAAGTTTCAAGTCGATCCGACTCAATATGACGTCATACGGGCCAATCAAAGTTTAAATTCCGCGCGCGCGTCAATGGCGATATACAGTGCAACTATGCTAAAAAACCGCCAATTTTAAATCCGATTTTACTCGTCAGGATGGACGGTGACCCCCCATTTTCTTTACATATTTTGAAAGCTGATGAGTTGTACATGTCATTTCATGGGGTGGTAATGCTGACAAAATGATCAAAAGATATCAAATTTCTTAATAAAGTAAAAAAAGTGAATTTTCAAAATGACGTCATCAAATTTCAAGTTTATTCGAGCATATCTCACTAGTCCTTTGTCAATTTTCACCCAGATTTCAGTATATTATAGCTTATTTAATGTTCTTACAAACACAAAATTACAAAGTTTTGATTGGATAACGGTATCACCTCGTAAAAATGGATTGAAAGTAATCTTGTCAAATTTGACCAGTTTACGTGTTATCTCTACGGGAGTGCAGTTTTTCTGGAAATGAAAATTGACATGACTATCTTTATCGAGCACTAGCTCACTTACCCTTCGGTAAATTTCTCCCAGATTTTAATATGTTGTAGCTTAGACTTTACGCTACCGTAAGTGTGCCCTTCATTTTTTCATACGCTGTCGGGATCACGTCAAAGATTTTGGTTGAAATTCAAGCTTATCTTCGATGTATTGAGATATTTCTTTCTTTCTGCAACTTTCTTTGCAATAACTCAAGAAAAACGGCCTCTATCACTTCCATATTTTGGACATGTTAAGTTCATGTCACGTAAATTATTTCATAAAATAACAACTACTTGATCAGACACCATCTTGGGTATGTAAATTAGGGTCAAAGGTCATAAGTGTTTCATCCTGTATCTTAGTGAATACCTGTACTATCTTTCCCATATTTTGCACACGCAAAGACCATGTTACAAGGATCATTTCACAAAATAACCACTTTTTACTCAGATGCCATCTTGTCTGTGCAAATTGAGGTCAAAGGTCATATGTACTTCTTTTGTATCTTCGTTATGACGTGTTATCTCTATGGGAGGGAATTTTTTTAAATGTGAAAATTGACATGATTGTCTTTATCGAGCACTAGCTCACTTACCCTTCGGTGAATTTCTCCCAGATTTTAATATGTTGTAGCTGAGACTTTACGCTACCATAACTGTGCCCTTCGTTTTTTCATACGTTGTCGGCATCACGATAAAAAAAAAACTTGGTCGAAATTAAAGCTTATCTTCTATGTATTGAGATATTTCTTTCTTTCTGCAACTTCCTTTGCAATAACTCAAGAAAAACACGCCCTATCACCCCACATGTTTAGTTCATGTCACGTACATTATTTAATGAGATAACAACTACTAGATCGGACATCTTGGATATGTAAATTAGGGTCAAAGGTCATAAATGTTTCATCTTGTATCTTGGTGAATACCTGTCCTTATATCTTTCCCATATTTTTCACACGTATAGACGATGTCGCGAGAATCATTTCACAAAATAACCACTATTTCATCAGATGCAATCTTGGGAGTGCAAAGGTGGGTCAAAAGTCATATGTACTTGTTGCTGTTTCTTTGTTATAGTGTATGCAGAATTTGGTACCAAACATGGCAGATATGACTCCCTTTGCTAAATGAGAATGCAAACACCACACGGCCAATGTCTCCAAACACAGATGGAACTTGTATGGTCATGCCTATTGCAATCAGGACTCGAATCATTGATTAAACAAAAATCGGATCACCTTAATTTGTCAGTGATGACAAATTACAATCTCTAGTTAGTTCGGTTGTTTGCTTACATCCGAAATGGTTTGTTTTTTTCCTTTTAATTCTTGATTCTTTTGCAGGTTGCGGGACATTATAAAATGAAGTCTTCTTTTCGTCACCTATTGTCTCTTCATCTCTTAATGCTTTTAAGACAGAGGAAACAGTGAGATGTTACCTGTGAGATGAATTTCATTGGATTGATGGGAGAATTAATCCTGGTAATATTAGCTGTACACAAAGTGTAAACATAGCTATAGAAAATTATCGATGTCCTGCACTTTTTATTATTGTCACAAATTATGGACTAAAGTGGTTTCATTATACAGTTCTTTATCAAGGGCGTTATGATTACGGTCTAACCGTGGCATCGGCAACTCTGAAAGCTAGGCAAGGCGAACTTTCTTCACACTTTTTCTAAACACGGTCATTTTAAAGAAATAAAGCATTAAACAACATGAACATGACTACACGGTGATTCGGACGCGCATGTATTGCAACAAACGAATCGTGCATATAGATTTGTACAAAATTCTGATTTTTTTTTTCAAACCGGTTTCGATAACTCAGTACTTTAAATGTCCAGTTTTATGTCTTTCTGGGAAGGTTTCGCTATCTGCATAGTCAGCACCCATTTTAATGACATAGATGATACACATGAAAACATTTATTCTTGGTTTCTATAGCAAAGTATACCTTGTTTTCCCGATGTACAGTTATCCTTGTGTATGAAATTTGAGCTATTTTTCAGGATAGATATTTTTTCCAATTGACAAATGCATACTTCGTATTGTGTATTACTTTTTGTTGATGGGAATTTTATCGAATTGAAAAAAAAGACAATGAATGAATTATTGCACAGAAGAATCTAAAAATAGATAGATAAACAAACAGACAGCCAGGCAGACATGAGAGAAAACTTGGTGTTAGAATAGAGTTGTCAAAGATTACATTGGTCTTGTTGGTCTACTTTCCAACGTCACAATGAGTCAATGGGAGATAGACTGTCTTCCGATAGTGTGTCATTGTGTCTGAATTCATGTTATTGCAACTAGTGAGCAGTATACCCATTACTTATATTGGGACAAAAGTAACGTTCCATATAAATGTCAGTAATTTTTATATAAACTTTGAGTCTAACACTACTGTGAAATTCTATACAGTGTTCGCTGCTGTGCCATCATCATTATTGGTCTTTAAGAGGTCTTTCTTGCAACCTGGCCACCCAATTCATTCTCTTCTGACACACACAAAGAGACAAAGATAAAACTATCATAATTACATTAAATGGCCAACGTGAATACTGTTCAGTGATTGGTCATAATGCAGTCGCGTGAGTAATGCCGCGCGGGTCGAAACCGTTTACCTGCACTGACGTCACTTCAAGTAATAATGATATGCCAGAATTTCGACTGGTTGCTAAAGGGAGTAGAATGAAATGATATGTATTTATGTAGACTACGAGTATACAATATAAAAAATATTGCCTTGTCTTTCGTTGTAACATCACACCTTGACAATGCCTTCATAAAGGTGTTATGGTTGTTTTCCCGCTCCATGCACGTAATATTTTCCCTAAGAGCTTCGCGCTTCGAGGAAAATATAATCTCTTGTGGAAAATATAATTCTGCGAGGATGTCAAGTGGTATATTATCACCTCTAAACGGTCAATATCAGTGGAATACAAAACACACATTTAATGCATCATAACTTTGCTAGTGAGTGATAATTATGAAACATCGGGTCATGTCACTGCTCGTACTCGCTCTGATTCTGCATGATGATCGCGAATCGATCGCTGTGACAAATTTACAGGATTATATACGTGTGTATATGAAGCCAGACATGAGCTTGTAGGTCCTGGCATGAAGCTGCATAATGATAGTCGCTACTTTCACGAAAGGTTTATCACATGTACAGGGAGAGAGTTGCCTGGAAATTTCCATGGAATATCCCGTCATATTGCAGATCAATGAATATGTGTGAGTCGGGGAAAAAGATATCTTTTAATTATATTTATACTTTACAAGTAAACGTTTACTATTGTAATCTGCCGTCCAAAAATTGTTTAATAGTTCTGTTCTCACGTAGGCCTAATACTGTTCCAAACAATAACTTCTCTAACGAAACATTCTTCCCTCTTTTTTCGTGAAAATTGTGATCAATTATTTTTCTTCAGTTCTCATTTGATCTTATTTTCTTCTCTCCTGAACTGGCTGCAGGAAAGGAACCTGAAAAGCTTCAGATTTATCTGGACTGTAAAGAATCAGTAGACAGGGGCGTCACCAGCTTTTTTTCAAGGGGGGTGCGTTTTGACACTAAATGGTTACCGGATTTTTTGGACAGACATTTGGAATATAGGAAGCTCTCAATCCCTAGACTTTTACTGTTTTTTGAGGGAAACCAAGCGGGGAAAGGGCACCGGCGTAGCTAGGATTTCATCTGGGGGGGGGGGGGTAGTATGCGAGGGAGCGAGCAAGGGTGGGGGGAGGGTGTGGAAGTGCCGGAGGGGGCTGTACCCCCTATAAATGGATCATGGAATGACGGTGTGAAACGACAAATTACTGGCAGCGATATCAGGAGAATGGCATAACGACTACATGCGAGCGAGGGGAGCGAGCGAGCTTGAAAATTTTGACATTTTGCAGTCCAAAAACTGCCGTTTGTAGCCATTTTTTTGCTTTGTAACTTAAGGGGGGGGGGGGCGCACCGGGCGCAACTGCTGGCAATTACTGGCAGCAACATCAGGTGAATTGCATGATAATTAAATGCGAGCGAGCAAAGAGAGCGAGTTTGGAAATTTTGACATTTACAGTCCCAAAACTGCCATTTGGAGCCATATTTTTTCGCTTTGTAAATAAAGGAGGGGTGGGGGGGGGGGCGCACCGGGCGCAACTGCTGGCAATTACTGGCAGCAACATCAGGTGAATGGCATAACAATAATAAATGCGAGCTTGAAAATTTTGACATTTTACAGTCCAAAAACTGCCATTTGGAGCCATATTTTTTCGCTTTGGAAATAAAGGAGGGGGGGGGGGGCGCACCGGGCGCAACTGCCGGCAATTACTGGCAGCAACATCAGGAGAATTGCGTAACAATTAGATACGAGCGAGCCAGCGAGCGAGCTTGAAAATTTTGACAATTTACAGTAAAAAACAAACAAACAAACTGCCGTTTGCAGCTATATTTCTTCGCGTTAGAATTTAAGGGGGCGCATCGGGCGCAACTGCTGCAAATACGGCAGCAATATCAGGAGAGCACAATGATTACATTCGAGCGAGCGGAACGAGCGAGCTTGAAAATTTTACATTTTACAGTCCAAAAACTGCCGTTCTTAGCCATATTTTTTCGCTTTGAAAATTAAGGGGGGAGGGGCACCGGGCGGAAGTGCTGGCAATTACTGGCAGCAACATCAGGTGAATTGCATAACAATTAAATGCGAGCGAGCGAAGAGAGCGAGCTTGAAAATTTTACATTTCATAGTCCCAAAACTGCCGTTCTTAGCCATATTTTTTTCGCTTTGGAAATTAAGGGGGGCGCACCGGGCGCAACTGCAGGCAATTACTGGCAGCAACATCAGAAGAATGGCATAAAGATTAAATGCGAGCGAACGGAGCGAGCGAGCTTGAAAATTTTGAAATTTTACAGTCCTCAAACTGCCGTTTGTAGGTATATTTTTTTCGCTTTGGAAATTAAGGGGGGGGGGCGCACCAGGCGCAACTGTTGGCAATTACTGGCAGCAACTTCAGGAGAATGGCATTACGACTAAATGCAGGCGAGAGGAGCGAGCGAGCTTGAAAATGTTGACATTTTCCTGTCAAAAAACTGCCGTTTGCAGCTATTTTATTTTATTTTTTCGCTTTGGAAATTAAAGGGGGGGGGGACGCACGGTACGCCCCTCCCCCTGGATCCGCCACTGGTAGTCAAGGGTGTGGGTTTATGTTCATGACTGGGGGAGGTATGACCAGCGAGGTGGCGTCGAAGTGACCAAGCGGGGAAAGGATGTCCAAAATCTGCACTTTAGAGCATCCCCTAAACTAGTGCGTGTTTGTTTGTGTGTGTGTATTATAATATACATGGAAAAGTTAGGAATTGGCCCAGGTCAAGTCTTTTTATTGGCAATGCAAGACATTTTTATATAGACTAGTATGTAAAGCAACACTGCAAAATCAATGATCTAGCTTTGATATAACGAAGCGTAAGGTACAAAGGTGTACATTCTACATCACATTGCGCAACATTGTAGCGACTCTTCGTTCGGATGTACTGAGTACATACTATATGCGCACATCCTGCTTATATGCAGAATGCCAACCAGGAATCACAATCTTTTGTCGGGTCCGGGCTTTTTGAACAATGTTTCACACTATATACCTATTTAATTATGGTTAAAAGAAATCATAGAAAAATATCTTATTTCTGGATCACCCTTTCATTCAAAAGCAGTTTACTAACACTTGAACTACTATTTCGGTAAATCTTTTTTTTTTTTTTTTTTACCAGCGGATTGGGAGGGGGCGCACCCCCCCCCCCCCCCTCTGTAGTTACGCCACTGTTGGGTGAAATAATTGGACAGATTTCTTGAATTCTAAAAAAAAAGCAAGAAAATCTTTTCATCGCGGGAATTATGATTATGTGGGGTGGGGCAAATGGTGCGCTTGCCTTCCAATATTTTTATGGGGGCAACATTTTTGCTTTCTTTCAAAAGCAAGAAAATCTTCTCATTTCGGGAATTATTAATTATGGGGGGGGGCAAAACTAAAATATGCTTGCCCCTCCATTTTTTTTTTTTTTAATGAGGCTAAGTCTCGCTCTTGGGCTGGCAATATGGATTGGTCAGAAGTAACGTACATAGACCCTACATACTTAGCACACGTGTATAAGTGCTCCGTATCGTAGGGATGTACAGTACCGTCGATATAGATAGTAAACACTGTAGAATACTAATAGATATGTATAAAATCAGTGCTGCCAGAACCAGGGGTGCGAATTGTTTTTGCCGACGATTTTGTGTGTGTGTGTGTGTGTGTGTGTGTGTGTGTCCCTGGTGCAAAATATTAAAAAAAAAAATAGAAAAGAATAATTATTTAGCGTCCGTCGTTGAGGTCGGTCGCAGACTGATCTTTTTTTTTTTTTTTTTTTTTTTAAGGATCTGAAGGGGGGTGCGTTCGCACCCAACGCACCCCCCCTGGTGACGCCCATGGTAGATTTATCTGGACTACAAAGAATCAGTGGGTTGTGTTTTCTTTCTAGTGTGGGCGTCATTAGTCTTTACTGACTTTACCTATCAACTCAATAATAGATGTCTAGACAGTTTTACCATCATGGAATGATAGAAGGGACATTGACATTACAATTCGAGAATTGACAAAAGAAGCAGGGTTCTGCGGAATTTGTACCTGAGTATGCTTTGATATGGAGTAGAATGTTATTCCCGAACCTGTTTCCATCCACAGTCCGATGTAACAGCATACAAACCTCATGAGCCTCTTTAATATTAGCATGCACCATGAATATGTTTAATTCTACACCACAGGTACAGGTTAATTTAATGTCCTAGATAGCAGTAGACTTGGTTTCACATGACGATCAATGACCTCTGACAACTGATACACCGTAAAGCCCCACCACTAAATTGGTCGGCCCTTCGGGATACAAAGTCCGAGTGACATATAATCAAAACCTACTAATTAGCACTAGCGGTGTTCTGCATGTAACCGCATTAATCGTAATGTTCCAACTACTTACGGTGTGGCGGTAGTCTTGAAGTTTGCTTGACTTTTGAAGAGCTTCGTACACGGCTGCTGCTAACATGGGAAATCACTCTGTTATACGGTTGCCACAGTGATATTCCTGTTAATAAGTCCTACGGCATCGAATACTGACATGGGTTTTCATGAAATCGCTAACGAGAACCCCTCCATGGACGATTACCTTTTAATGACTCTTCCTGCCCAGGTCTATCACTAATCAGACGTCCGATCGGCTGTCAGCGCCACGCAGCAGAGGATATGTTGTGCATACAGTCATGCGCGCGAGATCAACAGTTTGTCAACACGGCATTGCGCCGATTTTAGCAGACGACATCACGCGCGCGTGCGTGTTATGCTGGCAAAGCGAGAGCACGCCCGTTTCAGAGGTACCGTTGTGCCACTTGCGGGCGGAAAGTAGGCCCATACTCCTTTTTTAACGGAACTATAATGACAACGAAATAATAATAAAAGTAATCAAACAGTACAATGAACGATAACAAATAATACGAAATCTTAACTCGACAGGCAAACATTGCAAGAGACAGAATTAAACTCTCAGTCTCCGAATTGACTTATTAAAATTTGTTTACTGTTGAATACTAAAAAAGCATCTAATCTATTCTCTTGACACTCATAATTATTGATGATTAAACCAGAGAAGAGTCTGAACACTCATTTGCCAGACGCGAGTGAAATAGGCAGCTAAGGTATGGAAGGACATCCCTAATCCAGATTATATACCCCACTTGATGGATGACTGAAAGAGCTTCTCGTAATTTTTAACCATTTCAGAATGCTGGCACGTTTGACACTCCGTGGTATGCATAGGCTCTACTATTTGGTAGCCTAAAATTAATGACGTCACTTTTTATGACAACATTTTCCAAATAATACGCTACTGTGAAATGAGGTCACACAGCAATTGTGACATCGCACGCAGCTTCATACGGTCACTTTGTGAAAATGTGACAAAGCAATATGACATTACTGCTTCGTATGGTCACTTTGTGAAATGCATGTCAAAGAAAGCAATTGCGACATCGCGCCCTGCTGCGTACGGTCACTGTGCGATCAATCGCATCTACCACACGACGTAATTTGTAATCATACGTAATTATTTTTCACATTTTTGATCCAAAAATATGGAAACCAATATAAAATGTTGGTGCCTTTGACAGTAAAACATTTGGTGTCACCTCTGCCCATAGTTTTAACTAAATACACTCTCTGGACAAAGTATCTTGTATACAGTACTCTCCGCGTAATCGGGTATCGCTTAAACGGGTACTCCGTTTAATTGGGTAAAAATGTCAAAATCAGTTCCAATGCATATTAAAATTACCTGATAATCGGGTTGCCTTTCCGCATAAACGGGTAAATAATTTTCGTCTAATCTAATTTCTACCCACGTTTTATCGCAGATATAATACTTTAAGAAACCATGAATGTCAAAATTTCCACGACTAATCGCATTCTCTGCTTAATTTGCTAAGAAGACTGATCATTTTGCGAGTGAATAGCCTAAACATGAAAACACATGTACCAGTACCGACTTGCCACATGTAAACGAACATTACACATGTAGCTGGCATTCCAATTGCATAGTCAGTCAGGAGTTGAACACACTTGCGCTCCTCCCTGGCTCCGCAACATCATTTCACAATACGAGAAGTTTTCAACGAAAATCAGGTCATGCACCAGCTTCATAATTTTACTTTTCCCATGCATTCACTTATCGAAAAGTAACTCGACGTTCTACGTGAGAGAAGTGGTCATTTCGGAAAACGCCTGCTTGTTAGCGAGGAGTCCATATTCAAATGACGAAGTTTTCTGAAAACATATTATTTGTCCATAAAAAGAGTGTAAATTTTTGCTCGTGACTGAGCAAATGTGAGGTATATAAGTATAATGTGCCGTGCAAGCTTAATCATACAGTGTAGGTGTTTGGTGCGGTGTACAATGCATTATGTACATACACATTGTGTCAACTGTGAATGAGACGTGTTCTTCTGTTAATCGGGTACTCAGCTTAATTGGGTAAGAAACGCTCTGCTTGAGCCTACCCGATTATGCGGAGAGTACTGTACTATGATAAAATCAACTTTGTTGGACTGGCGATTTGGCAGAAATCCGCTTGCTACTGACGTGAATAACTTTCAGCTTTTTCATTACTAGACTAAACGCGGCTAATCCTTTTCACTCTGAGACAGTTCACGCCTATATTTAACACATACTTTGAACAGATAAAAGACAGCACGAACGGGGTGTTGTACCTGGACAAAAACGCGAGATACAAATCGGATTAATCTGTAGCAAAGCGTCTAGGCTGTAATGCGATTCAACTGAAATTTTAGCAAGAGCATAGCGGATTTGTGGAATGAAGAAATCGAATACAGCACAGATACAGCGCAATTAAAGCATGTGCTGCACAAGAATTCTGCTTTGAGTTGTGATTCCTATAACAAGCGTCATAAAACTATATTCGATATAATTAAGATTCAAACAAGCTTTTGAGTTTGAGAGATGAGTCATCAAATTATACGAATTATGAAACAATGTCAATTTGAATATTCAAATATACAAATTGACTCACTTCAAAAGGACCGGTCGCAACAGCAAAATCTCAGGACTTCGGTAACATTTACTACCTCTTTTCAATTATCTTCTAATCGGGGTCGTTGTATCTGTATTAACTTCAATTACTCAGTAACTGTAAGTTGTTTTTTTGTGTCTCCTTGATTGTGAGAACTCTGTTCGTCAGTTATCTTGGGCTCCTTTAATTCAATGTGAAATTCCGTCTTGTCTGTAGTGTTGTGTTTCTCATACGTACATAATTTCTGATTACGGATAATCTTTGCCAAACACGTGAAAAATGAAGGGACAGAAGTTTTATCTCTATTTCCTTTCTCTTGAAAACGTATAACTGGACGTGCTGTTTATAGATTAAAACAAAAAAAAAGACGCTCAAGAACTTAACGGAAGCAAATTTTATAATGACATTTTATCTCACTTTACAATACTTTTCATCATAATGATGAATATCGTATTTTGTTGTCTTCTTTTCTTCTCTTGCTACATGTGACCTTTCAGCTTTCTGTTTTTCTGTATTTTTATTTAGTGATATATATTTAATTGGATTTTTTGTTTTGTTTGTTTTAATCGGTTTCCCCAGATATAGTTGGTCTTAAAAAACATCCGTACTTTAAACTTCCCCTAATCTGATTACTCACGGGACCTGCGGCTGTACAAGCTAATGCTTTTACGCAGGCCCCATCATATTTTTTTTTCGCATTATGACCACAGTGTAATTCGCATGCATACAGACCTCGTGTTTATACCAAATCAAACTTCTGTACATTCTGATGAAGTCTCATCTGAATTATGTTTTGTATAATTTTCGTATTTATATACTTTATTGTGATATATGTGAGAAATATGAAAATAAATTGAAATGAAATGAAAATGAAAATCATAACACTGTGATATGTCAGCTACACACAACCAGAATTACAGTTTTGATTTATGACCATTGTGGTAACTTATTTATCAAGGCAGGGAGGCCCGGCCACAGTATACATGCACCCAATGGATAACATGAATCATGACATGCATAATCAATGTCTTCATTGACGACAGACAGTAAGCAACAATAGCACCATACACAGCGTTTAGTTCAACTGTTTGCACAGAACTTTCTACAAAGGAGACAACAATCATGATTTTCATTTCATGACGATAATCATACAACGCCTAATGTTTGAGTATACATCAGATTTTTTTTTCTTTCTTTCAGGTCATTGACCAGTCACAAGCAAGGCACGACAAATTGATTCCGTATCTAGCTTGTAACTATACGTACGTTATTTCCATGCCAGATACTCACAGCATCAAAGACAACATACTGCATTATTCTCTCTTGCTTGATTAATATGGAGAGTAATTTGGATCTTTGTATCCAGTTTTAAGGTAAAACTCAATAATTTATTGTAACAATCATAAACGTAGGGGCTTTCAGAATATTTAAACACGTCGTGCTTGTTGCTGTGCAATATTTTAGGCACATTGGGATGGCAATTTTATTGAAAGTAATCAAGTTCAGTTAAAATTTTTGCTCGTTTGCTTAAAAATGTAAATCCCCAAAGTAAGTTTATATCTCTGATTAAAGGGTAAAATATGCAGGCACACGTGAACTTTGCTGAAGGTATGGGATCATGCCCGTCTAAAAGCAGGGAATCAACCGTCAACTTCATTCTATAGACTTCACAATGAAAAAGGAAAGTTTATCACGAGGGTGAGTTAATTGCGGATTACATTGTTCCCAGAGCTCAAAGAACAATCAGACAATGTGTTTTGTTATTTTCCATCGAGATCACAATCGACACTATCTCTTTCCTGAATTTTCTTTTAAATTGGTCTCCCTTTCCTCGATAAAACCTGCCAGTTTCCTCCGAAAAGTCGGCGAAAATAAGTCGGTTGTAGGTTACTGCACTTTCAGTTTACTTGCTTTGAATAGTCCGAGGGTGCATGCGTTGGTCTCGTTTGGTTTCATTTTTTTTTTCTTCTTTTTTTTCTTGCCTCTGCTCTTTCGAATTGATCCCTGCCAGTTGTCGATCCGTCTGTATACTATCTGTCTGCCTGAATTTACATCGGCCTAAATTAAATTTTATTTCACAGACTGTACTATCTTCTTTCCATGTGACAAATCAAATTATATAGGCAGAATTAGCTTTTTTGAAGTTGTCTTTCTTTTTTCTTCCTTTTTTTTTTGGGGGGGGGGAGAGAGCTCGGTTAAAGTATAGTATTGGATATTTGGACATGTCAGATCCAACTAGTATACATTTTCAGAGCTCTTCCACTAAATGTTAGAAAGCAAAATGTGTGCCTCTACTATTTCTGCCACCCATTTCTCTGTTCCAAAAATACCTGATACGGAAATATCATGTTACACAAAAGATGCAAAGGAAATTTTCAGAATACATCTCACAGACCAGAAATACGGAAAGAATTGGATTGTGAAGCGAAGCTGCATGAAATCATTTGCAATACAAATCAAAACAGTGATTCACAGTGATGTTGTCAGTTCGTAATCAAAGTAAGAAAAAGGAAGACATTGCTGGCAATATAAAATCCTGATTTTATCACACAGTTAAAAAAAAAAGAAAATCCATCTAACTGCTTAACAGCCATCCATAACATCGGAGTGTCTAAAGTAATGTGCGAAAACTATATAGATTGTTCCAATTTCTCTGTTTCCGACTAAATTTGTAACCCGTCTGTTAATCAACCAATCATATAAACTCTCCTTAAAGTTTATATCCAGTGATCGATTGGCTTAAAAGGAGTATTGCCGATCAGCTATAAAGACAAACTTATAAGTGTTACCAAGATTGACATTGTTTTAGGATGATACAACGACCGTTTCTTTTGTGTGTGCGTGTGTGTGTGTGTGTGCGTGTGTGTGTGGGTTTTTTTTTCGTACATTAATTGTCCAGTTGAGTGCTAAAAAAAATCTTCTCGAAATATGGGTGGTGTCTGCGTCAATCAAAGAGAGCGTTATATTTATAGGCATATAGTATAGCTTTTGCTATTTATTATATGCATTCTACTGGATATAGAGAGTGCTGGTATTGTATCACATTATATTTGAACTTAACTAAACTGAACTGAACATTATATGGGATATGTCAGTGATATGATATCTCATGTTTCGTTGAGACGGAGCGAGTTTGAAATGAAAGGACGAAGAAAGCAGAAATAACGGAACTTTATGAAAGAATGTTTTATTTTGTAATCCAGTGCCAGGTTTGAATTAAGCATTGGCAAGAATCTTAACATGACTGTGGCAAGAGTAAACAAGTGTGTAGAGATAAATCTTTCCACAGATCCTTTCTATTTTCTAAGGGTATAATAAGGCTGAAATACAGTGTATTTGCTTATGCCAAATAGTATATCTCGGTCATCATGCCAGTTAATTCAATGGTTCTGCAATAACCTCGCTCCGACAATGACGGCGATAACCGCACCTCGTCCATCAAAAGCAAGGATTCTTCACACCTCTCGCCTAAAAAAACGAAGAGAACAAAATATCAAGAACAAGTTAATGTGGAATCGTATCTGTCTTTTTTTTTTCTTTCCTTGGTCAACGTCCTCTTCAGGTTGTTACGTTATAATGATCATCATCACTGTTATCATTTTCATCGTTATTATTATATCATGATAATAATAGTTAATAGCAAAGATAATGATGATGATAATGATAATAGTAGCATGAACAATGATGATAATAATAATAATAATAAGGATAATCATCATCATCATCATTATCATTATCATTATTATTATTATTATTATCATTATTATTATTATTTTTATTATTATTATTATTGTTATCTCTATCTTCACAAGATATCTCTTGGAGATTAATATCACGTCAAGTTCCATCCTGGAACCTTAGACTTCCAGTACTTTTCTCAGGATTCGTGCCGTCCCCAGCAATGCTGCTTTTTGGAGCGTTTGCACTCGATCTGGCACACCAACATCGTCCAAGTGCCGTCGCAGCTGCTTTGGCGTTGTTCCGAGTGCTCCAACGACAATAGGGATCACCTTCGTTC
This sequence comes from Diadema antillarum, assembly GCF_040938485.1. NCBI lineage: Eukaryota > Metazoa > Echinodermata > Echinoidea > Diadematoida > Diadematidae > Diadema > Diadema antillarum. Next base: position 983,058 of record NW_027271508.1, read on the forward strand.
TCATATTCCACAGGCGGCGAAGCTCTCTGGCAAGGTCTTGGTACTTCTCTATCTTTTCCTTCTCCTTCTCGGCTACTCTGCTGTCTCCCGGTACCGCGACATCGACGATTGTGCACATCTGTCGAGCCCTTTCTACGACGATGATATCCGGACGCCTGTGCTGGATGACATTGTCAGTTTGAACATCGAAATCCCACAGGATTTTAACTTGATCATTTTCAGAAACTTTCTGTGGTTCGTGCATATACCATTTACTCTCACATGGTATTTCATGTTTTCTGCAAAGCTGCCAGTGAAGGACTTGTGCCAGTTTGTCATGTCGTCGTTTGTACTCCTTTTGCGCCAATTTACTACAGCCACATACGATATGTTGCACTGTCTCGTCTCTTTCTCGGCATATCCTGCATGTGGCATCCACATCTCTCTTCTGTATCTTGGCTTTCAGAGCATTTGTTGACAGTGCTTGCTCTTGGGCAGCGATGATCAGTCCTTCTGTCTCCTTCTTCAGTTCTCCTTTCTTCAGCCATAACCATGTGTCATTACTGCTGATGTTCTCCGTCTCTCTGCAAAACTGCCCGTGCAGCTGCTTTTCTCTCCACTTTGCATATCTTTCTGTTCGTTTCTGGCTTTTGAAAGTAAGTGGATCAATGGCGTTTACATTATTTCCACTTTCAACCAGAACGGCTCGAAGGAGTTTTTCCTCACTGCTGTTTATGTAATTGTTGAGGCTGATTTGCTCCATTTCAACGCAATCTGACGCACTCACGAGCCCTCGGCCTCCTTCTTTCCTTGGCAGGTACAACCTGTCGACATCAGCACTCATTTGGTGGGTTTTGTAGATCGAGAGCATCTTTCTTGTCTTCCGATCCATACCAGCCAGTTCCGCCTTCGTCCATTCGACCACTCCTCCTGTGTATCTCAAAACTGCTACCGCCCAGGTGTTTAGAGCTGTGATCACGTGTCCACCATTTAAGTGTGATTTTAGTACACTTTTTACACGTGAGAAGTACTCCTTCGTCACAGACACTTTGATAGCATTGTTCGAGACATCATCAGATTCCAACACTCCTCCAAACTCTGTAGTATTCTTCCATCAGGGAGTGGTATTCCAGCACTCTTCACTCGTCTCCCTCTCTTCATAACCAGGGTAGCGCACTTGTTGATGCCGAAGTCCATGCCGATGTCTTTGCTGACCAGACGAACCGTTTGAACTAGCTTGTCGCACTGCTTCTCGTCTTTACAAAAGAGCTTAAGGTCGTCCATGAACAGCAGATGATTGAGGGAGCCATGATTTCCTCCGAGGTCATAACCGGCCGATACATTTCGCAGAACGCTTGTAAGTGGAATGAGTGATATAACGAAGAGGAGAGGTGACAGTAAGTCCCCTTGGAATATTCCTCGTTGTATTCTCACCTGACCAAGATCTTTGCCATTCGATGTGAGGGTTGTGCACCATGCCTTCATAGAATTTGTCAGTAAAGCTCGGATGTTATCTGCAAGTCCGAACATTTGCAAGCATTCATCGATCCACGAATGAGGCACCTTATTATTATTATTATTATTATTATTATTATTATTATTATTATTATTATTATCTTTATTATCATTATCATTGCCGTCATTATTATCATGTAATTACAATGCGAGTTCTGTCTTATAAGCCAGTTCGTAATTAGCTCATGTATAAACAATACATTGGTACAAGCGACCTTTCTTTTTTTCTCAGTTGGTTAGGCACTCACTCGTTTTCAAAGCGGCATAATGCATAAGCTTGCCCAACATAACAATTTATGGAATTCGTGTTCAAACAAAGAATGAGCTTGCGTTTAGAGCAGGTGATCAGAATGCTCAATCAACACCAGTTGACAATTTAGCAGGCATCCATTTCATTGTTTTGTACTCTCCAAAAAAAAAAATCGGGTGAAAATATTCACTCTTAAAGGAGTGAATACAAAAAAAAGAGTGAATTTAGAGTGAAACTGGAGTGAAATTAGAGTGAAAATGTTCATTTTCACTCATTTTGGAGTGACCTCAGGGATCACTCGAAGATTTTAGACTGATCCCTGAGATCACTCTAAAACGAGTGAAAATGAACATTTTCACTCAAAATTTACTCCAATTTCACTCTAAATTCACTCTTTTTTTGTATTTACTCCTTCAAGAGTGAATATTTTCACTCAATTTTTTTTAGAGAGTATTGAATGCGAAATACCATTCTTGCTGTCAGGTGGATGTGCTGGCAAGCACCATTTAGATAAGGATCACATGAATAATCATCGCATCACAGATGCTTATCTCAGTGAATTTACAAACGAAAATGTCTTTTGGTACAAATGACCTTTTTCTGCTCATGCGCAAATTGGAACTACGAACTGGTCTATTACTGCGGGGTGTGTGTGTGTGTGTGTGTGTGTGTGTGTGATTTTTTTTTTTTTTTTTTTGGGGGGGGGGGGGGGGGGGAGGGGGGTGTTTGTTTTTGTTCCTGTGTGTGAAATGAGTACCGGTAAGAGACTGAGTTTGTATGTGTATGGGTGTACCTATTATACATCTGTAGTTCGAAGTTTATGCGTCCATTAACGTGAATGGTCTGAATACTAGTACTCTGCAAACCTTGAGCGGCTTACAGTAAGCATGTGTGAAATGCAGGAAAAAGAAATGGGAAGAGTCAAGAATGACTCACTCAGGCCATCAAGCCAGACAGGTACTAATACACTGATGAATGTATCGGTAAAACCTCCAGCTTATTTCCACTCATATATACTTTAGGTCTCACATCTGTAAATAACGTGGACGAGCCACGCAGAGCACCCTTCTTTTTCGCACTACAGACACGTAAACTAAACTTAGAGGGAGAAAAGAAGAAGTAAGCCATATAGACCTGTTAAGAACTATTGATAGGTCGAGCTGATGAAAGTGAATCCTTCAAAAATCCCTCGTTTTTTGCTTTTTGTTTTTGTTTTTGTCTAGTTGTATGTCTCGTACGACTAGTATGCTTCGTCGTAGACTTGGAAAGCAACTCCTTCCCCCCCCAAAAAAAAAAAGAATAATAATAATAATAATAATAAATAAATGAATAAATAAATAAATAAAATAAATATGTAAATAAATGAATAAATAAAAATAAAAAATAAAAAAATTACAAAAAAATAAAAAATAAAAAAATAAATAGCAAAAACCGTAATCTTTCTTTTCAAGCCCTGTGAGCTGATTTTGAGCAGGGGAAAAATAGTTGTTCCACTTAGATACGAAATACGAAAGACACTATGTAAATCTTTCGTCTATCTTATCATTATTCTATTTTACATTTGGTAATTCTTAACACGTGTGTCTACAAATGATTATTTGCGAGTGTTAGACCTGCAATGTAATAATGTATTTTGCATCAATTAAAATCGGCGATAAAACTTTATTTTGTGTAATTGCGCAGAAATGAAATGCTCATGATTCCGGTTCAGATTTGGTCGAAGGGCCATCAAAGAAACGAGAGCATTTTGTATGTACAAAAACTTTCATGTGCCGATTTGGTTTCACCCAATAATGTGAAGCTGGATAGAAAAAAACAAAACACCTTAAAGTTATGGAATTAATGGCGCGACTAATAAACTAAAATCAAGAACGAGATTTGACGGTTTTTTATGTACGAAAATAAAACAAACAAACAAAGCAAATGGTGCTCCTCCGAATCTATGTCATTCCGTCCTCCCGTCACGAGTTCAACCGGATGTTAACACGGCTGGCAGATCCAAGGCATGCTCCAGAACAGAATATTTATGAAGGGAATGGAGGACAGAGTTTGATAGCTCCAGGATAATCTTCAGTATTGATGATATCAAATACTCTTCTCTGCGAGGCATTATTGTCTGAAGATGTCTCTTGAACAGGGATAACCTTGGACGAGAGCCCCGCCGGCCCGTACCTCGTATTTCTCGAGAAAGACGGACGTTCCCAGCATTCGTTCGTTTAGTTCTTTGTCCTCTCCTCTACAGGAGTCGGAGGAGAGTTAAGGCATTTGTGTATTTCTTTTAAAGACACAAAAAGACAACAAACAAAAATTGAAATTCATCCTGCAGCATCCTAACAGGGCCTTCCTTCACAGAAAAACATGCCAATTGTTTCGACAGACGAAGAAATATTATCTAAAGCCCATCGCCATTTTTAAATAGGATTTCAGGCTGTAGTGCATGGCTCTCATTCCGCACTATACTTCGTATTACATGTAATAATATTATTGCAACGTATGCCGCATCCGTCCCGTATACTAGTAAATAGGCCGGGTCGGGGTGGGAAACTTTGCGCACGATGCCATAATTTTCTCCTTTTCCACTTCACTTTCTCCTTTCTCCTCTCTCACTCTTTCTCTCTCCTAGAACATGTAGAATGCCGTGTCATTATCATGTTAGGGTAAAATGATAAGTGTAAATAAAATGAAGTGGTTCTTTTATTTTCATACTTGTACATTCTTGTTAACATGCCCGAGTATGCCTTATATTCCTTTTTCATGTTTCTGAAGATTTTATTTTAAAAAAATACAAGTACATGTATTAGCTTTTGTTATGTACACCACAAAAACATTCCTATTTGCAGAGCGTTGGTGAAATCATATATCAAGTCGTCAGAACGAATAGACACCTCATAGTGGTCTTTTTTTTTTGGGGGGGGTTGCTATTTTGACTTTTTGTTCTGCGGATAAATGATATATCTTCGACATATCACTTCATGTTCAGGCGTCAAAAGACAGAAAACTCGTAGTAACGCTTTTTTGCTCTTTTGACAGGAATCTGCACGAATTAAACGAAACATTTGAACAATGAAACAGCTATACAACTACTGCTACTGTTTTTGACAGATCGTCATTTTATTAAAATCTTGTACCATCGTGCTATCTTCTCCTCTTGTTCCCCAAGCACATCAATATGTCTTCGCATGGATATATATATATATATATATATATATATATATATATATATATATATATATATATATATGTCTTCGTGCGGAGGATTAGTTATAGGTTATCCTGGGTGGATTTGCGTTATTAAGGAGAGAAGGAATATCTAGACACAGTACCGTTTCCATGGAGACAGGAGTGTTGCGACGATCTCACGGCGTCTTCCTCCTTTTAAGTCGAGTTGCATCCTTATGAGAGGAGAGGACCCAGGGGCACTGTTGAGTTCTTATGACTTTCTTGAATGCCTACATGCCCCGTACATAACTGACCGACTGACGTAATTATGACGTTGGCTTGTCTTTACCAGTGAATATCGCGTGTAATTCACATATATTATGTACGTGTCTATTCTATTTTATGGGCACATACGTTAGGAAATCCACACTCAGAATACTGAATGATTTGTTTTAAAAAGGGGGAGGCACAATACAGCACCTTGAAAAAAGGTAAATTAACCACATGCCAGCCACGTAACAGCAGTGGTACCGTAATTAGTGCGCACCCGGTGTCATAATTGCTGCACCTGAGGCCTAATTTGACAATTGGACTCATCAGGTGGATACAATGTACAGTGATTTTCTTCTTCTCGCCTCTCTTCTTATCTCGTCATATGTGTCTGATACAGCGTTGAAACATTTTCGTTTACATCAAGCAAACATTCACCATGCAGTAGATATTCTAAGCATGTTTGGTTTTGCGTTGACTAGACGTTAACGACCGGTTTTCTTGTTTTTCTTATAAGAGTTTTATGCTCAACTAGCGGGTGGTTATAAAGCACAGCGGAAGCACAAAGGGGGAAATTTTAGACGCTTATATTCATTAATTCATGTGAACCCATCAATATATTTAGGGGTTATCAGTGTAGGATATCGCGTTCAGTGTGTATTCGCTTCGGGCCAGGCGCTATCGTCACTCGGGTTATCATCTTCTTGAAAGTAAGAAAGAAATCAGCCAATCAAAACATACTGCACCTCACTGCATGTATATTCAGTTTGAGTTTCTTTTCATGAAGTGGATGATAAAATAACAGTAGACGGCTCTACCCATATCGCACCTACACCGCCATGTCTTACGCAAACAACACCCTTGGTTTCTCGTTGCATTGCTCTTCATGAACGCGAGTCAGTATGTACCGCATGCGGTTTGCATTTTCTTTATCGAGGGCGAAAATTGACGGATGAAGTTAAATCGGAGTGTAGCCGCATCCCGAGGCGACGTCCCTCTACTCCTGGCTAGAGGATTTCAAAGGAAACGGTGATTGAACGCCTAACACCACTTCGATAGTGTCTTTGAACAAAAAATAAAAACAAAACTAAATTTAACAGAAAGACAGCTTCCTACACTGTCAATGGTTTTGAAAATGTAAAACACTTCCACCTTAGTTTCATAGCTTCAGAGGAAAGACTGAGTCATTAATCTTCTTTTTAATAGCTGATTTCCAAAGTAGATTACAGCAAAAGGCTAAAACTGCTCAAGAAAAAAAAAAATTCTACTAAAAGGAATTACATTATACATGTACTGACAAAAATCTTTAACAGCGGCTATATGCGCTTTTGACGTCTGAAAGGTCGAGACTGTTGCGTGTCTTCATACTGAAGAGTGCCACGTTTCAGACCTGTGCCAGAGTGGAGAACTAAGGGGGGGGGGGGGGGGGGGGGGGGAGGGCAGCAGAGACATTTCCACTCATCTCTGATTATGTTCACCATGCACAAGAAGCATAGTTGCATGAAATCGTGATGAACATATCCCTTCAGTTGTTAATACATGTATATGTTTTTGATTTATTGTTGCATTTCATTATTTGGCTGTATTTGTTTTGTTTGTTTAATTGAGGGGATGGGGCGGGTCTCAGATTTGTACACGTATCATTACGTTGTTGCATTAAAAATTGTGGGGCACCAGTGCGCACACGACTCTGACACAATGCTGAACATTTCCCAACGTCCACCAAGTTCAACAAACAAACCAACAAGAAGATATGATACATGTACAATGTATTTCTGAAACAAACCCAGCTGAATTCAGGTTTTGACTCCCAGTGCATCACCCACAATGGAATTATTCTTCCTCTTTTTCTTTTCAGTGTTCTTCAGTGTTCAGGGTTCTTTTCAGTACAACAAACAAACAAATAAAAATACACATATATGCATGCTAGCAAAAGCTAAGCCAGCAGACTCACCAAACAAGAGATGACATACAATGTATCCATTGATTTTGTGACTTGAAGATGATTTCATGCATAATATATTTATTTCATTTTCGACAGTATATATTCTCTGCTCTGTACATTTTTACATGCATCCTGATTATGATATACATATTTGTACCGTACATTTAATTCTATCGCTCACTGTTCTTCACTTTGTATCATCTCGGTAATTAGTGCTTACAAATACTTCAGTACAATACTTACATCTTTGTGTATGTTTGTGTTTACAGTGTGTTTCAGTGCATGGAAAAAATGAGAACTTCACAAGGGCCGATGCAATTGATAAACACACATTAGATGAATGTCAAGTACGAAAACTTTAAAGGGATGGTAAAGTGTTGCTTGAGGTGAGAATTCATCTTTAACGTTTTGCGAGATACCTACAAACTATTTTATGAAACGCTTAAACGCAAACAATTCTAGAGCAATTCAAAGCTTATTTGATGAAAATCGATTTTGAATGGGCTGATATCAAAAAACAAAGTAAAACAAAGCAATCCTAATAATAGCTGGGTCCCAACTTTTATTAGGATTGCTTTGCTTTGGATATCTCAGCCATTTCAAAACCAATTTTCATCAAATGAACTTTGAATTCCTCTTATGATTATATGCTCTTTCATATTTCATTGAGGTTTGTCATTATCTCTAAAAGTCATCATCAAAAAACGTTGAAAACCTCAAACCCCATCTCAAACAAAACTGTACATCCCTTCAAGATAAGCACTTTAAATCATTTAGGTTCATTCCTGTGCTCTAACTACCTCATACCTCATATCAACTCATAGTCATCAAGACCCAGGTGTGTCTTGTATCCAGTCATGGAGATTAACAATGTCTCTGAGGTAAATAACTAAAGTGCATAGCTACAGTTTAACTAAACACTAATGAAATTCCCACGAGTTGTGACACAAAAATGCACTTTTATAAATTGCAAAGATAAACAGGTGTACATGAAGTCTTCATGTTTGAAGGAGGCACAGAATCTGTTCTGTAGAGCAAGGGAGCTCAGGGGTCACAAAATGCATTCTAATGTGGGGGGGGGGGGGGAATAAAAGTGCACTGCAGTGATTGTGATTGGGCCAAGGGTCAATGGTTGAAGGAAGAATCTCAAGGCAGAACCCTCTGAAAGTTATGGATTTTGTTGTGCTTTGCAATATCTTTTTTTTTTTTTTTTTTTTTTGGGGGGGGGGGGGGGGGTGGGGGTTAGGGGGGAAGACAGTAGGGGGCTGCACCCCCACCCCCCCCCCCCCCCCCACTGCTTATGGAGAAATCAGTGCTTCTTTGTGGTACCCTTCACTATGTCTTCTCACAAACTCCCTGGTACACATACATTGTATAACAATTAGGATTGCATATATACCCTCCACAAAGATGCTGTTTGCATATGCGCCTATGTGATGGCACATTCACATTATCCCTCATGAGAAATTTAATGACAAAAAAACAACAACAAAGAAATAATGACAATAGTATGAATATGAAACGAGACGGATCACTTAAAACTAGTCAAGGCCTGTACAAAAAGTCATCAATAATGTAATGGCACAGTTTTCTTGTGACAAAACTCTGTGCAAGTTTGTTGACATTCATTGTTTTTCCCAATGTAGGATTCTATGGAAAAATAATTAGGCATTTGAATCTGTGGCTCTTTCTCATTTTACTACATGGTAGCATGCCATCCAGCAGATGTATCAGGACGAATGATGTATTCCAAGCTGGAATGTATACTGAACACTACTCTTGATGTAGTGAACAGATTCCATGTTACATTTCCGAAAGCTCTAAAGTTGTCACGGAAATCAGATGAGGTGGAAGTATACATGCAGGAATAGATTTTTTTTTAAATGGAATATTGAAATGATACAACATTTTTGTGCTGCTTTCCTTAGTCATCAGAGTCATCGAAGTCGCCGACATCGCTGCTCTCGTTACTACCAAAGTCGTCGGAGTCCGACTCCTGAGTGGGGGGCGGAGCTGGAGCATTTGGGGTGCTGTGTAGACATGACAGTGACAACAATGGAGCATTACTGACATCACTCAACATTACACTTGCCTTTCCCTACTGAGCATGTTTCCTCAACCTTGAAATGGATGAATGATGGGGCTGTCTACTTGAAGACTTATGATATTCAATCACATTGAAGGGCCAGCATGAAATCATTGAATTTAAACACAAATATCACATTCCAACTTTGCATGCCACTTAATATACATTTAAGCATACAGATAGCATTGAATGCTAATTTCAAAAGCAAATCATTATTAATTTGACTTTCTAATGGAAAGGCCCATTTGCTGACATACTGATACTTGCACTGTCATTATTCTGATTAGATTTCCCTGACTTGCAGTACTCATTGTACTACTTCACATAAAATGACTAAACTTGATCTCGTTTATGCAGGGTTTGATTCTAGAGGCAAAATTTCACCCATTGTGAAAGTTACTGTAGAAATCAATGAAATACAGCCGGGATACTCATTTGCTTTACACGTGGGAAAAGTTGGGCAGAAATATGAAAGTTACGATGAATTGCATGTAACCTATGAATTGAAATTGGTCCATACTGCACTTAAAAATAATGTTCATTCATCAGCACAGAATACTACAAAATGTTATAATGGACAAAGAACATTTGAAGGTTGTGTGTCTACATTACCATGGCATAAACACCACGTTACAAAACTGAATAGAACATGAAGTGAAAGGCAAGGGGTGTATATAAACTTAGTACGCACAGCAGTATTTCTTTGTTTTGTTTTGTTTTTCTTCTTCTTCTTCTTCTTTTTTTAATGATACAACTGCATTTTACTTACTCTAACAGTCCAGGATCCAAACCCTCATTGAGAAGTTTTTGCCTTAAAGCACCAACTGGCACACCCTGCAACAACAAAGGAGAGACCACATATCATAGAATCTATGCTGCTCTTCACAAGTACAGGGAAAAAAACCAATGGCACTAAATGTAATGATCAAAGACCTTTAGTGAGAAAAGAAAGTGTTCACATGTTATGACTTATCATAATCTACAAAGGTAATGTGTGTGAGGTAATTACTCACCTTTATAGTGTAGAAGATGTTTTTTCGCCAATGAAATCCGATATCAAGAATGTTTTTCTTATCAATTGTAGATGTTTGAATTTGTAAATCTATATAGCTTGCGATTGTGTGAAGATCGTCTGTGGATTGGTGTGTGGTTACGGTATGGGTGTGTGTTGTGTGTGGAAAGCTTGAATATGGTCTGCACAATGCTGTGTGTGTGTGTGAAACATTCTGTATGTACATTATGACTGCGTGTGTGTGAAGATGGGGAATTCCCTACGTAGAAAGCCAATCACAGCATCAGATTGCCTCACACTTGCTAAACGTCATGATGATGTCATGTACATATACACGTATACGGCCGTCCCACCACATTTTCTGCATGTATCAGTGCGCCCACACACACACACACACATACACGTACAACATGTGGTGCTAGCTGTAGAGTGAACTGAAGAAAATATGTGTGTACAAGACAGTTTTTGGCGCATCGAGTTTTACAATCTCGGAACATGATAGCACAGGCGAAGTAAAGCTTTACCCTAAGACATTTTGCTTTACCTCGCTATATCAGGTTTGATTGGCTATGTTTTTCTTTGTTTGGAAATCACAAAATTTATCTCGTTATAGCAGTTATTTCGTTATAGCCGATCTCGCTATAAGAGTAGCATTTTACATAGACTTGTGTGGAAGGAAATTTGGGACCGGGAAAATTTCCTCGTAATAACCGATATCTCGTTATAGCAGTGTTCGTTATACCGAGTTCCCCCTGTACATGTAATTGGTCTCAAATTAGCATGTGCTGATTGAGAAGTGGCAATCATTTTGAGAAAAGTTGTCATGCAATCATAATTACCTGATCTGTAGTAATCTAACAACTATTTGAAATGATTGACACCAAATCTCTACAAATTACATGAATGAATGTCCCACTGTGAAGATTTAGTTTTTGTGGGTTTTGAGTTTGTTGTTGTTGTTGTTTATTTTGCAGTTCTTGCATGATAAAATGTGACTTTATTCTATGATTCTACCTATCAGGGGTGGATCCAGGAATTCCATAAAGGGGAGGCGCCTTTGCAAAATTAAAGGGGGCGCCCCCCCCCCCCCCCCCATAATGTATTCCATCATAATATGATTACTGGAAAAGAAATGAAAAAGACGGAAGGTTTTTTTGTTCTACTCTTTTCATGCAATATTCTACTGTCACAAAAAACACAATGCTTTCCTAAGATGCTCTTGCAGTGCAGTCTCAGAATGTTTACATTGAGGCACACAAAGACTTAATACTACACTCCAAATATTGACAATTGATATATACACCATCAAAACTGAACCAAAGTATTGTTTACATGAAAAGCAAGATGTTCTATCATAGTATCAACTTTTGCATGTGAATCATTTTTTATGGCAAAAATGGAATGATTGCAGCATGCTGTTGAGCTTCCATTCAGATTCCAAAACATCAGTTTGCATTCATGGCCATGAATAGTAGTTACGGGCATCTGCATTAACACGTTGAGGACTAGTCCTGAGTATACTCAGGCGGGTGTCTATGGGAAATGTATGTTACAGCAAAATTAGCCTGTCCTCAACGGGTTAAGAGAGACAGGAGTTCAAGAGAGAGATTAGAAGTGTACCACATTCAGAGGACTTCAAAGCACACTACACTGGGAAATCCTGGTGATGTCTGACTTTGACTATGAAAACACTGCAGTATTCCTCCTGTCAGCTAACAGTACTACTCACCATGTTAATCATCCTGAAATACTTCATGTATCTTGGGTCCTGGGATACCGTCATGGCTGGCGCTGGTTCTGGTTTGGCCTCGATAGCAGGAACATTCTGGCAAGAGATGGGAAGCAAGGCAAAGTTTGGGATTACTTGTGCTTTTGTTGGTGGATGAATTAGGGAACATTATACTGCAATATAGGAGAATACGACCATGAATGACATGATAAGAACCACTGACTTGCAAACCGATGGTCTGTCACAATAAGGCAGTAAATTTGGCACTGCACAAAAGTCATAATTATCAAAGCAAGTCTCATCCTCAGAATTGCGTAGACATCCATTGGCAGGAATATAATACTTGCCTCTAATCTTGTATCACAGCCTGGAGCAAGCACACATCCTACTCAACATTCCTTTCCTTCTATATGTGACATTGTAACACAAAGATTCCCTGGTATTGCAAACGATTCTTGGCAATTGGTGGTATACATTACTAGCATGGTGTTTTACAATGTTAGTTCTTTTTCATTTTATAATCATCTTGAATTTTAGACAGCATGTCATGCACAAGAATATGTTTAAGTACACTTATGTCTAATGCATGTTTATCAATGCTGGCTAGTTAACAAATTGGTGTATCCTGTCCGAGGTCTGCCAATAGGCCTATCACATCAGAGTTTATCCTGGTGTGAGTGACAGGAAGTGACTGGGGCCCATAGGGGTACAGCTCTAGCCCATGACAGACCAACGTCCATACCCAGTCGAGTGGACTGGAGGAGGGGAATTTCACTCTAGGATATTATGTAATGACCAGTTCAATTACCACCGGACCATCAAAAGCCTAAACAATACATACACTAATTATGCACGAACATGGTTTTACCATCACTGAAGTATAATATCAGTACAACAGTCATGACAATTTTAAAGTGGGCACAGTAGGAGATTCTCTTGTAAATCTATCATGTATGTCCCCATTTTCTAAGGGTTTTTTTCAACTCTTTATGCACCACGTTCCCATGCTCGACTCAGTTGACAGTGTGCCAAGTTCCCATATTTTGCTCAAACACACAACCTGCAAAAAATGATTGATATACAATGCCACAGTACAATGAAAGCTTTACTCACAATTCCATTCCCCACACATGTAGCTTGCGTTGCCTTGTGATTGAATAGCGGTGTTCCACAGCAGTTTCAGAGTAAATTCAATTTTTTTAAGTCTGCAAAAGCCTTTCCTCCTAGACCAGGACAATAACATAGCTACTGGTCGTTAGAATGCAATCCTAGCTTTGTCACACAGTTTACCTCACTGCAAAGCTTTGGATTTTTTCCCCTCCAGTTTTGCTTGTTAGAAAGTCTGGCGATAAAGTTTATATAAAAAGGTTACATGGCTTTGAAAAACAGAATGTTTTCAAAAAAGCGCATGTGCGTTGCAGTCTCAGAAGAAAAGGTTTACTCCATGACACACAAAGACCCTCTGCTCCAGTGGCGGATCCAGAGGGGGGCGCAACCGGCGCACGCCCCCCCCCCCCTTTATTTTGCGTTAAAAACAAAAGAAATAAAAAGATAAAAATGGAAATGAAACCCGGAAGTGGCACCAGAAATATTAGTCATGCCCACCCCCCCCCCCCCCCTTTACAGAATTCCTGGATCCGCCCCTGTGCTCTCTAAGCCTTTTTCAATTTCTATGATTTTCCCATCGGCTATACAATTACATATCCTTGTACATATGTATTTAATCCATATCTATTTGTCTATTCTTCCACATATCTCCCATAGGATACTGGTACAAACTCAGACAGTCCCTCCAACTCACCGATCCATCTGCAGGGCCGGAGGAGGGGAGGGCAGGCAGGTCTGATGGTTGTGGTGGAGCTGGGGGTGGGGTTGGTTCCACTGTGACATTCTCCAGGCCAGGGATGGATGCAAGCTGCAAGAAGAAATGTGAGATGAAGTTAAGGGAAATCCTTCATCAGAAAAAGCATATCCCTCTGTGATGTGATGAAAATAAAACCAGCATATGAAGTGCTATCAACACACACTGTTGAACACAAAATAACTCTGAGTATTTACACATGACGAGAAGCTAATTCACCTCATCCCATGAATAGTTACATCATGACAACATATCATCCTCCCATACCCCTCCCTCCCCCAATCAATAGCAATAATAACATGCAGTTAACATCATGGTTAATATGGGTGCATACTTGTATATTGAAATGACAATTAAAAGGCATAGTGACCACAAAAACTTCTAATTCTAGCGCAGGTGTCATTGCATAAAATGTACATTGTTGGAAGGCAAAACAAACAAACAAACAAGCAAATTACAGTAAAATATGGACCACTTCACTGGTGACTTGCAATTAAACTTACCTTGGCTTCTAGGATATTGATGGTTGTTTCCAATCGCTGAATACGGGTAGTGATGTCTGATAGTTTCTGGAAAGGAATATCAGGTAATTAACAGCTTCAACAAACAGCCACTCTCCATAACATGGACAGGAATGTCAAGTATTTCAGACTCTAAACCTCTTTTTCTGGATTTGGCACCTTGAACGATACATCACCTATTATTGCAGAAGACCATCTTTTCTCGCAAGTCAACATTGTAGACATGTAAATTAATTCATTCTATACACTTCTGTGTTCTCAGATTTGTTACAAGCATTATTCATCATTTGCACAAGAAACAAAAGCCCAGCTAAAGTGCTTCAAAATAGTTCTACAATGTGAGTTAGGGATAGAAACGACCAATGTAAAAATGTTAATCAGTATAATCAATGTTAAATACTGTTGAATATAGAAAATGTGAACAATAGAAATGTAGTTATAATAGAACTGTTTCTAGAATAAATTGTCAACAGCTATGGTTTGAGAAAATTAGTGATAACTCTCCTTGTCTTTTAGGCATCACTGCAAAATGTTTGTACACCTGTATGGTAGAATGCTTCATGATGCAACTGACATACAGTATGTACACATATGCATCAAATGTGATAGCTCAAACATTTTTCAAATCACTGCTCATAATGGTACACAGTACTTTTAGACAAAGTGAAAATAATTTGATATGGATGTATGCAACCAAACCCACTATCATTATCAGTGACAGTGATATTTTAACAACAGTGGCTGTAGTAGCAGAATCATCTCTCTTGTATCCTTATCATCATGATATTCATACTTTAAAGTTACCGGGTACTTAAAAACTACCAAAGACTAGGAGTACAGCATGTACACTGCACGGTAAGTTGGTTCAAGAAAATTTTCGATGTTATGCATTAAGAGCCTTAGAATCATGGAATTTACAGCCTTTGGGGGATAAAATACACAAACATTCTCTCAAAACATGAAAACATACAACTCCTTCACCCTCTGAACTTATCTGTCACATAGCTTCATTTACCTGTTCACAGACGCATGAAAATTTATTCAGAAATCTGGTTGTGTGGATGATGAAATGGTTCAGGAAAGCAAGCATTCGTTTTGAATGGATTGCGCCGACCTGGAAAATAGAATGACAGAAATGCAGATTATTGACTATCTGTTCACAAAAGAATTGAATTTTGTCACAAAAATTCACTAAATCATGTCTTCATGTGTTAACATTGTAATCGATCGATCATACCTAATTTCAACCAGGTTACGACCTCAATGTGAGATTGATTTGGATTTGTGTATATTGTGTGATGTTCTATAATATGCACTTATCTTAAGATGATCATTCATCCCAGGACCAGGCATGTACTGAAGAAGACATTATGTATATGACCATCTACTGTACAACCAGAATGTGTGTGTGTGTGTGTGTGTGTGTGTGAAACTTTTGTAAATTTCATGAGTAGCAAAATTCCTGAGTAGTAAAATGCACTTAAATTTTTTGTCTACACAGTGCATCAATTGAATACCTTTGCATTTTAACAATTCTTAGAAGATTCATGCAGCAAAAAGGGCTATCGGCTCCAATTCACAAAGTTTCATGCTGCAATGTTTCTGGTTTTCCAGTGTCACTATGATGAGTGGAGAACCAAGCTTGAAATGTCATTACTATAAATTAAATTCTAACAGTTTACATGTATGTTTGCTTGGGTTTGTGATTCCATTGCTGCACACACATGTAGGTAGTTTACCTTGTCTTGTGGTTTGCACAGTTCTCCTGTTGCTGTCTCCCTACAGCAGTTGGATCAAACTGACTCAAGCCTATTTTACTGCTTTGTTTATAAAAGATACATTTACTCTTTGTAGAAATATTGTGAAATAAAAGATAAAACTAGGAATTGCAACTCATATAAGATTTTACTTTCTTGCAGGGATGAATGGGGTCTCAACCTGAACATTGCAGCAATGTTTCACACCTTTTTTGGCCTTTCAGTAAAGGCACTGTGGCCTCGGTTTATATCACATTGTGTTTCTTAGGTTTATTTGAGACTCAAGGTGAGTGAAGGGATGAAAGCACAAACCACAAAAAGTTGTGCCTGCCACAGGGCCTTTACAGATTTGGAGTTCTCATGATCTCCACTACTTCCTCAATTTCTCTTCAATCAGAAATGCTATCATTACAAGGAAAGTTTCCCCAAATGTACATGTGATTTGAGTAAATGCAGCAGTTAAGAGTGGAACACATCAGTGAAAGTTTGAGGAAAATTGGACATTCCATTGAAAAATATGAATTTTTAAAGTTTTGGTGCCACCAACACTGGATGAGAAGACTACAACAGTCTGTGATAAATAAAGAGCAATTGGCATACTTCTTTCAGAATGGAGGAGAAATTATATACATGTACAGGTGAACCTCTCGTATCCGGACAAGTCGGGACCGGGGCTCATCCGGATAAGGGATTTGGCCGGATACGGGAGACTCAATGCTTTATACATGTACATATACATACACATGTACTGATGTAGCCCATTGTAGTACCACATGTAGTATGTGTATACTACAACCTTTTCATTTTTACATTTGGGGATGTTTGGGGATGTTAAAATGTCTGAAGGTAAGCAATTTGGAAGGAAATTTGATGTAATGTATGTTAATCATGTTGGAAGTACATATGTAATTCATGTGTGTTTGTGTAGGAGTTCTCAAGGAGTTGGGAATCCCCCTTTCCTCCCGTAATTATTTTTTTTAAAAATCACGGCGAGATTGCGTCCGTATAATAGAGAGATCCGGATAAAGGGAGGCCGGATAAGAGAGGTTCAACTGTATGTCAGTAACAAGTAAAAACAATGTGCACGTTTCAATTATTAAAAAAAAAAAAAACATTTTGTGTATTTTTTAATACATTTTCTTTATATCATTGTTCTGCAGTGACGTCAAGAACTGAAGAAGTCTTCTTGTCCAGCGTTGGCGAGATCAAAACTTAAACAATTCTTAACTTTTCAATAGATTGTAAGATTTTCCTGTAAGTTCACTGATGTGTTCTGCTACAGTGTGTGTAATATTGCTGCATTCACTAAATCCACAGTATGCAAGTGTTAATATGCAACTGAACACAACACATTTTTGTGCTCAGGGGCAAGACATGTATGGGTTTTTTCATCTGTCGATGTGTTGGACATCTACATGTACTAGACCTATACTATTACTACTACAGTTTTGAAGTTTAAATTCTACTTCTAGTTCTAGAGTAAAGTTTACATTGTACTTAGTCTGCCTTTTGCCTGGGACAAGAGATGCTAGATTTACTACAGATCTAATCTATTCTCTAGATTTTTGTACATTAATGTACTGTAGTAGATCTAGTACCGGTAGTAGTATGGTAGGTGTCCAACACATCATTGACACTGTACATTGTTGAAACCGACACCCCTCTATTTATAGCGTTGATTGCGTGTACTGAACAAACATTCACGCATGAGACTACACGCAGTGGTTTTGCATTCTTCACTGGGGTAAAGATATGTCCAAATAAATTATTACTGGAGTGAAAAACTCGAAAATAAACAAGATCAATGAGCAAAACAATGATACTTGTAGATTATAAATGCACATTGGAAAAGTATTACGTGCATTTCACAAAATTATGGCACAAGTCAGTGCAAGTGAGTGCGTCAAATTAACACCCCACGGGTTCGAAGCAGTTATCTTGGAGCACATACCACAAAT
This sequence comes from Diadema antillarum, assembly GCF_040938485.1. Taxonomy (NCBI): domain Eukaryota; kingdom Metazoa; phylum Echinodermata; class Echinoidea; order Diadematoida; family Diadematidae; genus Diadema; species Diadema antillarum. The sequence continues at coordinate 1,001,100 of NW_027271508.1, forward strand.
CACTTGTGCGCTTGTGAATATAGACGTCTAACATTGTTATACTTATAGAATTTTCTTTACGTGAGCAAAATTTCAGGCAACTTGTGATATATCTTGTTTTTATTGATAGAAAAAAACATTAGGGTGTCGATGTATTCATTGGACATCCACCCATACTAAAGACAATTTGAGTCTCACAAAAGTGTCTCGAAAATTAGCGAGTGTCTACTCGAACAACTATACAGAGAATCTAGAGTTTGTGACTTTGTGTAGAATCCTACGTCTCCAAACATTGCCAAAAAAGGTAGGCGGCCTGCGGGCAAAGGAATAAAGCCAAGCGAAAAATATAATTCATCACCAACTGTGCACAATAATGATAGCCATGGATCAGGCAGTGAGAGCATTTGCACTGTACTTGTTTGAAAGAACAAATCAGAATCATCAGGTACCGGGTGGGGGCATCTGGTATGATCATTTGGCGCCTGGCTTTTCCGTTTTGTGCATCGATCGTAGGGTGGGACATCCAATTACCGGACGCTTTTTTTCGTGGCTTTGATTTCCGTACTCAGTGGATGAAATTTCGGCTAAAAATAACACCACTTATTCACAGACTCCTGGAAATCACGAATTCAGCCAACTTATGTCAATTCTTCGTTCCAGTTTTTAGAAAATATGCTTCAAACATACCCCTCTAAAAATAGTTGTTTTTTGCGCGGTGCTAAATCGCATTGTATTACCGGACGCGATTTTCGTAATCGAATAATCGAGGTCTTTCGCACCTAGTCCTTGCACCAGAATCATAATTCATCCCACAAATCACCGTACACATTCTCACCGAGCGGATGACAAAGAAAAAATCGGCAAATGAGGCTCAAATTTCGTATTTTACGGTAAAATGTCTGTCTTGAACATTTCGAACAGTTCACGCAATAAAACCTTGTGAGAAATCGACAACTGGTTAGACTCTATACTTCTAGTTTACGTGCTTTGTCTATAGGAGCTGCACGCGCGGGTGATGAGCTGCGGGCCCCTTAGCGCACAACTATTCCGCATCGTTCGCGTTTGAGGACGATAGCTACAAATTTCCGATATCGATCAGTGAACTTTTGGTTTTATTGGAATCTTAAGCATTTTTCCTGTATGTGAGTGGGATTACATAGAATTTCAGTCGTGAAATGTGATTCAAACATGCATAAATATTAACTATGAAGAGGTGCGGGTCTCTCAAGTATAAATTTGACGTAAAATGTGAATTTTTTCGTGTTTTTACATTTTTATGTGGCGTTTTTTGCGATTTCGGTCCACACAAAGTTCTGTGAGGCTAATCTACGAAGTCTCGCGCGTACAGAATGTCATTAGTACGCAAAAATGTGCGTGTCCGGTAATACAATGCGTCCGGTAATACCATGCTTGCCCCTACATTGTAATCTGTACGTTGCATTTCACAGTACAATTTTAGCAATGAGTGGGACTACGGCCAAGACACCGCCTCCTATCATTTGTTCGGTTTACAAACACTGAACAAGCAATGATTCAGTCCTATCAGTGAATTCATAGTGCGGTAATTTACAGCAGAAAATCACCTTTGTCAAGTCGACTCCAGGTCCCACGAGCGGTAAGCCATCTGTATCCATCTTTATCAAACTAGAAGCTTTTGACGAGTTTGGTTGACTTCTCTCTAACCTAGGCTACTTCCTCACTTTCTCTGGTGGCTGATGGAGCTACATGTAACTGTGTAATAAATGTGTGTGTGTGTGTGTGTGTGTGTGTGTGTGTGTGTGTGTGTGTGTGTGTGTGTGTGTGTGTGTGTGTGTGTGTGTGTGTGCGTGTACGTGTGTGTGACATTGCGGCCCGTTTGGTACAGTCAGCTGCATTCCCCCATTGTAACTGTCATGTCAGAACACAAAAACAACACCACGTCACATGGAGTTTGATGATCCCTCACATAAAAAGTGCACGTGTACATGAAGTAAGGTCCGACTGCAACTATTAAAAGCAATTACAACATCCTATGGAAAATTATGTTTCACTATCCTACACTTTGTCGGGCACGTAGATGATTTAGAAGCATTTTTAACTTTATCGAAAAGATATTATTTTTTCACTGTTCCGATGGTAAAAAAACAGCTAAAAACTGAAAAAAAAAAACTTGGCACGTTTGCATTGTTATACTTTTTCACTTGAAGTACAATTTTAGATTGACAGAATGGCAGAACTAGAAGGTTTATCAACATCTGAGAAAGTTATGGAATTTAAAGGTCTCGCAGTTTTCATAAAAAGATATGTCAACCACGAATGCAAATTATGTGAGGTGATGAGTTCATGGCCTCACGATCTCTCCCAATGACCTCCACACATAATATCGAATCGTCTCTAAATTCCCTCTCTCTCTCTTTTTTATTTATTTACTTATCTATTTCTTTACTAATTTATGTATTTATTTATTTATTTATTTATTTATTTATCTATCTATCTATTCATGTATCTATTCATTTATTTATCTATTTATTCATTTATTTATTTATTCATTTATTTATCTAGTTATTCATTTATTTATCTATTTTTGGCATGAAAGTGAGACACAAAAATTATATCTTCCCTGTCTGATTCGGTTGTTGTGCGGCAAGGACCAAGAAATGTAATCTGATTGTCAATTGTATTTGCTGATTTCCTCCATACAGTATTAGTATGGACTACAAACACGATTTTTTTTTCATGCACAACCGCTGTTTAGGCTACTATTGGCAGCTGATGACATTCATGACAATATAGTTTTGCAGTGTGGGACCCACACTTTATTACGATTGCTTTGTTTTACTTTGTTTTTGGATGTTTCAGTCATTCCAGACCTGATTTTCATCAAATAAACTTTGAATTCCTCTTAAAATAGTATGCTCTGTACTATATCATAAGTGTTTTCTTGGTATCTTGCAAAAAGTTAAAAGCCCAATTCTCATCTCCACCAATACTGTACCAGCCCTTTAAAGGGGCATAGTCCCGGTAGTGTAGATGGCGCTGTTGATGACACTGCCGATCACTGTTAGCATTGATACGAAGATTACCGAAGTTGAGCTGCCATCAAGAGTAAAGTGCGTAGGTGTTGCTAAGTAACCTTGCCTTTAGCCATGTCTACACCTATCCAAAAACTTGTAGAGGTTCACACCTAGGTCCCTTTACCTTAAGGTTTTCTAAACCTCGAGGTTTTGTAAACTACGAGGCACTAAACTCCAAGTTAGCGTAGATGTAGACGCATGTAGTTTAGAAAACCACGACAAAACCTTAAGGCGAAGACACCACGACAACACCACAAGATTTCTTAGGGTGTTGTCGTGGTTTAAGCGCGTAGTTTAAGCGCGCTGTGGCAGCGCGCTTAAACTATGACAGATGTGAACGGAGTTTTGTTAACCACGACGCTCAGTTTTTTCCACAATAGTGCGCAACCCTATGTGCAAACTAGGCGTCCTTTATTTTCTATCGTAGTTATCTTTACCTCGAGGTTTTGCTAACTGCATGTAGGTGTGAACGGCATCGAAGTTTTGTCGTGGTTAGGGGAACGCATTTTTGCGCTCGTGGTTAGTATAACTACAAGTTTTTGGATAGGTGTAGACATGGCTAATTGTGGAAAAAACTGAGCGTCGTGGTTAACAAAACTCCGTTCACATCTGTCATAGTTTAAGCGCGCTGCCACAGCGCGCTTAAACTACGCGCTTAAACCACGACAACACCCTAAGAAATCTTGTGGTGTTGTCGTGGTGTCTTCGCCTTAAGGTTTTGTCGTGGTTTTCTAAACTACATGCGTCTACATCTACGCTAACTTGGAGTTTAGTGCCTCGTAGTTTACAAAACCTCGAGGTTTAGAAAACCTTAAGGTAAAGGGACCTAGGTGTGAACCTCACTACTGTTGTCTTCTCTGCGCATCGCGCAGTCTGTAGTAATGCCAGGGTGCGTGCATATTTGCTTGTTATTATGACATCACAAAAGAAGTTTGCCAAAGCTGTCATCCCCCTCAGCCGAATCATGAGCCGAACTGAGATCGGACCACTGACTACAGTGAATCGGACTTCTTCGGACTCGGGAAAGTGGGCCAAAGCGTAAGCGCCAAAGAGAAGTCGATAGCGTAGGTCTCTATAGGAAACTTGCGCCGTGCGCCCGCGTACGCATTTGACTAAAACACGGGGACCATGCGTGGGACCCACCGAACTATTTTTAGTTCGGTGGTGGGACCATGCACCTTTAACATACACAGCGCCAACATGTGGTGGAAACAGCTTATGAAATACAAGTACCGTATAATACGTGTACTAAAGCACGTCAACATAAGGCGTATGGGCGATTGGCTGGAGGCGTCGTTTGGTACTTGTAAATAGTCAACATACGATAGCACTAATGAGGAGTGTAATGCAAAAAGCGATATATACATTTTCAGCAACTTAAAATATTTTAGGATGAATTTTAGATGACGTGTTCCTCCTCTATCTCTTCCACCCAGTGGCGTATCTAGGGGGGGGCAAGGGGGGCACGTGCCCCGGGCGCCACTCCTTGGGGGCGCCAAAAACGAAAAAAAAACGAAAAAAAAAACGAAGAAGAAGAAAAAAAGAAAGAAAAAAAGGGGGAAGAAAAAGAAGAAGAAGAAGAAGAAGAAGAAAAAAAAAAACCCTCGCCCGGACCGGGGGGGGGGGGGGGGGGGGGGGGGGGCAGAAAACCAAGTCAAACAAGATAAAAACAGCACATGAAGATGATGCGGACAAAATGACAATGTATATTGTGTTCACACATGTCATTTTATATTTAGCAGGCAAAATGTCACACGGAGCAGCGGCTGCAATTTCTTTCGTTCTGAAGCGATCGCCGATTGGATCAAAGGAGGGCGGCAACGGTTTCGAACATGGGGGGGGGGGCGCAAAAAATTCAAACAAGATAAGAACAAAACGTAATGTTGAACCGGAAATATACAAATTTCGGCTCACTCGCTCGTACAAATTTAGAATATTTTTTCAAGTCCTCTGTTGGTATAAATCGTTATCTAAGTAAAGGCCATCACTATTGTCGTGATTAGAATTGTAAGATTTAGTAAGCAAAAAAAATGACAAGAATTCCATGTTTTGTAAGCTGAAATACAAAATTTTCGGCTCGCTCGCTGCGCTCGCTCGCCAAAGTTTATTAAAAAAAGCAAGAAAGATAACAAAATGTGATAATGACGCGGAAATAAACAAATTTCGGCTCACTCGCGCGTACTAAGATGGAGTATATGTTTTTCAAGTCCTCAGTTTGTTCGTATAAATCGTTATCTATAAGGCCGTCACTATATCTTGATTAGAATTGTAAGATCTAATTGACAAAAAAAAAATGACAAGAATTGCATGTTTTGGAAGCTGAAATACAAAAATTTTCGGCTCGCTCGCTGCGCTCGCTCGCCGAAATTTATCAAAAAAAGAAGAAGATAAGAACAAAACGTGATGATGACGCGGAAATATACAAATTTCGGCTCACTCGCGCATAGTAATTTAGAGTATTTCTTGAACTCCTCAGTTTCTTGGAATAAATCGTTAGGTTATCAGTTAGGCCGTCACTATATCTTGATTAGAATTGTAAGATTTAATAAGCAAAAAAGTGACAAGAATTCCATGTTTTGAAAGCTGAAATACAAAAATTTTCGGCTCGCTCGATGCGCTCGCTCTCCAAAATTTGTCACAAAAAAAAATAAGAACAAAACGTGATGATGACGCGGATATATGCAAATTTCGGCTCACTCGCGCGTACCAAGTTGGAGTATTTTAGTCTGTTGGTATAAATCGTTATCTATAAGGCCGTCACTATATCTTGATTAGAATTGTAAGATTTAATAAGCAAAAAAATGACAAGAATTCCATGTTTTGTAGGCTGAAATACAAAAATTTTCGGCTCGCTCGCTGCGCTCGCTCGCCAAAATTTGTCACAAGAAAAAGATAAGAACAAAACGTGATGATGACGCGGAAATATGCAGATTTCGGCTCACTCGCGCGTACTGAGTTGGAGTATTTTAGTTTGTTGGTATACATCGTTATCTATAAGGCCGTCATTATATCTTGATTAGAATTGTAAGATTTAGTAAGCAAAAAATGACAAGAATTCCATTTTTTGTAAGCTGAAACTCAAAAATTTGCGGCTCGCTCGCTGCGCTCGCTCGCCAAAACTTATCACGATTTATTACATTTAAATCACTTTCAAAAAGACCCCTTTTAAGTGCTTGAAAAAGCATCCAAAAGCATAAAGTCCCTACCAGGATGGGGTTGGGGTTGAACACTTTTTCAGAAATTAGGGGCGTAGATTTCCGCGCTTGCCCCGGGCGCCGTTTTCCCTAGATACGCCACTGCTTCCACCTCACTGGGAGCAGTGATTCGAGTTATCACATTTGATGCACATGATTGTGTGTCAGTCAGTCGTCACAAAACATAGAAAATCTCGAAAGAGCCTCACATATCATAAGGAGAAATTACTATTTTCTCAATAAGCCATAACTGTTGATGGTTTATTCTATAAACATTTTTATCATAGCTATTCACATTGATTAGATCTATATACTGTTTAACATTTTTACACTGGTTGTACATCCCTGGGGCATCCCACGAGACCGACACCCACGAGTCATACGGTCCACGAGACCGACATCAATATCAGGTCCATGAGTCATACAGCCAACGAGTTATACGGCTCAGGAGTCATACAGCCCATGAGTTCGACACTACGCACAAAAGGCTCATGAGACCGACACTAAGCAAACATAGCCCACGAGACCGACACTAAGCAATAAAGGCTCATGAGACCGACACTAAGCAAAGAAAGCCCACGAGACCGACGGTAGGCAAAAAAGGCCCACGAGACCGACACTAAGCTAAAAAGGCTCACGAGACCGACACTAAGCAAAGAAAGCCCACGAGACCGACAGTAGGCAAAGAAGGCCCACGAGACCGACAGGATAAACAGCGCCATCTACATCTCAATCACCTGTACAGGATGTTCCATGAACGGAAAAATAACATACTGGCGGGTGTAATTTCGTAACGCTATCAATTGAAAGATGGTGACCATCTACATAATTATGAACGTCATCAAATATGTATTTCTAAATACTACTGGGGAGGGTGGCAAGTGTGTCAGGGAGCGACATTGTTATCAAGTAGAAAAATTGAATTGTATTCTTCATGCCCCCGCCCCCCCCCCCCCAAAAAAAAAGAAATAGAAGAATTAGTATTCTTCATCCCCCCAAGAAAGAGACAAAAAACACAAATGAATTTAAAAGAGGACAATAACGATGTATGGATTAATTGTAGAGCTTTGATGATGCCATCGTGCTATTTTTGATAGGCTTTCCCAGTTTTTAGCTAGAAGATGGACAAGCTATAAATTTTACCTCTTCTCTTTCCCGATTCACTAGTTGCTTATTCTATTTTAGATATTCTACCCTCCTGCTTTGAAGTTTTGCAGTAAGATCTATTTGTAATTTTCTCTGTAACTATAATGTAATTCTACTGATTAAAACGTTTTATATCGCAGGGATTCACCTCAATTTTGTAGCTTGTGTTATTCTCCTCCGAACAGTACATTCTATCATGAAATACAATAGCTGTTTTCATGGATGCATCTGGTTTTTTTTCCGAACCCTATACGCTACCTTAATAGACGATTCCGTTATTTTTTTATTTTTTATTAATACTAAATCAACACCCTCGAAGGTTTATTGTGTAAAGATCTATAACACACTTTTACTGTACTTTGTTCATTTTTTTTCACAAACACACACCCATGCAAACACAATTAAAGATCCTGATCATTTCAGGGGTGGGGGGGGGGGGGGGTAACTGATGGGGTAACACCCTGCCGGAGATGGCAACTCTTCTTTTCCCTCTCTCATATCTTCCTATGCTATTATCAGGACACCCTATACAATTTATTGGCCTATAGGTGGCGTTGTTCATCCTGTCGGTCTCGTGAGCCTTCTTTGCTTAGTGTCGGTCTGGTGAACCTCTTTTGCGTCATGTCGGTCTCGTGAGCCTTATATGCGTATAGCGTCGGTCTGTCGGTCTCGTGGGCTTTGTTTGCTTACTGTCGGTCTCATGAGCCTTTTGTGCGTAGTGTCGGTCTCGTGAGCCGTATAACTCCTGGGCTTATTTTACTTGATGTCGAACTCGTGGGCTTTATTTACTCAGTGTCGAACTCGTGGGCTGTATAACTGGTGGGCTGTATGACTTGTGAGCTGTATGACTCGTGGGCTGTATGACTTGTGAGCTGTATAACTTGTGGGCTGTATGACTCGTGGGTGTCGGTCTCGTGACGTGCACCCGTATATCCCTAACTCGCATTATGGAACTATTTTGAAGCACATCTGCAAATGGTAAATAATGCTTTTAATTCTCCCTTCTTTTCTCTTTCGTCTTCACCTTTTCCTTCTTTTCTTTCTTTTCCTTTTCTTTTTCTTGCTGTTGTTGTTTCCCATCTTTCTTCCTTTTCTTCTTCAACACTCTTCTCCTATGTCATATTGTGTTACGTCGGGTGCTGTTTGTTGTTAGTCACTAAAACGAACCCAATCTGATCGGTGTTATAGGCCTAGATAACAAACGCCCGTCTTTCCAAGTGTAAGCGAGTGTGTGACCATGGTCAACATGAAAATTTGGATGTTTACATGAAACTTAAAGGACAAGTTCACCGAAATATATATGTGGAATGAGTGAATGCAGCAAAGTTAGTAGAACACATCAGTGAAAAATTGAGGAAAGTCGGGCATTCAGTTTAAACGAATTCTAATTATGCGCAGCCATCGCTGTATGAGAAAATTACTACAGTTTGTAATGTCAAGCATGTATTTTTTTCTGACCTAACCCTCAACCCTTATTCTTATCCCAAGATCAGTATATTCTAGCTGATGGCCATTGTCCTCTCTGACGTGCTTTTATAATGAGCTCCAGCAGGTGTATTAAACCGAGAAAAAAAAATACATCTTACTGGACAAACACATTCCTTTCTCTTCTTTTGGTAGAATTTATCTTGAATGATTTATCACGCGTTATGAGATATAATTGACTATACTTGCAGGTTGCATTGCGGCATGTGTGTGTTCAAAAGAGCATCTCTTCCTCCAATTTCTTTGATCGAAATATTTCCCACTTTTTTATGGCTAGGTTCAGGTATTTTGTTGAGTACATTCAAAACGTCTGGCAGATTCAGCAACTTTGTTATACTTGGAAGAAGCATACGTCACTCTGACTCAAAAAATCTTCTTTCATCATTGGGAAAACAGTGAAAATGTATAGTGGGTAAGGATCAGGGGGAGTGTTTCACAAAGCTGTTTTTAAAGTTACGAATTAAGGACTTAAGAACGACTGGTGATCAGTTCTTGTGCTGAATTATTGAGATTCTGATAAGTATAGCACACAGGGTTCGAATACTGCCCGCTGGGTTTTATATTGATCCTTGGACAAGTTGTTTTGCCCACAATGTTCCTCTTGACCCAGGAGTATGAATGGGTATTTGTACATTGTATGGCAATGCTGCATGGGGTATGACAGGGCTCCCTGGAAGAGCATTAGTGTATTTCAAAACCATCATGATGTCCGTTATTCCCAAGGTTCGTTATTCCGAAGGTTCGTTAATCCTAAAATGAAATATGGTTTAACGAACTGTAACCAAGACCATTAGGTAGTGGAAGCGGACTACAATACCAGGGAGGTGGCACTTCCCTGGTTATACGTACATTCCAGCGTCATGTCGAGATATGGGGCATGTGAATTCAGTGGCGGATCCAGGTCAAGGGCGCACCGGGCGCGCCCCCTTTTTTGTGTTAAACAAAAGAAATAAAAAGAAAAAAATGGAGGAGAGCGCTTACGCTCCCTCTTTACTTTAGTAAAGGGCACCCCCCCCCCCCCCCCCCCCCCATTTACAAAATTCCTGGATCCGCCCCGGGCGGAGGGTCTTCTAGAAACGCCTATCCCCATCGTGTCGGGATGTGCATGGAGCATAAGGTGGATTTTCGTCCAGAGACTTAAGCCCGCCGCACACTACACGATTTTGCCCCGATTCACCGGTCTTAAGACCTTAAGACTAGATGTGTGACGTCACAGTCTTGCCAGTTTCCAGTCGTACGACTGGGTCTTAGCGCCAGTCGTAGAGATTTGACATGTTGAATTTCTACGACCAGTCGTGAGCTTTCAGCCATTCACAATGCAGTAAAATGCAAGCGCACGCAGTGCGCACTACACGCGCTTTACAGTCGGGTCGTATAGTGTGCGGTGTCCGGTCGTACGACTGGTCTTAAGACACAGCTTGGCTTAAGACTTTAAGACCAGTCTGATCGTGTAGTGTGCGGTGGCCTTAAGGATGACGCTGTAAGAAAGCCGGAGGACCGTGCGTCCATCATCATAAGGCTGAGGGCAGCCGAAGGGTCATCTTTCAGCATAAATATCAGGGTGCACGGCATCAGGTTTCGTGATATAGCTCATGATGTTCGGGAAGCTCTTTAGATTTTTATCATCTATAAGAGGTGGTGTGGATGTGACTTTAATATATATCTGTCTAGAGTCAAGCGCAGTATATGAATATCTCATACCGGGTCTATTGATAACTTCTTGATTTAATTTCTGGTCTATAATGGGTAAAGTGCGGATTGCAGAGAGTAAAGGTGCATCTGCCTATTGTATGCCGCCATATCAAAATGGGATTCGGGGACATGTTTCTGGTGATCCTCTTCCTCAAAACGTCATTTCAGCTACATGCACAGGATCGAGAACGGAGTTGAGATAATGCGAAAAACATATACTAAGTTCTAAGAATATTGCCCTCGTCTTCGACTCGGGCAATAATTCTTTCAGTTTGGGCAATATTTTTATCTTCCTCGAGGCCAGTCAATATTATAAAAGGTCATCGGATTTGCATCGGATCGCATGTTTACTTTAACCCTGGTTAAGATTCTATAAAGTAAAGGGGAGTGTAAGTCCTGTTAAAAGTTGGTCTGCATGGAAAGAAAGGGTTAAAAGAAATAAAGTTCAACCGTCAAAAGTTATCAAAGTCGGATAAAAATGAGGAAAGTCATGAAGGTGTAAAGTTTCACTAATTTCTACGAAACAGTTCTTTAAATATGAAATTACAAATGAGTGAAGCAATAATGTCATCGCCTCACAGCTTGCCATTATAATTATACAGTTTGTGCACAAAATCTTGGAATTTCTATTTTTCTTCTCAAACGTCTTTTGCCCCGGTCTCATATCCCATATCTGACTGATCATTACTTTGAAGTTATTCAGCCAAGAGTAAAATCATGTTTTACTTAATTTTTATCATTTTTTGTACTCAATCACTGGACAATTTTTATTGGTTATGACATCATTAGCTCACACATTTGCATACTTAATTATCAACTGTTTGAGAACTGTTTTGCAAAAATTAGCGAAACTTCAAAATTTCATAGATTCCCTAATTTTTATCCGATCTTTGATCAAATTTTCTCCCTTTCTTTTCAGAATAACGTTGAACTGGCCAACAATTCACCTTACATGAAAAGTGATTTTCATTTTAGGAATGTCAACAACTTTATATGCTCACACCTTCTGTCACACAGAGTTCCAAACAAGACTTATTAGGAAATGATTATTATCTTGTATTTTGATCGTTTCCAGAAGAAACTTATATCAAAAAACTATGTCACATGCACCTATGAAGTTCCAAACATTCCTCAAAATACTAGACCTGACTCTTTAATTGGGAATTCCGGGCCATGTCATATCTGAAGGGAAATGGTATCACATTTCATAACCAAACCTTGCCAGTGTCTCTCATCTTCAAGTAGCTGTTAGTACCAGGACTGAAATTTCGCTAAGACCTCTAACACGTGTATGGATGTCACATTCATTGGCCCGAATTCACGAAGGTGGTACACTGAATGAAACCATGGACAAAAACCATGGACAAAAACCATGGAGCGCCGAGTGTCGCACGGAATATTTCGTTACGAAATTGGTCATTTCGTCGACAAAATGACCGTTTCGTTAACGAAATTTTCATTTCGTGGACGAAATGTTCATTTAGTTACAAAATATTGTCATTTCGTTACAAAATAATCGTTTCATCGACGAAATGACTGATTTCGTCGACGAAATATTCCATGCGACACTTGGCTCTCCATGGTTTTTGTCCATGGTTTAAACCATGGTTTCGTTTGTACCACCTTCGTGAATTCGGACCATTGAATTTTTCTTTGAGAACAATGCACTGCATGCAAACTCATGTGAAAAAAAAAATGATGTGGAAATGTATTTCCATTCATTATTGTACATCATACAGAACACGTTAATGTCCGAGTGTTGCTATGCTGTACGTTACGAAACGTAGGACGCTATTACGTTTGTGTGTAACTGTTTGTTTGTTTGTTTGTTTATTTGTTTGTTGGTTTCGGTTGGGAGGGGAAGAGCTGGTATGGCTTTAAGAAAGATGTATAATGTACCTTTTTGTGTGTGCTGTATTTTCTTTCAAGTGGTGTATGAATATTTTCATGTTTACATTATTCAAGTGGAATATGGTTTGATGTAATTCTGAACTGAAATATAATGCAAAAAGTATCGTTTCGTTCATATTGTTTAAATGGTTTGCCTCCTTTTGATTTATCATCATTTTAACTGTGCATGTTATTCATTACATACAGGGTGCAATATATTACGTTCTTATTCTATAATGAGTCTTTACCTGAATCCTCATACTTGATGATTTCAAATTAAGCCCAGAAAATCATAATTATGGCACAAGAAATTGTAGACATTTCTAGTTACCTCTGATTTGTACATCCTCCTACAAAAAGTCTATATCTTTTTCAAGGCCTTCGAGTCTGGAATTTCTTTGCACACTCAACTGACGTCAAATGCAATAAAAGTGTAAATGGTTTTATGAAAGTTTTCAAGCACGATAGGGATGGGTGTGTCATTTATATCTGCTATATACAGTATAGATATGTTTGTGTATGTTTTTGTGTGCATGTATGTGTATGTTCCTGCCCATCAGTGTATGCCGAAGTTTGTGTCAGTTAGTTTATTGAAAGAAAAACAAACACTGTACGTCTTTACTTTCTCGGGGTTCGCTTTGAATTAGACCCATTGCTTTCTCATTAACCACTTCACTTGATAACTATATGTTATTTGTTTGTATATAATACAGTCATATTTGCAATGTTATATTTGTGTATTATATATTATTGTCACATTGTATGCATGTTTTATTCGGTGAAAATGAATGAACGAATGAATCATTGTCGATGTCTAAAATGTTAATTTTGTTTTAACTGTATTTCTTATTTCTACTTTACCATGTACTCAGATCGGATGGTTTTATGTAGGCCTATTATAATAGGCCTATGACTTGAATGAAATCGATGAAGATCACAGAAAAAAAGTGTGATGTCTGCGTCTGCGTATGTTTCTGTATGTTTTTATTTGTAAGATTGTACACTAGGTTTAATACTTGTTCATGCCATAGGACTCCCATTGTACATGAGAAATATTATAGTACGGCACCGTTGTATGTATAGTGTGTTTGTGATGCCTGCAAATATGTTTCTAGTATCTACGTTGCTTTTTATAATTTGCACACGATTTCCTTGGTGCGTAGTACCTCCTTGGTGCGACCATGGTGCGACACAGTTGTACCTTGATCATAGCGTATGGTAAAAATAGACCGAGGAATGATGTTGTCAACGAAGTGGTCAACGAAGTGGGCCTGTGTGTGTGTGTGGGGGGGGGGGTTAATATGGGAAACCCAATTCAATTGATTCACAGCAGAATTCATTACATGACCAATCTAGCTGATATAGGTATGAAGTGCAACAAAAAAAAAATAATCTGAAAATTAACTTCATTAAATCATAGTTTCATGAAAATTGGGAATTTTACGTGGTTAAAATTTCAAGTACCCCCACCTCCTCCAGAGAAAGAGAGAGAGAGAGAGAGAGAGAGAGAGAGAGAGAGAGAATCAAGTTATAGTACCCTCCTCCAGTTTCTGACAGTTTGGACCTCAAAAAGGAAAAACGTGAAAAACAAAAACAAATCAATTTTAGCGCTTTTCTCATACAAGTACACTGTACACACTACTATTACTATTCTTAACATTACCGTTATTATTTATTTATTCCTTTATTTATTCATTTGGCCGTACAATATTGTAATATAACATACATACAAAGGTACGTGCATAAAATGTATAGGGAGTGACACATGATAGGCCAGGGCTCACAATATATAGTAAACTTTTTTACTACTACCCGGAGGCATGTGAGCACTAATTTGTCACTCCTTATCACATAATAAAGCCCTAATATGTCACTCCTTATCACATAATGAAGACGTTCATAATATCAAATCTGATTCATCGTAAACATCTAAATAAAAAGAAAAGTAAGAAATCATCGCACATCAATCCTGTCACTTATGAGAACGGGCAAATACGGACAAAAGGTCTAGGACCTGCATGATCATAGACTATGTCATAATTTGCATATACGGGGGCCCCAATAACATTTCGGGTAGTCAAGTCTATAAACATACACCCTTCCTATAACGTGTGAAACCTATGGGCATTCCCGGTTGTACATTATCCATCGCTCGATCCAGGGTCACGTCACGTAGGGCGTATGTGAGTGTGAGATGAGATTTATCCTCTTTCACTAGCAGTTTGTGTATATCAAGATCAATCCCAATTATTCAAAAAAAGTCAGAAAAAAAGAGTATTAACAATCCGAGTCAACCCTAACAATGTGGGGTAGCCTATCTAGATACCTAACTGGGTATGCAATGCGAGGTTTTCTACTCTATTCACGAGTACTACAGTACCTTACGATTCCCCCATTGCATACAATACACGTTACGAAACACGAGTCGCGTCAACAGGCATAATAATGAATATGCATTAAGCCGGGTCAGTAAACAGACAAATGCAAATTAGGTAAGGTAGCCGTCAAACGAAAGGCAACGACGACCGCCGCACTACGGCTAATTCTTGCTGTTACTGCATTTCTTCCAGACAGTTCAGGAACGTATAAGCAAATCTTATCTTTGGCCCCCTCCCGGTCCTTTTCGCTGAAAAGAAAAATGTGCGGAGATTCAGTCACTCGCTTTCCTGTTGATGTTATATCTACCTTCTCGATCTAGGGACACTACACGAATTTCACTAAACCTCAAACATGCAAAGAAGCAAGAACTTATTCAATTTAGCACTAAAGAAAAAAACATACGGCTTTCCTAAACGCCAACACTTGCCACATTGAAGTTTTCTTTGGGCTGGCCTGTCAGTGTTACTGGTCTTTGTGATATCATAAACTGGTCAAATTTGACATGACTTGACATGACATGACAAATCTGACTTGACACCATTCACGGTCATACTATAATCCTCTCTGATACCTAGCTCTGTCGTAGAGCTGATGTAGTGTGGATCGTATCTGAAAGGAATGTGACATGAGATACTCAGTACTACGAGCCTCTCTCTGGTTCCCATTTTATCCAGACATGCTCTTTCCTCAACCAGGGAGTAGAGTAGATAGGCCCCTGCACATCATCTTTCCGGTTTTCCGTCATTACACGTGTGTCATGAATAAGGTCTGAAAACAAAGACTAATACGTTGCCCTTGGGACGTCTCGATGCCCTCGCATCAATAAATTGGGTCAAGAGACTACTGTTGGAGGGACAAGTAATGTTTCAGAGAGTTTCTGCATTCTATGTACACAGACTTTATAGTGGTCTATCGATGTATTGTTCTAGCGCGAATCTTTTACTCACTGACTTTCATGTTTGTCTGTTTGGGTTTTTTTCTCACTTGATGTCATATTTCACGTAGACATGCAAATTGAAAAAGTGAGACCTCCATGTCATGAGTATGCTGAAAGCTGAGGCATGATGGTTGTCGTATGTGGTGTCGTGGTGAAGTCCTATCATTATTATGAGTAATTATAACAGCGCAATGTCTATTGTACTCGACTATGAAATGCGACAGGACTTTTGTGCACCAACCATAATCTCATTTGAATGACGCTGCAGAAAAAAAAACAAACAAACACCCGACTCTGCCACAAGTTACTCTGCGAGTGTGTGTGTGTGTGTGGGGGGGGGGGGGGCGGGGAGTAATCTTCTGATCATGGGACAAGAACATCAAAGGTTAGGCAAACTGGGTACGTTAGACTTTGACCTTATGGTCTGACGAGTAAAGTCTCGCCTCCGGTTCACATATCGAGGACAACATTTTGCTTCGTTCTGTTTTCGTTCGTTGCAACGAGTCTCGCAGCTATTTTTAGCACGTTATTGTATTCATATTTTTGTTTGAGATATGGGAGCAGATAGATTTACAATGCCTGGTGTTTGTGTGCATTCTTATCATTGTTTTCGCGGGACTGGGGCTGGGGGATATGGGTGGGCTGATTGACTGAGAGAATGTTTGATTTGTTGGTTGATTGATTGATTGATTGATTGATTGATTGGTTTTATGTATAGCCACAACTTATATTTCTTATAAAATGAGCTGTGCACGGAGTAAAAAAGTGCCGTAAAAAGTACCTATTTGAAACAGTCAGAAGGAACAACAATATATTTATTTATTTATTTATTTATTTATTTCTAATCTTTTGTCAGGGTAGTCCATTCACCAATAAATAGTGGTCTTCCATGGAGCCCTGAATAATATTGATGAACATATGTACATTAAATAGCAAAACGTATATACAGAAGATGACATAATACAGTGTAGATACATACCAGCATACTGTACATTGCAAAGTAACATAAAAAATACATGCCACAGCAAGAGTTCACCAGAATGCCGAAATAACAATTAAAAACGCAATTATACAGGAATGATAAAGCCCAGAATGAATTTCGTGTGTTACTTACAAATAGCAACTTTGCTTAAACAATCTCTTAAATGAATAGGGAGTGTTGTTCCCATTTCCCAATGTGTGGGCCTGTGATTCACGTAAAATATTTTTCACTTTATGAAGTCGATTTGTCGGAGCATATACCACATCTCTGAACGGGAACGCTGCTCTGCATAAAAATATAGCATGTGAGGTTATCTCTCGGCGGCATATTACCAGTACAATTTCTTCCAGCTTATATTGCAGGACGTCGTCCTCGGCTAATGTAGGTCTCATGCCATGCAAACAACACGTGATAACTACAAAATCGGCAAACCTCATTTTAACGACTCCTGTTGTCGCTCTCTCCCACTTCTTTATCATCAACATAGCGTTCAGGGACTTCCACCTCGCTATAAAGGGAGGTGAAAATTTTACTGTGGCGTCCCTATAAAATTCGCGAGTCCTCATCTGACTTCTCGCGAGGTTGCATTCTTTTGAGTGTGTGTTTGTGTGTAGGCCTATGCGTGTTTGTTTTGGTATAAAAAGGAATCAAAACACAATAAAATCTTCAAAGACAGATATAAACTGATAGCGTTTTATGATCAGTGGGGAAATAGGGAAAAGAAAAAGGCAGAATACATGTAAGCACATGTATAGTGATATACATAATTATAACTGCTACAATATAGAGCCCCCAAGGTAATGAAAAGTGTGTACTTCCAATGATTAGTTATTCGGTACATGTTTTGTAGTTTTGTAAGCTATGTATCAATGTATTGTTGTAGTGTAACGTAAGTGAGGGGACTGCATTATACAATTTCGCTTTTTAGCAGGGGCCCCTCAATTTTCATTTCCCTCAAGTCTTTAATGAAACAAGATGTATTTTATGTTACAAGATGTGTTATCATTTGACGTTTGTATTACCTATAATAATTGGACATGAAAATAAAACATGAATGAAATGAAATGAAAAGGTTATTCCCAAGATCCCCTTCGACCCCATGCATGCCAAATAAATAGAAGGGGAGGGATCGACAACTTGTTTGGTGGTAATGGCGCCACTAGGATACCAGGGAGGTGGAAAGGTGATACACAGCTCCTTGATAATAATAGTATACGCATGGAGCTATGAAATATCTGAACTCCATCCATGGTATTATATACGTCTAAAATGTACTTTGACTTCCTGTGGCGCACAGACTATAGTATGAAAAAAGCATATTTTAAGGTTATATAGCTTAACACAAAAGTCTATAGTGTAGTGACACACTATTCGTATTTTGAAACTCCTTACGATCAGACATACACAGTTTGCCTGAGGCTTGCCATACCTGTATAATGGATAAATGTGGTACATGATTGATGATGTGTTAATATCACAGTGCATTCAAACTGATAAACAGATTTCACTCTTTATACCTACATGGTTAATGAACGACAACTGCAGGTGAAATGAAATGATTCGCTGCTACGTCCATGGGATGTAATGAATTCAAAGACTCGAATGTGTTTGTTCAGTGAAAACAACCATTTGCAAGACAATAAGATATTTAGACCTGAACACATTTTGTAAATGATTTACAGCTAGATACATACCGGCATATCATATTTACTTAACGATGAGATTTAAAGGTGATAATATGTCCATTGCCTCGCAAGCCCCATTGTTTTGTTCACACACAAAAAAAAAGAAAATATAACCAAAGATATTTTCATGGTAATAACAATATTTTGATGATGACAATAACAACAATAATTGTTATCATTTAATTGTGTCGTTATCATCATCATAACCAGTATCATTACGATTATTATATCACATTATCTTTATTACTTTTATTGTTATTACTAATTTTCATTATTATTGTTATTATCATTATTATTGTTATTGTCGTTATTATTTATCATCATCACTAAATTTTTCATTAGCACTTTTATGACCCCATTATGACCCCATGGTTGAATCGCTGAAGCACTATAGCACAATTTTATACCAATGATTTTCTCCTTCTCTTTTTGAAGTCCAAAGAGGAACTTGATATTAAAGAAGTGTATGTGCAAGGGAATGCAGTCTTGTGAGCCCACGACATTATGCCTTATCTGCTTTTATTTGATCTACTATGAGTGTTATATACTGATATGTCTACTGTATAAAGACAATAATCAAATTAAACTATATAGGCCTATACAAAACTTTCTTATCTTTTGATAGCTGTTATGACATCTTCATGAATAACACAAGCTCTTTTGTTGGTTACGTATGTATCACCATTGAAGTCTATTCAAACACGCATCTCATTTGGTAGGGAATATATGGTTTTGGTTGAGATGGGGATTCAGATTTTAACTCTTTGCTAGATAATTAGAAAGCCCTTATAGGCCTATCACGAAATATCAAAGAGCATACGATTCTAAGAGAATTTAAAAGTTTATTCAGTGATATTTGGTTTTGAAGTTAAAATATCCACAAACAAAGAGGTCCTAATAAAAGGTGGGACACAAATCTGATATACCCGATCAGCGTCTCAACCTAGATCATCCCGTTAAACAACATTGAGATGAACATCTGTTAATAACTTATCCTTGAAATTTGCGTTTGCTTGGTATAGTGTCTTCAAACAAGAGATGATAAATCCTTTAGTGGGAAATGAACAATGATAAAAGGAAATACAATCCCCTGTAGGGCTCACACCCGTAGATATAATGGATTCTTCCCGGCCTGATCACAAATTCGTACCAAAGATACCGAAATTCATTCAGAAAAAAAAAATCATTAAAAAAATCAGGAAATGAAGGTAGAAGAAAAGTTTTTAGCTCAAGTTGATGAGTGTGAATTCCTCTACAATGTATATTCTGCTTGGCAGGTGATAGCTTTTTCTTGTGGAATTTAAAGGGACTAATTTAACTCGGCGCACGCACAGAAAATCTGAGCCTTTTTGAGTTTGCCGACCTTTTGACAGAGTTTAAGCTGAATGACCCCCCTTGATATTTTGATGAGTGAAAGGGCACGTCTTACTTTATTTTGACATGCGATATGAAAGACGCCATTTGTATGAGTTATCTTACAGAATTTTTTTAAAGTTTGATTTTTAACACACATCCCTGTGGGGAAATATTTATGGGTGTGAGCCCTATAATCACTGAAACAAATCAAAGCGAAATTCCCTTCGTTCGAGCGTGCACGTACTCTTGAAAATCTCATTAAATTCAGTGTACAGAATAGGGATTCACTCAGGAACACATGCACGCACACGCTCAAACGCAAAGTGCGGAAACACACCATCACACAAGCACAAGCACATGATACACACAAAATGCATCATCTCTCTGGAGCTCCTTCTCAGCATAACGCTGTGCAACAGCTGAGTTTTGACTGGAAACCACACCGTCATAACAACCGCAAACTGTTATCACTGCTTGTGCTGTGCGATGTGGTAATCGACAATAATGTGTTTCAGCAGAATAATTAGGGGCGAAAGAGGGGATGGAGGAAGAGAATGATAGTAAGGGGAAAGAGATACGTCAATCGAGCAGAAGTTTCTTTAAAATTAAGTGGAGAAAGTTATGACATTAAAAAAGGTTCACTAGCTTCTATCCAGCGCGCGGGTAAGAGTTCCTTTTCTTCCTTCTCAACTGAAGGAACCCGGAAGTGGAATCAGAAATTATAAACGCACCCCACCCCCCTTGAAAAAAGCTGGTGACGCCCCTGACAGATTTGGTGTGCGAGGTAGTTTGGGCATGGAGCTAAGTAGCTCCATGGTTTGGGCAGGGAGGTGAGACACCTCCCTGGTTTGGGTGAGGATATCCCCCATTACGTCTGTATAATGGTATACGTATAAGAAATCATATATAAATATCACGCAGTAATCATTCCAATGTTATTACAATTAACTCCAAAATAACTTATATACAGTATTTTCTATTCCATTTCATCTATTTCATTAAAAAATGCATTTGCAAAATAGACAATTAAATACACACAATTACATAAAATCAATATACAACATTATCATCATACTGCGTGTGAACTGAAATACATTAGATATGACCTTTCCAACAAATACAGAATCAAAATTTATAGAAATATACGGCTGAAAATCTGAGTTTGTAGTTTGTAGTCTCCTCATAAACAATAACTATAATGACTATTGATTTTGCTGCACTAACGAGACTATAATATGCAACTTGCCTTAAAAACTTCCATCTCTTCCACCCCACCCCTTTCGTCCTCCATCCCCCTTGGCTCTCTTTCTCTCTCTCTCTCTCTCTCTCTTTTTTAGCGTCTTATAGGTGTGATAAAAATCAATAAAGACAAAGAATGCTACAGGAGCATTTATTTATTTATTTATTTTTTACTTTCGGCATTCATGTCTTCATCGACTGTCCGTAAGAATAGATGGATTGATAAAGATATAATTATTATAAAACAGTGGCCGGTGTTTGGGGATGAACCTAACTTTGAGGATCCGTTGTGGTCTTGCGGCCCAATACTATACTTGGACTAATATATATATAGCTGGTTTAATTTCCAGATCATCTAACACCAATACGGCTAAACCCGTTTGGTGTATTGTCAACTTGGTCTAAGGTACTACACTGTCAACTTGGTCTAATGACCATTTTAGTCTCATCATCATTTCGTTCAATGCCCATTTTAGCTAATCAAAGTTCGTCCACTGATTAAAGAATGATCTAATGTCCACCTTGTCTAAATGTAATTTTCCCCCATTCCGTCTAATGTTTTTGGTCTATACAGGCCTGGTGTCAGTTCGTATGATACTTACTTATATATATAATAGTCTATTTTACAATTAGGTTATCATAATTATGAACAGTTCGTCTAATTCCTGTTTGGTCTAACATGTCTAATGGCCATTTTGTCTGTATTTCACAATGTCTAATGTTGACTTGGTCTATTTTCATTTCGTCTAATTCCGACAGGTCTAATTTCCATTTGGTCTTCAAGCCAATTCATCTAATTGCCATTTTGTCCAAACACTGTTTTGATTAATTATCACATCGCATGGTATAATACGGTGCAGATTCGTGCAGAGTGCAAGTCCTGATATAGACGACATAGATCATTGTCCCTAGTCTACTAGTATTATCTTAAACATGTAAACATATTTTTGCAACATAAAAGATAAACTATCGTATGTATGCGCGTTCCGGTGAGAGTATCGTGCGGCGGCACCATTGCAGGATGGTACAAAAGTCGGTCTGACATAAACCTATGAAACTTGTATAGCTTTATTTTCTATTGCACGATGACGATTGTCATTATACCGCTATATCATGAACAATGAATATCTCAAACATGTTGTGCCATTCATCATCGTTTTAGAATCACTAACTTTTTGGCTTTTTTTTCGCGGATGAGAAAAAGAATGCAAATAATGATAAATAAATTATAGTCTCCGGGTGTACAATTTTCTCCAAAACGATCATTCTAAGTCTCCATTTGGTAATTTCGTTTGTTACCTGTCAACACTATATTACAATATCAATACCAGGTTAGCCGTGATGGTAACCGACAAACAATCAGATTAGACCAAGTTAACATCAGACAAGACCCAGTGTGCATTATAGCATATTCTTGTACATTAGACCAGGGAGGTTCCCACCTCCCTGATTAGACTAAGTGGCCCAACTATAGTAACTAAACTAAATGAAGCTTTTCAGAGTGATTTTAGACGAAGTGATGCATTGCCTATGTGAATAATCAAAGTGGGTGGAGCCCAAGTGCGTTATTGACGAAATGGTGATTAGACAAAATGGGTATTAGACTAAATGGGCATTTATAGACGAATTGAATAGTAGACAAACAGGTGATTAGACGAACTGATAGATAGCCTAAGTGGTGATAAACCAATTGGATGGTATAGACGAAATGTGGGCATAAGCTAACTTTTAAATTTAATTACGTCAATCTCAATTACGTATAATGGCTACGAGACAAACTGGTTGTAGAAGAAACAGAATTAGACCATATGTGGGATAAGGCCAAATGGGACATGGGCATTTGGCAAAGTGGGATTAGACATTGCAGCTCCATGATTAGACCATGTAGCTGTCAAGTACGATAGTAGTTCCATTATTAGACGAATTGGCAATTTCCAGATCGGGACGTCTTTCAATAATGGAGGTCCGTGGTTCTAATCTGTTTGCGACAACTGTCGTGAACATGGTCAAGGCTCCTGTTTGCATATTCCTTCAAAATGGAGGAGTCAGACGGTGGACCCATGCCTTGCTCCTAAACATCTTGATTTTTTTCTCGGCGAATGCATAAAATGAGGCTGCCGATTCCGATCCCCAAATCCTCATTCGTAGAAATCGCACACCATGGGAAGTTGACTTTCTCATATTAATTCTCCTTCGCGAGTGGACATCCTATGGTCACGCCCATAGACCTACGGTGAGGAATCATTCATACACCTTCCATCGAAATTTATTCAAGACACTTCATAAAAAGACACATTATCTTTCCTTGATCTCTAACCTTTACTCTTCTCCTTCTCGCCCCTGCTGAACACGTATCACACACAGCACAGTGTAACCATCTTTACCTTTCCAAAAAATTGAATCTCAGACATTATTCTAACGGAAGTGTGGGAGGATAAACCATTATGATCATTCCTCAAATAATAATGATTTACTTCTGTTATCATATAACTGACTTTAGGTCCCCTCCCAACTCCCCGTCGTTCATACCTTACACCCTTTTGTCACAAAATATTTTCTGCTACTCGATACTGTTTGTTCTCTTTGATGCCACCATACCATGTAAAATGCAACGTGACTTCATTAGTATGCAATTTTTGCGGACCAATGGCAAGCATGCCCTTTTCAGTTTTTCTGGGTCACGTTGCTTTTCATGCTGGCTCCGCGGTTGGTCGCCAGCAGCCTGATGGCCATGCGATGGTGGGTTGATTTGTGTTGCTTTGCTTTGACGGTCGACATTGCGCAGACAGTAACTATGTAATGATAACCGTATGGAATAGTTCTTATAACATTCAACGCTGTATTGTAATGCGATTACTATTGCCGTCTACGAAGAGGAGCTCTGTACGCCATTCGCCATACCAGTGCATATTCTACCGCTCATCACTCGCCATTTTCCACAAATTGTGAGATCTGTTTGTGAATCTTTTCGTAATCTCTTAGCGGTTAATTCACCGAGGAAGAAACGACATGACAGCTGGAGTTTGGTGACTGAAGCATATTGTTCTAGTGGTTGAAGGAACCAGTTATTTTCTGGGCTGTCGTCTGGTTTCTACAGTGTGATGTCGACATCGGTGGAATCTCTTCGTTACATCTTCATGATGCTGTGTGTCGAGAATTTCGACAAAATTCGTGCCGGTTGATCGGTTGTTCTCGTGAGGACATATTATTAACAGATCAGGAGAGAGATTTACTACTAATATTGACTTCTGTAGACTAGGGTCTACACAAGTTTTAGACTTTCTAGTCTAAACCCATCACCTCCAGTTGTCTGAACTGAGAGGCGTTTCCAGAGAGATCTAGCGACTACATGCTCAAAAAGCCTGTAGTTTACGTGTAGAGCCCTGTGGAGCCCAAGGTCACGCTGACCCTACTGAATCACTCTAGCTCTTGTTGCTACTTGGAAAGACACAAAACCAATAAACCTAGTAGAACTTATAATTGTGACATTTTGTTTTCATTCTGCTATTCTATTACAAAAAGGGGACTCAATTCTAGATTCCTTGGGATCTAGATTAACCTTTCGTTATCGCCAGTAAAGTACGCCTTGCAATGCCAAAGCGTAAGCGGTCTTCGGAAAAGCGTGGTTGCCTCGTTCACTGGTTTCGCAAAGGTCTTCGATTACATGATAATCCAGCTCTGAAGGAAGGCATTAAAGGCGCAAATGGATTCAGATGTATCTACATTCTTGATCCCTGGTTTGCTGGCTCATGTAGCAAAGGGGTCAATAGATGGAGGTGAGAACACAGTAAAACTGTAAAGTAAAACAGGTAGACTAGAAATGCAGAGACTCCAACTCTCCCGTTTTCGACGGGAGATCTCCCGCAGAACACCCATTTTTGCAAAATCTCCCGTTCTCCCGCTTGAGATTTCATTTCTCCCGCCCTGGCTCTTTGTCTCCCGTTGGAAAGGATTTCTTACTTATTTCTATCGTATTTTGAAGAAAATAAGCCTTAAATAGCACTAGAGAGCATCTGGAACCCTACATGTAGGAACTTTGCGCTCCGCACCCATCAACTTGGAGTCTCCCGTTTGCTAGGGGTTGCTAGGGGAGAATCTCCAGATCAGAAGGTGCTTTGGGTTGGAGTCTCTGGAAATGATCTTGAACATTTTACATAATTTGCCCTTTCGGTGCCAGTAAGTCAAATGTGCCCAAATTTCACACACGTACAGTAAATTACAGGTGTACCTTCACCTCATGTACATGTGGTCAAGAAATGAATGTGGCGCACAGAGCAGAGGGTTAAAAAAAAAGGATAAATTGAGAGGGACAGTTGGTATGTAGAATATAGCATGGCATCATGCATGCGATAGGCTATGATGTGTCCACACTTGCTGCGTGATGGTCATTTTATGCTGCATGCATGTGTTTTTATTAATATCAAAACAGAGATGGAAGTGGTAGGACATACAATGTGTCAGATGGAGTCATTTATGCAGAGTCAGAGAAGAATGATAGTGGTCAAAATGTTGGTGATAGTCATTGAGCGCGATAGGACATGATCTTGATTATCATGGGAATTTGCTTTATTCACATCTATTTGCTGCCTTGTAATTATGTTGTAGTTATGGATATACACCGTACTTTGCTGATCAACTTGGGAAAAAAAAACAGCAGTATCGACAGATTATTGGTGGAATGGATGTCTGTCAAAGGGCAAGTCCAAGATAAGGTCCCCTCAGAAGGCAAAATTTCATCTTTGCTCAATATTGACATGTTTGGTATCATTTTGAAGCTTATGAGTTGAAGTTTTGATTTCCATGGAGGAAAAAATGATATTATATAAGTTTATGCAAATTTCAAGGGCTTCATTTGCATAAATGTGAAACACAGCGTTACGTATGGGACATTTATAAAAATTCATATTAATTCAAAGGAAAGCAAATGATATGTAATTAATATGTGGACATAAGAAGTTCATCAAATAGTTTAACTTGGTATAAAAATTTAGGGATTATGCAAATGATTATGCAAATTAGCTCGTGTCCTATCATGAGATGTCCCATACGTAACAAATTGAGGTCATTTTTTTAGGTTTTTTCTGAAATTGCTAAGGATATTTTAATGCCCTTTTGGAAAGTTCTAATTTATTGTTTAGAGAAATTAAATACCATAGAAAAAAGAAAAAACAGTAAAAGAAATATATTCTATTAGGCATTGAAATAATGTTACGTATGGGACAAATGCGTTACGTATGGGACATCCTCATACATATTGCATGTAAATGCATGTAGCTAGCTGGGAAGGTCTCTCAGTACACAAATGGTAAATCATCCTGAAGAAAGCATCCCAGCATTGTAGCTACTTTTTGAGTTTTAGACACTTGAAACAATGCATGTACTTGACTGAACAATTTTCAGAAAGGGGGAGGGGAAAATGGCAAAATACAAAATCAGCATTAAAGGGATGGTATAGTTTTTGTAGAAATGGGGATTCAGTTTTCAACGTTTAATGAGATGATTGGAAACCAATTATATGAATTACTAAAGAGCATACAATCCTAAGACTAGAGGAATTCAAAGTTTATGTGATGGAGATCCAATTTGAAATGGTTGTGATATATACAAAAAAATATATAAAGTAAAATAATTCTTTTTTATTGCAAGTGATACACAAATTGTTCTTATTCAGTTTCAATAGTAGCCACGACAAAATTCATGGGTATACATACTGAGGTGTGACTCGAATCAATGACCTGACTGCTAGACAGACATCATATATCTACTCGATCACAGGGGTTCCACGCAGCAGGTATTGCTTATTTATCAAAATTAATATTTCTTGTGTCAAGTCATTTTTTATTGAAACTAAATGGCAAACTGCCCTTCATCAATGGAAGTAAACACTTTAAACTATTCAATTTTTCAGTAGTAACTATCCTGATAAAAATAGGGCATACATACTCAGGTTGATCATAAAAAATATGATTAAATATGATTATGATGGTAAATATATGGGGAATATTGTTCCCTTGTCAATCTGGAACAGCATTCGAGTAATTTCAACTGATTCTACCTCAGTGATTATGCAAAAATTTGTTTATGGGTATTTTGCAAAATCATTATGCAAAATACCCATATAAACTGGTTCTCCACACACTAAACGAATGGGGGACAAAGGGCATGCATACTCAGGTTGGTCATAGAATATAAAAATATGATTGAATATGATTATGATGGTGAATATTCGGGGAATAATGTTTCCTTGACAATCTGGATCAGTATTTGAGTAGTTTCAACTGGTTTTACTACAATAATTATGCAAAATACCCATAAACATGGTTCTTCACACACTAAATGAATGGGGGACAAACTGTCCCATACGTAACTGTCCCATACGTAACACGTCATGTCTGTCTTTAATTAGAACCTGTAATTAGAGCTTTTTGCCTAATGACATGAAACTTACCTGTGATAATCTTGAGTGTTGTGACTTTCATCACAGTGAGTTACAAGTTGTAGAATGAAATACTTTCAGAGAGTTTTGAGGTTGAAAAAAATGTTCAAAAAAACAAAAGTTTTCTGGTCCCATACGTAACGGCACATATTTTCTCTTCTAGAATATAATTGTCAAGGTCATTTTTCTCAATTTTTTACATGTTTATACTTCTCCTAGATATCAATCACCATGATGAAGTTCCATATGATCAAAGGCCATTAACACTATTTTTCAGGTCATAAAAGTCTCTGAATGTCCCATACGTAACGCGCGCATTATCTTGGACTTGCCCCAATTCAGATACAACAATGCAGTGAAAATTAAAGTGCAAATTAATGGAAAGTGCTGCATGTTTAAGAGGTCATGATGGAAAGTGGACTTTTCCATGTACAGATATCGCTATACGTACATCTGAAAAATACTGCAGACCAACTTGGTGTACATCTGTGCTGCCTGTTTGCTGTCACTTCTGTGTTGCAAGTTTAAAAGTCCTTTTGCCATTCTTACAAACTACAACATGTAGATGCATGTATTCCTAAAAGGATTCTTGTATCGAGTATGTTTTTGAGGAGTACAGTTGTAGGTCCTACAGTCGGAATACAAAATCGTC
Source organism: Diadema antillarum (assembly GCF_040938485.1). NCBI lineage: Eukaryota > Metazoa > Echinodermata > Echinoidea > Diadematoida > Diadematidae > Diadema > Diadema antillarum. The sequence continues at coordinate 1,029,205 of NW_027271508.1, forward strand.
ACATTCTTTTGACCCAGATGCTATTTTCCCATGATGTACAGTAATTTCCCTACACATGTAACTTGGTATACAATGATAATACTATATTCTTCAAGAACCGAGGTGATGCTGAGGGGCATATAAATTCTGTATACTTAATAGGTATTATCAAGGTAAATCAAAGTATAATTTGCTATAATCTTACATACTACATAGATTGCAAGTATGCCTGACTCAGTCAACAAAACAAAAGAGCAATTTTTTATTTAGCAAGACTTCCTTTTGTAGATCAGCAAGGTTAAAGCATGGCAGTACCAGTAGTTGGTGTTTGAATTAGTTTTGAACCTTAAGTGGTTTCTACAAGTAAGATTTTGTTTGGTGCATAGACTGGAGTACTGATAAGTGGATGGTATTTTTTTATACAAAAGAAGTAAAATATAACAAAGTATACATCAGTATACTGTATATTTCACTATATCACAGCCCCATATTCAAGCTAAAAAGATTACTAGCAATGTACAAAAGTCCTTTGTGGTTGATGTTAATGTGAAATGATTATTTTTAGGGTTTTATTTTTCTTGTTTTTAGTTTTGGGAAAATAGGTTTTCCTTCCAGGTAGATTTCCACCCCTAAAGGACTAGTTTGTAAAAAAAGGAAAAAATAGTGTAGAGTCCTGCAATAATTATCATTTCTCTATTTTGCTGAAGTTTTCACTGGTCTGTCACAGTAGCATTGCCAGTCTGATTATCTAGAATAATATTGTTCCAACATTTTGTATTACAGTAGAAAACAAAATGCCTGTGTTTGGCTACATTCCAATGTGCCATCATGAAGTATACATGGTTTCATCATTTGTGATCTTACAATGTATGTAGACTAGAGGCTAAGCTTATTGAATTTCCTATCATAAATGACCTTGCTAGTATTTTTAAAACTGTATACATGGGTACTGTGACACAAGCATGATACATTATAGTGGAAAGGAAAGGGGTTATTTTGTACTGGCATTGGATTAGATGGAGTAATGCTGGCATGAAAGGGAGGTAGGGAGAGTGGAAAGAATAAATGCAGATTTGCATACAAGTTATAGTGGTTTGTTCCATATCTGCCTACTGGTCCTCCCTGATCTCCTGAACACCATTTCCAGTCTTTCTTCATTTCCTTTTACTCATAGCACCCAAGCTTCATAAAAATCTGAAGTCACTATTGTTGCTCAGAAATTAATGATTTCTGGTGTAGTTTTCTTTTTTCTTTTGTCCTCAGTGTCTAGTGCTAAGAATAGCTGACACATGTCATTAGAGTATGATCATCACATTGATAATTTGTCATCAAACAATCCCTCCAATTTGTTCTCAAAATAGACTAACATACAATTTGTACACTGTAATTGGTCTGCTGCTCTGCAGAACTTCCTTTTATTATGTTAACGTGCAGTTCTATCCATGGTGATGAGGTATTAGCCTTCATTCTGCATAACAGGAATTTGTAGGGGATAAAGTACAGGGGCATTTATGGCAGACATGGCCGAACCCCTGTCACTGTGATCTGCCAGAAACATACATATTGTACAACAATAATTCAATGGTGGCATGAAAAAATAAAGCCATCAATCTGTAAAATAATTGTACAATATGTATACATGTACTTGGGTCCACATACTTTTTCATTGTTTTTAAGAAGTGACTTGATGGGAAAAAAAGAACACTTTAGAAATCCCTCTTGTGTTTTATACATGTTTTAATACAAATTTCTCAAAATCATGAAAAAAAAAGAAGAAGAAAGGGTAGAGCCATGAAGAAGTCTAGTAACTAAATGCCATCCAGAGTCTTGAAGAAGTCTAGTAACCAAATGCCTTTAGAGCCTAGTGCTGGTGCAGGAACAACACCTTGTGACTGTGTAGTAAAGCATGAAGCCATCTTCATTACTATTACTAATAGTGAATCTTCCACCATTTTGCACTAGACCAAGGCTGACATCCAACCATTTGCACCTACATCACATCATTATCATTGATTTATTTTTATACATTGATTTATTACTGCCGGCCTGAGGTATATGTACACTAAGAGTACACCCATTGTTTCCTAACATTTGTTTTTCAATGTAAATGGCAATGTAATGTATAGCATGGTTTATGGAAAAGTGCAGGGGTGAGATCACCCGTTTTGTGTCTTCAAGCTGTGAGCTATCACCTTTTATATTTCTGTGCTGAAAGTGTCCATGTGTATTCTGAATTGCACACATGGTTCTCCCTCAGCTTGATGTCCTTAACAGAGGGACAGAAATAGCTGAAAGTCTTCCTGCAGACCGATGTGTGCATGAAGTGAATTACAGTTGGACTGAGAGTTACCATTTCTGAATAGCGTATGTGGTAATGGTACATTGTATCTGTGTGCGTTTGATCATGACACCATGGCATGCAATGCCAGGAGATGTTGTTGCAAGCAAAATGCACTGTACTTTTAGCACTCACTACTGTGCCCACATCATCTGCATCAGGGAGGTGGACCTCCCTGTCAGCATGCACCAACTGGAAAATACAACGGATACTTTCATACACATTGGACTGTCTGCTGGAGCTAGGGAACAGCTGACTTGGTGGCAGAGAGATGACCCATGTACATGTACAATGTACTTGCATGGATTGATAACAGCTGTACCCACAGTGTTGTTCTGGATGATACATTTGTATGCAGCAGTGTACAGTGACAACTCCTTGATGTTGCCAAGGAGTTTCAAGAGCTGGAGTTCCAACTTACTATAATTACTCGAACAGCTGTCAGTTTTCTGTGGATGTGCAAAAGAATTCTACAGGTGCACTTGTGCCTAAATTGATATTTCATGTTTAAAAGCGCCATCTCTTCCAGAGCAATCTGAAGATTTGTACTTCCCGACATTTGCCTGTTTGTACATTTTATTGCTTTTGAGGTATCGGCTTGGCTGTATCAATAGTATTGGCCACAATGTAGTTGTAAAATTTATTTGACATCATTATTGGATTCTGGCATTTAGCATAGTGTTTACAACTGGATGCATGCAGGGTCCAACAATACAACTTACAAGTGATGTGTTGTGATCAGAGTTTCCACCCAGGAAAGGATTGTGCAATATTGTCACTTTTTGAAGTTTGGAGAAAATATAGGGGAAAAAAAGCATTTGTGATAATAATATGGGTATGAGAATATGTATCTGGTACTAAAATAGCAAAAACAAAGTCCTTGCCTAGTGATGTCCTTTCTTCATGGCAATTCACATTGTCATCTTGCAGCATGCGATCTGTAGTATAAGAACAGATTTGACTTCTGAAAATATCACTCAAAGATTTCCTCTTCATTTCTTTACTGCAATCTGAGGCATGATGAGGAAACGATTCGTGGGTGTCACTGTGCAAGGAAAAGGGAAGTTTTTGCTCATGAAAATATTTTGTAGTGAAAAATCCTGCAGACAAAATTCTTTTTCCTTTCCAGAAATCACTCTTGCTTTATTTGGTAACATTTCAGTGATGAAAGTAACGCTGTACACATTTATTTTGTCTTTTTTTAACATCTCAAGTTTTTACATAATACAGTATGTGCAAATGAAATTACATCATAGGGGAGTGGTCATGCTGATGATTCTGGGGTGTGCCAGGAAAAGAAACATTATGGTTTATGAAAATACTGTATAGTTAAAAAATCTTGCAGACACAATCATTTTTGTTTTTAAATTTCCAGATATCACTCAATTGCTTTATTTGGTAACATTTCATTGATGACAATAATGTTGTACACGTTTATTTTTTTACCGATCAATGTTCAGTTTGTGTTACAGTTTATTCACCTTATACAGTTTATTCACCTTATACAGTTTATTCACCTTATACAGTTACTGTGATGAAAATGGTTAGAAATCTTATTTATTATACTTTAAAAAAAAAAACACTCCCACGGTGACTATTTGGTATTCTCTTGTGAGTGTTTACTTAATGCAGTGTGTGCAGATAGAAACACATTGAGGGATGGTCTTGCTTATTGCTGATGATTCCTGGGTGTGCAGGGAAAAGAAAGATTCTGGTTTATAAGAAAATATTTTGAAGTGAAAAATCTGCAGACACACCTCTTTCTAACTTTATAGAAATCACTCCTGCTTCTTTTGGTAACATTTCATTGATGAAAACAATGACAATGTAGGCTTTACACGTTTATTTCATTATCTCAGTTTGTTTATTTACCTTATACATGTGATGAGAATGTTTAATGGAATACTTTTGTTTTGCTAGGGATGTCACTCCCAATATAATTATCACAAATTTACATGTGGGGGAAAAAAAAATCCCTTGAGAGTGTTTACAGAAAGTACGTGCAGATCAAAATACATGTACCTCGGCCGGGAGGCGGGGAGTGGTCTTGCCACAGATGTTGGCAGTGAGCCAAGTCAAAGTAAACAGTCTGTGTACTCAGACCCTAGAACAAGGAGGTATGAGAGAACTTGCCTAGACTAACTGCTTTTGCAGAATGGACTGTTTGAGTGCATTTTGACATACATAGTCGGTCGGTCTGTTGAAATGGAATGTGTCATGCTAACTGATAAAACTGACAACTCCTGTGTTTGAATGTGGCTTACAACAATAGCATGGCAATGTTGTTGTTGGTTTCTTTTTGTGAGGAGAAATCAGAAACACAACAGTACAGTGTAGTTATGGCATTTTTGGAAGTATTGTCCAATGTACAACTATAAATGTACACATGTATGTTGTACACTTGTAGGCCTATACAATGTATAGGCCTACAAATGTATATTATACCATAGTACATAATGACATGCATGCACATTTCATGCTTGTTGCACCTAAATCAGTGGGTCCTTTGTACATAACAGTAAAAGCATGAGATACATTGTACAAGCATGTACATTAAATTTATTCATCATGTGTGCTTGCATTTAAGTTTACTGTGACAGGGAAATAATGGGAGTGCAAGGAGAGGGGACATTTTAGTTTGTGAAAATATTCTGGCATGAAAATATTTGTTTTGAAATTATGCAGATTTTATTCATGATGAATCTAACTGACAATATCAATGGAATCCAGGAATGCATATCTTTCTAATTTATTTTGTTGGATTAAATCAAAATTGAATGAGATGACTTAAGTGTTTACCGGTATTTGAACATTTATAGACAGACCCTTTTAACATTTCAATGTACTGTAAAAGTGAAAATGTTCACAGTGTGGAAATTTGCAAGCATTTCACGCAACCAGAAGCTATCGCGAAAAAAAGCACAAGAATATTTTTGTACACTATGATCCAGTTGTTTTGTGTCTGGATTCTGCGGAATTAAAAACATTCAAAATTAATCTAAGTACCCTGCTGGGTGCGAAAAATTTGTCACTCAAAAATATTCACTTTTACATTATGATGGTGGTTGTTATCACTGAATGCTTCATCTTGCAAAATTTCATGAAGAAAATGTAATACTGAAAGCTCACTAGGCCTATGTGTTTATTTTCATTATGCTGTGATAAGAATGTGTACAGTGGAAAATTCTGCTGCCAAGATATTTATAGAATACCACTGCCAACTGACTATCACTCTTTCATCTCTGTGAGAGTGTTTACACACAGTACATAAAGATAAAAATATGTACATGATGGGGAGTGGTCTAGTTGGAGATGTTGGCAGTGAGCCAAGCCAGATTCCAACCTGTGCCCTGTTTGGGTGAAATGGCGTGAACATAGTCTGTGTGCTCAGACCCAAGATAAATTGCTGTAGCAGTGATAATTTTGAGTGCATTTTGACATTGGCAGTATGCATTGTACGGATCAGGTGAACTGTGAAGCATACAGCTGTATATGAATGCTACAGTATTGTAAAAGTGATCATGAATGCTATTCACTCATGTTGCTTTTGCTCTTTACAGTACCATTTAACTTGAATTTGATATTGCATGTGTGTGATACGGAATCCTACATTTGTTGAGACTGAGAGGTTATGAAAGGGTGTCTTTAATGATTATTTTTTGTGTGTGCATGTTATTTGATGTGATGCATAGGATATGTTGGACATGATTTCCTTTGAGCAATCCATGATCATTAGTCAAGCTCATCGAGCTTGCTACAAAATGTACATTACAAGTCATTATTGGTGTGACTTATGAGAAGCAACAAGGTCTATGTGCACAAAAATCATATTGATTGTTTGCTTTTTATAGGGCCTACTGTATCTACCACATGTGTATTAAAAGGGAATTAAAAAGCAAAGAATCTTGAAAATGATCTCTTCTTTGATTACCATCCCGGGTAACACTTTTTAAGAAAAAAAAAATTATCATTATTCATGGTTAACAAAGGTCTCGTAGTTAACAAGGATGAACTGGCATTAGGATTGTTATCACTAATCGCTATCAAAAATTTTGCCACCATGACAGCAGTGTGAAATTGCATCCTATAGTATAAACACAGGTGCTCTACATTGGGCTGTATGCAAGCTCGAGCAATTGCTTAAATCCATTATATTATACATTTAGAACCTCATGCTTGTGTTAAACACTTTTGCTTGCCCCTACACAAGCAAACGTTGCCCTTACAACAATCACGGAGCATTTAAAAGCAAAAGCTCAAGTTCATTTTACAGAGCTTGAAAAAAGCGATTAAGTAATTGCTAGCAAGAATACATGTAAGCAAAAGGTCCATTATCATTATGCATACATTTTTAAGCAAATGCTCTGTCTCAAAGCCATCACTTGTGGGCAGCAAGCAATTGCTTATTTAATGGATTCAAGCAAAAGACTAGCACAAGCAATTGCTACTTTTCTATACATTCATTTGTACGGCCCAATGCTGCAACCCCAGGGTATGATGGTACCCCCAGTCACTGCATGCGGAGTCATGGGTTGCAGATCTTCTAGTATGAATTAGTTGAATTTAAACTACATTGTACAAGTATGCTCAAAGAGTAATGTCAGTGAAGTTTTTAAAAAGCTCAAAGGACTGAATTTTTACTGAAATAAGTGTTACTCCATATTTCTATTGCTTCTATACATAAGCAAATTCTCAAATATCATGCATTCATTTCTTGAAGTACATTTATAGATAATTGTGGCAAGTCATTCTCACCTGCACGATAATTTTGACACCATGAAGACCTACAATGTATATTTTGAGACTTCCAATGAAGTTGAAAGTTTAGCTAAATGTTCACCTTGAACATGTGTGTTCTATATAAGTAATATTGTGTGGCACATGATAATCTGCACAATTATTATTGCTCTGATGCTGTCCCTGGTCTAATTCCTACAGTGCAGATTATACAGGTGTTTTTTTTTCTTTAATACCATATAGTTCTCTAGACTGTTTAACTGTAAAGACACAAATTAATGTTAGAAATGCTGCCCTTACAAGTTTTCTTTTCTTTTGTTTTCTCTCTCTCTGCCTCAACTTGAACGCAAATGAATGCCTCTGATAGTGGTATTGAATACTAAAGATATCATAATGTGTCATGCAGTGATAGTGGTGTACCACATTATCCACTTTGGTCGTGATGAAGTTAAAAAGTGTAAAAATGGGGGGGGGGGGTGTAAAAGGCAGACAAAGGCACTCTAATCTTTGTGAGATGTCTATGCCAGTCCACCGTACACCAAAGTTCATGCCACTAACAGCAAGAATGAAATCACGTGTGTGTGAATCTTCAGGGTCTAAATGGATAGACTACTATGCTGATCCAGGGCAGGGCAAAAAAAATAAAAAATAATGAATAACAGGCACCTGCTTGGAAAATCCAGCACGTTACACCAGCACGTTGCAGAGAGACTGCTCTTGTGCAAATCCAGTGTACTGTATTTAGAATTCTCCTGCATATTAGTCTGGCTTCAAGACTGTCTCCTCTTACTCAATTTCCTTTCCAGAATATTAGCACCCTCTAACAACAAAGAAGTAGCAGGTTCTCTTTGCCTTCGGCAAAGACAGTGACTAAATTATGAAATTGCATACCTTGTAGTGTGTAAAATTACACATTCTTCAAACTGTGACTACCTTGCTAATTTTCTATGAGAATAACAGTTTGAAGTTTTTAAGATGAGATGGAAAGAGGTGATGCAAGTACTTGAAGACTATAATTGGTTTACTCATGTTTACGGTTTTTATGTTCTTTGATTGTAGATCTTTATTCAAATAGAGAAAACTCACTTCAAAGATCAGGTTGCTCAGTGTTTTAGAATGCTTGAAATTACAACAAAAAGATGTGACTCAGAATCAGATGTCCTTTCAATACTGTGTACATGCATTTTTTTTTTACATATCTGATTCATGTTATTATTCATATTGCAGTGTTTTGGAGTTCTTAATGAAAGTTCAAGGACAATTGCAAACCATGCTGCAGTAAGGTAGATGTATTACAATATGTTTGATGAAGATAAAAAGAGTGTAACTCACATTGTATAAAAAGACACTTTGTGAACATTGCCTTGTCTCGCACTTACAGGTTCTTATTAGAGTGCCTGGAAGATCTTGATTCAAGTCTGAGAAGACTCAACTCCAGGCTGTTTCTGGTGCGGGGTCAGCCTGCAGATGTGTTGCCAAGGCTTTTCAAGGTGAGCAAAGTGTGGCTGAGCTGTGTAGAGGCAGCCACCTCCTTGCTAGAGGTATCATTGTATATTTTACTTGCCGGTAATGGCGGTATAGCGTTTATTTGTTTGTTTGTTTGTTTGTTTGTTTGTTTGTTTTGTGTCAACTTTGAAGGGTGCCAGTGACATTATTCTGTCCCATTGCTCCATAACATCCCTGTACATCCCTCATTAATTGCATGAGATACAAATGTAAAAGTGGAAATTTTCACGCATTTTGCGTAAGAAGAAGCTTGCGTGAAAAATAAAAGCACACTAATATTTTTGCATGCTATATGTTCCAGTAATTAATGTCCTGATTCCGCAGAATTAAAAACATGCAAAGCTCGTGTCTTACCCAGCTGAGTGTGGAAAATCACTCTTGCGATAATCTCCACTTTTACAGTAGTAGGGCCTACAGTGTAGGTAATACAGTATCTTTTTTTGAAGGATAGAAATAGGTACTAAGTGTCATGAACAAATGAATATTGATTATTGTTGTAGTACAATGGTGTTACATTATGTGCAATGTACATGATGTGCACATAGCCACATCCATGACCCATGAACTTTGGGAGTTCATTCATACTCACCTTGAAAGCAAATGTCATGTCCTTTCACAGTCATACCTTCAGCCATCCATTCAGAGCACTGTGCTCTCTTCAATCTTACTTGCTACCCATTTGTGCATTGTACTCTGGATATCAGCTCAGTGGCAAGCATCTTGTCCTTTCTTATTCCTATCCTTCAGAGTCCATTATGTTTGGAACTTCTTTATGTGTCTATCCACGTGTTTTGATTCTTTATTGCCATGTTTATTGCCGAATGGATCTAAAAACCTGGACCTTCACCTGCTTCTCAGCTCAATTCTTTCCATAGTCTCTTTGTCAAGTTTTATTTTTTTCCTATGAATTCAATGAAAATGTCAATGTTTTCGTATTTAGAAAATGCCAAGACTGTTGAGGAAGCTTGCTCAAGGTGAATTGCCACTTTACGTCCATGTTGACCTACAATAAATAGATTGAGTGAAATCAAAGAGACTGAACATTTTTTAATGAAAATAAAAGAGTGAATGTCCGTAAAAGTGTCACATGCATTTGCAAAGGATCAAGTGATATTAGTAACAGTTACACGTAAATCAAATGAAGTGATGTCATCTTCTCTCAGACTCCCTCTAATTGTCGTCTAGATTTATTTACATCACTTTCTTCTTATACAGTTATTGTAGCATAGTACTTATAAAGCAACTACTACCCAAAGGGGGATGAGTTGTAGTTAATAGTGAATAATCAGCTACAGTCTGTATGTCCATAATATTTTTGTTTTGAAACCATGCAAGAGGAAAAATGTTAATAGCTTGACCTTGTTGAAATTCTGTAACATTCTTATCATGTGTGTTTTTGAAGAAAAGACAACAAAATTTTGATTTTTTTTCTTCGTTAATAATGTGCTGTTTGTCAAAGTCACCTTGATCATGGAATGGAATTTTATGTCAAACTCTGCAGAGTGAAAGAAACTTCAGAGCTGCCTCACTTTATTATGAAAACTAGATATATCGCTACGGCTACTGATATGCCTCCGCCATAATGCATGGTTCTCCTAATAGGTCTATAGTACAATGTCTTGACAATGTGTGATGACAGTTTCACACAATTGGCAAAATATTAAAATGACAGGTTTGACACAAATGTGCTGAATGTTCACTTTTTCTAGAACTAGGTTCAATTGGATGAATGATTAAAATGTCAGAGTGCAGGTATTTGGGGAACTGATGATTTTTACTTGACTTTTGACCCTTTTATAAGTCTATGCATTGAGTAATTTTCAAGGTATTGAGAAAAAGCATAATTTCAGTATCAAATGGGAAAATAGCATTATCTAAACCTGGCCTTTGACCTTTGACCTCACAGTTCCAAAGAGAATCACTGTTAGGTTGCAACATGCATAAATATGTAAGTTTCATGACGATACCTTGAGTTACTTTCGAGATATGGAGGAAAAAGTGCAATTTAGCACTTTCACTTGACCTTTTACCTTTTGACCTTTGACCTTTTGGCAAGAAACTTCCCCAAAAATATATATTGGGTAATACATGCCATACATCAAGTTTGAAAAAAAAAAAAAACCCTTCAGGCATATTGCATTTTAAGGAAGTAGTGATATTTTGAGGAGTTGACCTTGACCTTTGACCCCCTGACCTTTGACCCATAACCCCAACTTCCTTAGATAATCACTGCCCATTGGTACAAGCATATATACTAAGTTCCATGAAGATACCTTGAACCATTTGCGAGATATGGAGAAAAACATGAAATTTCAAATTTTTTTTCACAAAATAACCTGTGACCTTTGACCCTGTGACCTTAAAATCCACACAAAGTATCATCCCCAAGGATATACCCTCATACCAAGTTTGATGTAAAACACCACACGGTTCTTGAGATATCGACAAAAACAAAACGGGACGTCACGGACGTACAGACGGACGGACGGACGACCCGAAAACATAATGCCTCCGGCCACTTCGTTGCGGAGGCATAAAAATATATATCTATATGAAATGCCTTCATTTTCTATTAACCCATTTGAGGATGGTTTGATTTTGCTACAACACGCATTTCCATAGACGCTTGCCTAAGTATACTCGGGACTTGTTTTCAACAGGTTAAAAAGTGGTTTGACCAGACTTTGGTGATAATTTTGCTGTAAAATACTTTTTTTTTCCCAAACGCAGACTCCCCCATAATGTTGTGACATACTGTAAAACAAGAAATTTTCGCCGTGCATTTTAATTTCGGCGAATTTTGCGAGTGCCAAAATTCGCGAAATTAAAATGCATGCGAAAGCTTTTGTCTACACTACATGCATTGAATGCCAGTAGCAATTCGCAAAAATTTCATGCCACGAAAAAGGCTGTCGGCTCCAATTCGCGAAAATTTCATGCCGCGAATATATCATGTTTTACAGTATTCTATCTGAATCTTGTTCCTGCTGTAGGAATGGAAAGTTACGTTACTGTCATTTGAAGAGGACTCAGAGCCTTATGGAAGGACCAGGGACCAGGCGATCAGTACCCTTGCTCAGGAAGCAGGGGTCAAGGTTATCAGCAAAGTCTCACATACGCTGTATGACCCCAAGAGTAAGTACAATTGAGAATGGTGCCCTGACTTCACATGCTTACGATGGGGCATTCATTTGTTATGTTTGCTCGTTTGTCTTTCTTTTGTATTATATTTGCTTCTGAGAGTCTTTTTATTATGCAGTACAAATCTTTGTGCATACTATAGGGCTTGACACTAATCTTTCTGTCCGTTGGCCTGTTTGGGCCACTAAAGTCTTTACATCTGAAATTTTTGTGGCTCGAAAAAGATATGTAGTAGCCCCAAATAAAAATGAAAGTACCAGTCCATTTTGAAACCTAGTTGCCAAACTGACAAATGCCTTTCTGGTCAGTCTAGTGATATCCTTGTTCACTTTTACATTCACATATTGCCAGTCTCCCCCTTTTCTTTTCTCTGCTCCTTTGTATCTCTCTTTTGCTCTCCCTTTCTTTTAATACCACTTTTTGTGTTACATCTGCTGCTTGTGCTGTTCCCATCTGATAATTGTCCCTCCCCTCAACTCATATTCATGATAATTTTTGTTCATCAGACAACTACTGACCATTCTATCCATGTGTCTCTCTGTCCCCCTGTCTGTCTGACCCACCCCCCCCCCCCCCCCCACCCAATAGGATACTGGCCCTCAACAACAATGAGCCCCCTTTGACGTACAAGCGTTTCCAGGATATCATCTCGATGATGGGCATCCCAGTGTATCCAGTGGAGGCCATTGAGGCTGAAGATGTTGAGGGACTCAACACTTACATTGAACCCAACCATGATGACAAATATGGCATCCCCACACTGGAGGAATTAGGTGAGTGCCACAAGCCTTCTTGAACTGAAGACCTTTTAGAGAAATAAGGGTCCTTACCTGTGGAGAAGTGAGGGTTCTGAGACCATACCACAAAGTTTAAAAAAAAAAAAAAATTGCTGCTCCCTCTTGTGGTCATATATCACTAGCTGATAAAATAAATTTTAAATTGACTCAAGGGGGGGGGGGGGGGAGCAACAAATTTGGTGTCAATTTTTTTGGTCTCTGGGGTGTGGTTGCTGCGCTTCTTGAGGGATTCCACTAGAATTATTCTATGGCTTTAATACGTTTGTATCGTGAGTTGTTATATGACATGTCTTAACTTGCCTTTTCAGGGGTGTTATTATACAAGCTTGCTTTTCTAAGACCCCTCCACTTTACATCTATAATGCTTCTACATGCATTGTCAATTTATATTCAATTATTCTGCAAATTGTTTTAATCGCATATATTCAACAATGCATTCCTTGTTACATATTATTGTTCTTATGTAATTTTTGTATTGTGGAAACTTTGAATAAACTTGAAACTTGAAACTTGAAATAGAAAATAACAGATCTATCATTTTTCCAACTGAATTTTTCCATGTCTAATTTGACAACATCTTTAATTGCATTACCCCTGTATATAATATATGAACTTCTCTGTTTTTGTGGGTGGGAATTTATCTTTATTTACGAAGGTCACTCCAAATGCAATCATTTGCCACTGAACTGGCATGCCACTAATGAGAAAAGACTTGGTTAGCACGCCGGGGCAAGTTTTCCCGGGAGGATTGAGCTTTGGTCATGTAAACATGTGTTCTAAATTATTAATTTCTGCATGAAATATCAAACAGCAAGAAAGCAGAATCAAAGCAACCTTCATTGTGTCAGAAGAAGCTGGTGAGGATGTATCAAATACAGTTAACTCTGTGTGAGATGAGTTTATCAGAACAGGAGAATAAATATTAGCTTTGACTCAGGCATCAGATTCGACTTTCACACTCTTCATACTTCTGTGGAGATTTTTTTTTTTTTTGTCACTCTAGGTGGAAATTGACTTGTGCAAATCCAACTAGCTTAGAGTTGCAAGTTGTTCTATCCCCAATCGGTGATTCGTTTCAATTTAAAGAGGTAAACATGGCTATACTGGACAACATTTTCATTGATTCTTCTGCAGGTTTTGAGATGGATGATGTCCCCCCACCAATGTGGATTGGTGGAGAAACGGAAGCTAGGCAACGCCTAGACAGACACTTAGAGAGAAAGGTAGGATTTGTCTTGACTGTGCCATATTCAAACCGTTGAAAATTTGTTCATTATTTGATTTCACATGTATGGAAAGCCATATTCATATGTTTGAATATTGAAAAGACAGATATTTATAGCATTTACCTTTTCAAGTATATCATAGAAATCTCAGTTTAATGTTTTATAATCCATGTCTGTGATTGCCATCGGCCATCTGCATTTAGGGAAAATAAAGTAATGTAACTTATAAGTGATCTGAAAAGATTAAGAAAGCTGCAAACCCCATCAAAGCTGTCCTATTACAGCTGAAATTGTAAAAGTACTTATTGCTTTTCAGCTAGTTTCTTCAGAACAGAACAGTAATTAGAAGAGAATGGCCTGAATTTCAACTTAAATGCACATGAGTAATGCTACCATGTTCCCAGCGGCCATGGCAGTCTTGTTTACCTGAAATTTAGTGCGCCGTGGGTAGATGGGATATTCTGCTCCCCCCCCCCCCCCCTTATTTTTTTAGTCTTGTTTGTTCCGGTCCTTGCTCAGGTGAACATACAGCTGTCAGATATCATTCTCATGGCATCTTGTCAGACCAGACTACACAATATTCGCTGTTGCATCCCATGATGAACCACCTCCAAGTTTTGTTGTGGCCTGTTATGTGCCACCACACTTTGTTGCATCTACTCAGTTTCATTACCGCCTACAAGGTTTCTCATTAGCAGTGGGACTGCAATGGCAAATTTTTGGATGGTTTAAAGATCTGACATGGTATCCACAGCAATCCTGGCATGTCATGTTTGCCCATCCTGTCCCAACTGTCCCAACGCGTTGCATCATGTCTATCCCGTCCATCCACGTATGGTGGCCTGAAACGTGACTGCCGTGTCCGCCAGGAACATGTTGTAAACGCAATGCAGCACAACAGTTTCCTTGTTTGCCCTCCTTCCCCCCACCCCCACCCCACCCCCTCAATATGGTTTGCAAGTAATTGATTTTCAAAGTTGATGTACACATGCAGTGTAACTCCTCAGGCATTTAGGATAATTTTTCACAAACATGAGCAGTTTGTAATTCTCACACTGAGTCCAGGGAAGGATGTTGAGGCTTGGATGGTCTGATAACATGTGTGCTTGTATTTTGGACCACAGCATGTTTGTGTGGTGCACCCACCAGACAGCTGAGTAAATATTTAAACCACAGATTGTTCATAAAAGCTTGAGTCCCAACATCATCAGTTATGCATTGCAATAAACAATACATGTATTTCCATCCATCCCCCCCCCCCCCCCCCCCCCCCCCGGTATATTAAGTCAATCATATAAACAAAAAGAGTATTATTACAGTTTTGACCGTCAAATTATTATTTGAATTAAAGACATTTCTCCCATGTCAATTTGTGATTGATTGTGATTGCAATTAATCAATTTGACTGAGATTGCAATTAATCAATTTAAGCAGGTATAGCAGGGATACTTTAGATAAGAAATGTGTTGATAACAACAAGGGGTGGAAGAAATCACCTCCCTGGTAGCAAGTGCATGAATACATGATATCTATTCTAATAACCACCTAGACAACATCATAACATGCTGTGGCTGCTTTCCCTTGTTTCATCCCTGCAGGCCTGGGTGGCAAACTTTGAGCGCCCTCGAATGTCACCAGCATCGCTGATGGCCAGTCCTGCTGGACTCAGTCCCTACCTCCGCTTTGGATGCCTCTCACCCCGCACCTTCTACTGGAAACTCACAGAGCTTTACCAGAAGGTGGGTGTACTGAAGTCTTAGGGCCTATTGCTCAAGTATTTCTTCTTCAGTAACTCTGACTTTTTATGGGCTGCTTGTTCCATTTATGGAAATCATGTAATTAGGGTCAGTAAAGATAAAAACTTAAAACTATTGGGTAAAACATTTTGCCATTGAACAACATTCCATTCATGCTCAAAGTTGATGCATAGCTGCCGTATCAAAGTGCTACTTCAGATTCAGTGCAAGTAATAATCATCATGAACATTCAAAGGAGAGAGAAAAGACAAAATCCATGGAATTCCTTAGCCTTGGGAAAACCTGGAGGCAGTGTGATACAGGTAGTTATGGATGCAAAACTATAGTAACATTAACTTTCACATACAGAACTACAGTGTAGAAAAGCACTCTGAGAGCGCAGACCTCCGCCAAGCGTGCAGCTCATTTTCACCACTGATCTTGTTCTTCCATAGAGATATCAGTGATTTCCACCCATATGTACTTAAAGCATTGTGTGCTGAAAGTCGCCGATTTCCCAATATCGAAGCCTTTGTTACGTCATAGACCGTCAGCTGCACGGCGTGCCTCGCCCTAGCAGAAACTAGAGCATGCACTTTGGTGCGTGCATGCAAACCTCAAATATGAGATATCAGTGATTTCCACCCATACGTACTTAAAGCATTGTGTGCTGAAAGTTGCCCGATTTCCCAATATAGAAACCTTTGTTATGTCATAAACCCTCAGCTGCACGGCGCGCCTCGCCCTAGCATAAACTAGAGCCCGCACTTTAGTGCGCGCATGCAAACCTCAAATACGCGTAGCCTGAACTCCCAAGTTCAATGACCCTACCTACCAAAATATCAAAAATCCTTCATAAATTCCCCCAAAATTCTTGGATCACTACCAAAAGTTAATCGTTTGTTACTTGTGTCATTCTCAATCCCATTCCATTAACTACTTTTTGAGTTATTTTGCACATGGACAAACAAACTAACTAACTAACTAACGAGCAAACAAACAGACCAACGGTAATGAAAACATAACCTCCTCCCATGGCGGAGGCAATAGTACCATGGCAGTGGCATAGCCCCAGCAATGTATATTTTTATCAAATTTTTTGTCCTTTCTTTTGGAGGGCTGCACATCTGTCATTCTTGGCAGTCCAAGGAAATATAAGTGCTCTCTTACCAAGTCAAATCTCAGAAGCATCAGCCTTTTCTGTGTGAATTGAAAACAGTATGTCAATTGTTAGACTTTACCCCTGCCGGTCCCTGCATTCTCTCACCAGTGAATGCTGCTGTAAAGATTACCCCTAGTTTGAATATGGTATCATGATATCAAAGGACATACTTATCATATCTGAGCATACCGTAGAAGGTAGACAGAAATACAGATAAATATATCTGTTAACATGGTGTTAAAGTATTTCCATAGTATTCAATTCTTTTGTTTTACTGGGGTAATTCTGTTTTTATTGTTGTTGTTCTTGTTCATTACCAGTATAAAGAAGAAAGAAGAATGTGAAATACTGTGATGTATGAAAGTACCATCGGAAATCATTTCGTGCATTATAATCCAGAAATTCTTAGTGCACAGAGTATTTGGGAGATTAGATCTGTCTCATCTGCATCTATGAATTACGCCCAAACCAAGATAAAAAATTCCTCTCATATGAGCTCCTGAAATAGAGCAGATATTTGCATGACGTGGACACAGAAAGAGTGAATTTCCCCGCTCACTAGACAGATCAGTTCTGATGCTGTGATATAAATAGCATGCATTTCCCTGTGGGTTAGACAGGACGTGTGTTGTTTACGGTATACCAGTGTCATGAATATAGATGCTAGCTGATACACTCAGGTTGTTGGGTTATTGTCTTGTTTATGACGAAGAAATTTGTAAAGGTTAGAGTTGGTGGGGTAGGTAGAGAGGCAGAAAGGGTCAGTTGTGCATTATTCCACACTTTGACCTTTTGACGGCGATACAATTGTTCTCTGTTGTCTGTCCTTTTTGGCAAAATAGGGGGTGGATGACATTGTTGTTGTTTTAAGATTAGAATCAAATGCATCAGAGATCAACAATTGGTGAGTGTTTTTTGTTGAGATAACATTGGGGTTTTTTTAAAGATAGGTTCTGGCATTTGTTAGGTGTAAAGTATCATAATCACATTACAATACATTTCCTAAGTTTCATGTAGTTTTACACACTGTAACATTCTTTGCCCTTTGTTGGATGTAGAGTGGGTGTATCATTAGAGTGCTGTTCATGTGTAATGTGTATCTTTATTTACAGTCAGTCATTTTATAACCGCTTGGTTTTATTTGGACTGTAATTTTCTGAATTGCAGGAGTTGCTCTGGACTGACTCGGTCTGCCAAGTCAATCCAGACTTACAGATCTATGTGATTCTTGTATCATGCGTTTGCACCATCCCCATATTTTAGGCTTGTATTGCAGAAATGATGTCTCACATTTTCTGTGTATTGCTGTCATGATTCTACAGGTCCCAGGCTATAGTGTGCAATTGTGAATATTAGCAAGACTAGATATCCTTAGAGGAAACTTCGAGAGTAGGCCAATCAAGTTTTTCACTGCTGCTTAGAACTACATCTGCAGATGAATGACTATAGAGACTAAAACAATTACTAAAATACTGAATAGTCTGCCGTAAGATGAGTGTAGGCAAAATGCGGCATTGAGGTTTCATCTCTACTATTGATGAGAAAGCAGAAAAGTATATATGGGAGGAAGCTGTATGCTCTGCTGCAAGACCATGTGATCAGAAGTTAAGATAAAATGGAAAGGAAGAGAAAAAGTTGAGAGGAAAACCTAACCCTATCAGGGAATGACACAACCAGGACTTCCTGAGCTGTTCTTTGACAGATTGCGGAGCAGGTCCAGCCAGCTCATAAGTCATAGGTCCTCTCAGTAAGCCTGGGGATAGTATGCCCTGGGACACATGAGTCGTCCAGTCACACACACACACACACATTGCCCTTCTCTTCTTCTAGTTCTAACATGTGACAACTTGCCAGTCTTGGCTTGAGCACAGCCAGCTAGATTTGTGTGATTGGTCAGGTGAACAGGCAGTCTGTCTGCTGCAAAAAAAAAAAATGTTGTAAATCAAACTATACTCTTAGTTTTCAGGGATGTATAGATGTGCAAGACATATTTTTCTTTTAATGTCCGGCAATGCATTGCCATGGGAACAGCATGTCTTAAATAAAAATCCTGCAATTTTGGATTGAGCTAAGTCCCTCAGTTCTATAGCATTTCACTTCAAATTTGGCACATGAGACTGATAGAATTTATAAAATGCAAATCACATCTTTTTTCAATGGTGAACATTGTGTTGCCAGGGTAAGAGCATTTTCTTTATTAAAAAACAAAAATCATGCAAAAATATTGTTGATTTAAATCAAAAGGCTTGCTCCCTTTTCTGACCTTTTGACTTGAGATTTGGCACATGTGACCAATACACTGTAAATCTTAGATGTGCAAATGTAATTTTGAGCAATACATTACCCTGCTTGGAGAGGCTATTTAACCCCTCTGAGGATGAGTCCCAAGTATACTTGGGCAAGCAGCGGGCAAGTGTCTATGGGAAATGCGTGTTGTAGCAAAATCAGTCAGTCCATCCTCAATGGGTTAAGGGAATGAAACAGGTGGACTTACACATATATTTCATAGGTAATCATTGTTTGCTAGTGGGTAATTGTCTTTCTGCCAGCTGCACTGACAGGAAGACAGTAGCCTCAGTATGTTTAATAGTATAACGCTAATCTGGCATGTGTGGTCACTAACCACAGACAAATTCTGTGGCTTGCATTACTATGGCAGTCTAACCCCCTGTTTAGAGGCAAGCCAGTTTTGTAGTAGACGGCGAGTTGTTACAATATTGGGGTGTTCTTAAAATTTTCTGTAGATTTTGATTTTTTTTGTGCTATTTCCCCTATTTTGGGGGTGCCGAACACGAATCCACCTGTTGCCATTTTTCTAACTGACGTCTTCAGCCGTTGCTATGGCAACAAATTATTTTCTTTAAAAGAACATGTATTCTTCATTAAACATCATAAAAACATGCTGTAAGCACAAAAGAACATGTATTCTTCATTAAACATCATAAAAACATGCTGTACGCACAAAATAAGTCAATATAGACATCTCTTTGATCAAATTAAAAATCACAATTCGTATAATGCCATGGTTACCTCATGGCAACGATGGTTGCCAATGTAATAACTATTCCTAAAGAAAATGAATATTTTCATGAAAAAGCAAGAAAATATGACAAAATCGAGTGAAATATTGATTACTAACTACTATCATGATTATCAGCTTTTTTTCCCACTGTGTTCATTTCACTTCTTTTTCATTGCTATAGCAACAACATGACAAAATCTGCCTTTTAAAGAAAAAATAGGTATTTCAATTAAAAGGAAAGTAGGAATGAAATAAATCGGTAGATAATACATTTCTGTAGTTAGATTTTTTGTGCTCTTTCCCTTACTTTGGGAGTGCCATACACGAATCCACCTGTTGCCATATTTCTAAATATGCATTGTTCCCATAGTTTTGATTTGCATAAATTGGCAGATTTACATAGTTCACAAGAGAAAGCATTTTAACAATTTGCCTTACTCCATGCACTCAGATCCCGGAAGTATGGGACAATTGGCCAACATTTGTGCATTATACTAAGTAAATTTGGTCTCCATCATTGCTCTGTTGCCTGTCAGGAAGCTATTTGAGTTTTTTTTTCTTCTTTTGAACACTTCTAAAAGTGGGAAATTTGGTTCATTGTTTCTCTCATCACAGAATTGTTTGAAGTATTTATGCCTCTGCAAACGAAGTGGGCGGAGGCACAATGTTTTCTGGTCGTCCGTCCGTCCGTCCCGTTTTGTTTTTGTCGATATCTCAAGAACCGTGTGGTGGTTTTACATCAAACTTGGTATGACTATGAGGGTATATCTTGGGGGGATGATACTTTGTTTGGATTTTAGGGTCACGGGGTCAAAGGTCACAGGTTATTCTGTGAAAAAAAAGGTTGAAATTTCATGTTTTTCTCCATATCTCGCAAATGGTTCAAAGTATCTTCATGGAACTTAGTATATATGCATGTATCGATGGGCAGTGATTATCTAGGGAAGTTATGGGTCATGGGTCAAAGGTCAGGGGTCAAAGGTCAAGGTCAACACCTCAAAATATCACTACTTTCCTTATATTTATAAATGCAATGCCTGAAGGATTTTTTAAAAAACTTGATGTATGCATGTATTACCCAATGTATATTCTATGGGAAGTTTCTTGCCAAAAGGTCAAAGTTCAAAAGGTCAAAGGTCAAGTGAAAGTGCTAAATTGCACTTTTTCCTCCATATCTCGAAAGTAACTCAAGGTATCATCATGAAACTTACATATTTATGCATGTTCTACCTAACAGTGATTCTCTTTGGAACTGTGAGGTCAAAGGTCAAAGGCCAGGTTTAGATAATACTATTTTACCATTTGATACTGAAATTATACGTTTTCTCAATACCTTGAAAATTACTCAATGCATAAACTTATAAAAGGGTCAAAAAGTCAAGTAAAAATCATCAGTTCCCCAAATACCTGCAATCTGACGTTTTAATCATTCATCCAATTGAACCTAGTTCTAGGAAAGTGAACATTCAGCATATTTGTGTCAAACCTGTCATTTTAATATTTTGCCAGTTGTGTGAAACTGTCATCACACATTGTCAAGACATTGTACTATAGACCTATTAGGAGAACCATGCATTATGGCGGAGGCATACCAGTCGCCGCAACGACATTTCTAGTTTTTTAATTGGTGATCAAGAGATCATCTTCTTTTTTTCTGTTTGTATGTACACAGAGGCAAGTCTTCGCTTTTGTAGGCAGCTGTGATTTTGCTCCAAATGTTACATGTACCAATCCCTAAATAAAAACAGGGGAAGGAAATGATACGTTAAGTGATGTTCTGGTGTATTTTGTGTGTATGTGTGTGTGTGTTTAAGTTTGACTGAAATATATGTGTGTAACTTCACTCCAAATATTAGATGGCTAAGTGTCATACCTTTGTTATCATGATGGCACAAACATTCATCTCCTTTAGGTTTCTTTTTATGTAACCTATTCCAAATGACCATGATATATATGGGTTGTGTTTAGCCCATGCTGTGTTCATGAAATTAGATAAAAGAAATCAACATCAAGATTTACTGCATTCCAGCCATGACATTTTACATTTTGAAACTTTTTTTATGCTGTTGCGTCCACAGGTTCGAAAGACCACCCATACCCCATTGTCACTGCATGGCCAGCTCTTGTGGCGGGAGTTCTTCTTCACTGTGGCGTGCAACAATCGCATGTTTGACCGCATGGTGGACAACCCAATCTGCATTCAGATCCCATGGGACAAGAATCCTGAGATGCTGAATAAGTGGGCCAATGTAAGCTAGAGTCTCTTTCACTCTCTGTCTCTCCTTTTCCTTCTCTTCCTCACCACACACATTTGGAGTACACTGAGCTATTCTCAGGAGGCCACCCCATACAGTTGGCTCTGTGAGCATGAAAATTGGCACTTGTGTGGATTAATGATTAATGCACTGTTTTCACCTAGCCTCAAGGTATTTCTTTTCTAGTGTATTTAATTATTTTCAATATCTAATGTTTTTACTTTGTTTATCCTACCAAAGAGTGTCTGACAGCAAATGTACTGATATAAGTGTAATGAATAATAGTTTGAAATGTTAATGGATGTTTGTAATAATTGCTTTTGCAAAGGAAGAACAGTCATGCAAATCTGCTGTCAAATCTATTTTCAAAACCTGTGTATGTGTTCCTCCATTCTTTGAAATGCAGGGAGAAACAGGGTTTCCATGGATAGATGCCATCATGACTCAGTTGCGACTGGAGGGCTGGATACATCCACTGGCCAGACATGCAGTGGCTTGCTTCTTGACCCGCGGCGACCTCTGGATGAGCTGGGAAGAAGGCATGAAGGTCAGTAAACTGCCCAAGAGTTTGAGACTATTCATTTGTCCCTAGTTTCAGGAAGGAAAAAAAAAAGTGGTAGTACTTGACCAAAACAGAAAAATGAACTCCCAGGGAGAGTACCAGCCTCAAGCTGGTCCCATATCTCTCTCTGCCTTGGGTAGTCAACCTACATCAGCTACTTTCAGCATGCATAATGAGTGGAAATCACTGATCTCTATAGAAGAACAAGATCAGTGGGGGAAAAACCTGCTTGGCGGAAGTCTGCGCTCTCAGAGTGCTTTTCTAGTTTCAACGTTTGATTCTGATGTGATTATCATTCATGCACATGAAAATATAGACATTAGGTAAGCATCAGGTAGACGTGTGCACTATGAATCCATAATACAATACCAGCATCATGATACCACCATACCATGTTATCAATATGACACCATCACTCTCTATCATCACTATGATGCCATCATACCATATAACTAGAGAAGCACTCTGAGAGTGCAGATCTCGGCCAAGCAGCTAATTTCCACCAATGATCTTGTTCTTGCACAGAGATAGTGATTTCTGCCCATATGCATGCTGAATATCACCCGATTTCTCAATGTAGAAGCTTTTTGTAACATCAGCAACTTTCAGCTGCGCAGCGCGCCTCACCCTAGCTAAAACTAGTACACCTAGTGCACACACTTTTGTGCGTGTATGAAAACCTAAAATATGTGCAGCTTGAACTGCCAAGTTCATTGACCCGACCTGATAAAATATTGAAAATTCTTCATAATACCCATAAAAATTTCCAGATTAATTCCAAAATTTAATCATCTGTTCCTTGTGTCATTCTCAACCTTTCCTGCAAGTTTCATCCAAATCCACTCACAACTTTTTGAGTTATTTTGCACAAGGACAAGCAAGCAAACAGTAATGAAAACATAACCTCCTCCATTGGCGGAGGTAATTACAATGACATCTTAATATCATCACTATGTTACCGTCATACCATATCGTCACTACTGTAAAAGTGGATATTTTCGCGCGACTAATTTTTCGAGCTCGGCCCAGAAAGAAGAGTTTGGCGTGCTTTTGATTCTGCGGAATCAAGGCAGGGCAGTAAGTACGAGAACATATTGCAAGCAAAAATATTCACGTGTTTTTATTTTCGCGCTAGTTTCTGGTTGCGCAAAATGTGCGAAAATTTCAACACCGCCAAAATTTCCACTTTTACAGTATGATAGCATCATGCCATTCATCACCATGATACCATGCTGTACCAACATCCTCAACTCTGTGACCTCTGATATCAGGTGTTTGACGAGTACCTCCTGGATGCAGACTGGAGCGTCAATGCTGGCAACTGGATCTGGCTCTCATGCAGCTCTTTCTACCAACAGTTTTTCCACTGCTACTGCCCCGTCAAGTTTGGGAGACGCACAGACCCCAACGGGGACTACGTCAGGTAAGCTATAGTTTCAGTGCTCACAGAAAGCATTCTTTTTGTTATGCCTTGGCTTTGCTGTATTGGAAAAGATTCTCTCTTTTTTCGTCTTCTTCGTCTTTTTTAGGGGGTGCCCTTTGAGCCTGACATTGGAAAAGCATGTTGAAATGCTCAAAGGGTTTAATCTGTAGGGTATTCAAATTCTTTGATTTTATCTGCATTACATTTTATTTGTTGACAGACCATTAGTACACTTTGCACAAGTGCATGTAGTAGCACCACATGACAGTCTAAATACGGGTTGTCATGTTCAGGGTTTTGAAAAACATTAGTTAAAGGTGGAGGTAAACTTCTTTGATTGTGGTATGCCAAAGTTATGGCACCCAATTCAGAAAAAGCCTTGCAAGTGAAACTTTTTCTCCAGTTTCTAAGCCATTCAAATCAAGTGTGGTACACTTACTGAATTAACTTGATACAAAGTTGGACAGGACAAATTTGTAAGAGTAGCAGAAAGTATGTTGCCATGGAAACAGTGCATCTAGTGCCCTAATCAGAAAAAAAGCCTTGAAGGTTTAGATTATTCTCCAGTTTGTAAGCGATTCAGAAGAAATTTGGCGCATGTGGTGATCGTGGTATAAAGTTGTGCAAGACATGTTTTTCAAGAGTAGCACAGAGTATGTTACCATGGTAACAGCACATTATGGCCCCATTTTATCAAAACACATCCTTTGTCCTTATTACAGGAAATACCTTCCTGTTCTTAAGAACTTCCCCTCCAAGTACATCTTCGAGCCATGGACAGCTCCCCTGGAAGTACAAGAGAAAGCAAAGTGCATCATTGGTGGGTTGCTTTTCCTCTTATCACATCTTATCATTTTTCCACTTTTTGTTCACAAGTCACATGCAGTATCAAAGAGACAAAAGCTTCAAGAAAGTCAAATTGTGCACTTTCATGCACATCTCAAAGACAATTAGCAAATGCAACTGTAAACACTGCGTAATTTTCTCTTATGTTTACTATCTGAAAGTCAGAGTAATAGCTTTTAAATTAAGAATTGCGGAGCATAACTCTGAAGAATGATGAAAAGGAGAACACAGTACGATAACTGTCATTCACTTGCTTCAGACTCTTTGGAAGTATTGTATCCATATCTTGTGCATTTTGTTGTTTTAAAAGTTACTGCAAGGGCTATAGTAGCTCAAAATTAATGAGAAGTCCATGTTTTCTTTGCAAAACAAGATGTTGTGCTCCATGATTTAGGAAGCATGTTTGGAAAGTGTTTTTCTTTTATGTCCTTATGCTCTTTTCTCAGTCTTTTTGCTGTTACATGATATACATGCATGTCTTTATGCCAGAAGAGCACTAAAAGGCTCCTGCTTTTTGGTGTTCATTGATCGTGAAACACTTCCTACCTCTGATGATTGATGCATTTACGAAAATCATTCATTCTTCATCATTTTTTTAGGCAGTTCACTAGTGATGATGCATGTAAACGACACTGACTTTATCGTAGATTTTAAGGAGGTTTACTCATTTCTCCTTAATCCATTGACATTTTTCCACATATGATCATCAAAAGATAAGATGTTTATCTCAGTTTAAAGCCCTTCTCACTGGAATTTTTACAGTATGGACAAGCTTTGATTGAGCAATGTGAATATTGTAAAGTTTGTAAAACATTATAGACATAGCACTTGGGAAGGGGGTTAAATATGTAAGAATTATTTGATTGAAACAACACATTGTAAAGTACTCAGCTGTACTACAGTAAAATAAAGCTAACAGCATTATTATAACTTCTGACACCAATGATATTATGTTAAAAACTTCACTTTGAGCTCAAGACTAATGGGATATTAATGTAAACATGCCACATTTGTTTCATAATTTGCAACCACTGAGATATTATGACCTCTGGGTTTTTTTTTTTCTGTTCTGTATTGTAGATGTAAGTTGAATGAATTGCTGACTTTCACTTGTTAAATGTACGTGATTTAAGACATCTCTCTGCAGGAATATGTAAACGTAGTCCTCCAGCCCTCGCATGAAATGCCAAGTTCTGTAAATGTGCAGCGCCATCACCACGCGGGGGACAGATCACTTTCAGCCATCTCAGCCAATGCCCTCACTGTTTTGCGATAAGCTCTTTTTACCCTTTTTAGTATAAACATGTCTCCAGACATATGGGTATTGTAGGTAACCCATATCTTAAATTCTAAGATCCTAATAGAATATGGAGAAAACAAAAAGCACAGTGCCAAAAATTGCGTTTAATATTTGGAGAGATATGTTATATCCATAATCTTATCCTCCAGCAGAAATTCTGTTTGATGAAAAATATTACCTTTTTCTTATCACGTCCATGATCTCTAAATTGTTTCAGAGAAATACTCTCCACATAGCAATGTGGCCCTGTAAGTTGTTTCCTCATGCACGATTTAAAGGAACATCTTCAATAATATCGATGAATAGTTACCTTCATTCATTCATCTTGATTAAAACATTTATACAATATCGTGTCAAGAACGATATTCTGCTAAATTTATCTAAATTTATGTGGCAATTCATTTCACATTCTAATCAGTAGTAGAAATTTGGCATTGCCCTGCACGTATGTTTACAGGTAATGTACATAAATTTTACAGTCAATGTACAAGGTCTTTTAAAGGTAGCTTTTTAAGTTTTCTCTTGTAGTTTAAGCTATGTTCACTCACATTGAGAATCATTCTTTTATTTTCTCTTTAAAATATCCAATGTTTATGAAGTGGGAAGATTTGCTTTGGCCTACTCATTCATCCAACCAGTCAAAACATTCTGAAGCACATGCATCACATTTATCTTCAGTTTGTTTTCATTTCCTCATGAATATTTTCCTCAGTGATTTGTCGAGAAGAATTTCTGTAGAATTTCTGTATTGCATCTAAAATCTTGCAGAAATATAGATGCAATGTTAAGAAAGATGTGTTTCAGGCTGACCAGCCATGAAAAATGAAACAGTTGTGAGAGGAAAAAAAGAAGAAGATAAAATTGCCCCAAACTTAGTTGTAATCAAATTCTTGTTTTATCCCATTGGAAGTGAGTGGCCATTACAAAGCTTCTTTCAAGTAATATTATTGGGTTCCTAACTTAGGCTCTGTTATCGTTTCCTTTACGTTCGTCTGTTTGTTACTGTAAGCATCTAGAGAGCTTAATCTTGTCTGATTAATTTCACGTCATTGTTCAATGATCAGCGCATGCATATTTTACCCGTGGTATGGTCCCCTGCCCGGTGCCAGCCGCTGAAATGAGGGTAGAATCTGTGATGTGCTGATACTCGCAATGATCTAACCCCCCCTTGTGATGATGTCTGTAATTAGCTGACATAATGCTCTGCTAACAGCCATGTACTGAGTGTAGTGCGGCTCTGATCAACATCATACACTTGTACAATGTCACACATTGGTGACATGAGATTACAGCTGAGAATGTTCAGATGTCAAGTATAATTTCAATTTAATATAATTTCTCCAGTGTTTGGTAAAGTAAAGTGAAAGTGAAGCAAGGCAAGATTTCTGTAATGAAGTAAATTTTCAGTCTCTATCTGAACCAATTTTGATGTCACGTAGTTACTTCAGAAAATACAGATTCCTGGCTTCGATGAGAAGAAACTTCCATCATAAACATATTCATGTTTGACAGAGATGGGGGCTGCATAGCCTGCACTGATGCCAGTGTTATACTTGTAGTCAAAACTGTATAAGGTTTCTCCAGGGTAGGGATTGTCAGTGCGTCCAAACAAAACAAATTGAGATTGTCTTTGTGACACAGATTCCT
Organism: Diadema antillarum; assembly: GCF_040938485.1. Classification (NCBI taxonomy): domain Eukaryota; kingdom Metazoa; phylum Echinodermata; class Echinoidea; order Diadematoida; family Diadematidae; genus Diadema; species Diadema antillarum. The sequence continues at coordinate 1,056,882 of NW_027271508.1, forward strand.
GGTGAAATTTATTTTCTTTTAAGTAGCAATTAACAGTGAGGAATGTGTACAGTATTAGTTCATTCATGCATTGCTTGCTGTTTACATTCATACGTGTCTGTACATGTGGACTGTCAGTGGGTGAGATGATAGAGAGCACTGTGTGTGTGCGCGTAGGGTGTGTGTTGTGATGAGTTTGAACACCCTTGTGTAGTGCAATGGTGAGTGTTTGACTGTAAGCAATGCCTGGTCTCTTTGACGGCTTCAGCAAAGCTGCAGACATCATCACTCTGTTGGGGTCAGACTCTGGTGGGGAGATTTCCCTGCCAAATGATTCACCATCCCTCATTCCCCACAATGGGGGGACTCGATCGCAGTCATTCAGAACATACCATCGCTGCACATCAAGGCAAAAGCTACAATGAATTCATTGAGTCCTGCCCCGTATTGATCCTGGCAAGGCATCTGGTACAAAATACAATCCTGGACCTCAGTTGGGTTGCCACTCTTTTATAAGTTGAAGAAAAAAAAATGTATAAAAGAATTTCGTTCAGTGTTGCCTGCCTTGCCCTGACCATTGATGGTTGGTTCTTGATGACTGTAAATTCTGGCCCATTCCATTATGGAAATGAGGTATGGTTGAAATCATCAAAAGGTAGGCGGGAAATGGTCTTCACCAGAGAAAACTTTCTCCTCACTAAGTCTCCCATGTCTGTATGTATATCTGTCTATCTGTCCTCTCTCTCTCCCCCTCTCTGTGTCACAATTTTTTTTACTTTACTATAGCTTCCCTTTGCAATTTTTTTCCCCAACACTACTATGGTCAATTGTATTCCAGTCTTGTAAGGATTAGTAGTTATAAATTTTGTGTTCTAGGCCCAGTAGATTTGATGTGGTTGAGTGTTTAAATTCTCTGTAAGAGGTGCTTTGGATAGCATGTAGAAGATGAGATTGTCTGGAGAGATTCTAAGTATGTTTATGTGTTCAGTCTGTAGGGTTCATTTTTCCCCTATCATAGACCAGACATTATTGAAAGGAGATGGCTGTGTTGTGCAGAGATGAGAGATAAGAGAAATTTAGAATGAGGCGAAGGAGAACCTTGCTAACACAACCTCTGCACTTGACCCTTTCATGACCCAACAGGCAAGGATTATAACTTCCCCATTGTGGACCATGCTGAAGCCAGCCACAGAAACATCGAGAGGATGCGGAAAGTCTACAACAACCTCTCGCGGCACGGAGGACCAGGTATGTTCAAGGGATAGATCCAGCTTCCCAGTCGAAGCACTGTAGACTCCTACCCTGCCTGAGAAAATGTGCTGGTTTCAGCCAGGTTGTCAAAGGGCGTACTGACTATAAATCAGGCACCAAAGTCCTGACAAAGGCTTTAGATTATTAACACAATGACAGTTGCCCAAAATTGTGTGGTAAAGTTTGCTCATACCATATGCTGTAGTGACTTTCCCTCATCCACTTCTTTTATATGGCCAAAACTTCAGCATTATTTTTCTCAGTACGCCACTGATACAGTTTTCTAGCACGTGGGAAGTACTCAATGTTGTCTGTACATATACTGTATGCAGGGCCACAAAATTATGAGAAATGTTTTAATCATACAGCATGTGGAGAACACATTGGTACAAGGCTAAGAAGCACCAGAAAAATGTAGTTAAGGCCCCCATTCCACTATCATGATCTGGACCCCGATCTGTCCCGATCTAGCAGATCGGGAGAGAGCGGCAAAAGCGTACGGGGATCGGAAGCATCGTAGTAGCAGCGTTTGGAGGTCGGGGTTGGAGCGGGCATTTTTTCAGATCGGGAAGAAATTTTGAACATGTTAAAAATTTCTTCGCGGATCTTCCCGATCAAAATTGACCTATTTTGAATCGTCCGGCAAGCGGGGAGAGCGTAGTGACAGTGTGAACACCGCGGGATGAGCGTAACGAGGTCTTTCTGAGCGTAGTGACATTGGCACAAGAAGGGAAGTAAACTTAGACACCGACATGGTCCCGCTGCTGAGCCGCTCTTCCCTGATCAAAGCATGATCTTCCCGCTTCAACGTCGCTCTCACTGCCTTCTCTACTCTTGTATAGAATCAAGGCCTGTTCCTATAACGATCTCAGTACACGTCATTCGCGCTTTAGTTAGTTATGCTGTTTCCGCTTTAGCTACACTGTTCCTACGCCTACTGTTCCTACCGCTCTAAAAGGGACGCAGCCGATACGCTGGAAAAATCTTAATCAAAATGTCAGCCAGAAGAAGATCACAAAGATCGAGAGACAAGACTGTTGAGGAGGACAATGTCGCTGCACCTGTCGAGGCAGAATATGAAGAAGGGGCTCAAATTTTTGAAGAAGAAGAAGAGATGAAGAAAAAGAAGAGAAGAAAGCAGCAAAGTAGCTACACAAAGGGCGAAGAAAGAGAGACTGCACATGATGCTAAAAGTGGAGGAAGAAGAGGACATAGTAGAATTTTGAAGAATATGAAATTGCTGCAAAAGAACCGTGAGTTGAGAAGCCTCTTCGGGTTCCACAGTTTATTTCTTTGGTTGTGCATGCTAATAAGTTGACTGACTGAGGACCGACGGTCAAATCGGGGTACATCGGGCACTTTTCAGCTCTCTGGACGGGGTAACAGCGTGATAAGATCGTATACTGTACGAGCTGAAATTTTCGCGGTGGTTTTATTTTCACGAATTTCGCGAATCGCCGTTTAACCGCGAAAATAACAACGTGCGAATAACTAAGTTCAGTTAGACCCTTGCAACCGCGAAATTAACAACACGCGAAAATGTCCTCCAAGTAGCAATTCGTGAAAATATCTGTATGCGAAAATTTCAGCTCGTACAGTACATCGTTCAGAGAGTAAATACAGCTTGCATCGATGGGATAACATCGGCAACATCGCACTGACAGCGTAGCTACATCGTACTAAAGCGTAACTGCAGCGGCAGAGATTGCAATGTCTCATTCCCGATCATCGTAGTATAAGCGTAGCAAGCACGTGGTAGTCGTAACTGCAGCGTTCTTAGAGCGTTCTAACATCGTACTGTGTCCAGATCGGCTCGGGTTTTACCCGATCCTTCCCGATCTGAGAAAATTGTCAAATCGTAGCGAGAACGGCATAGTGGAACAGGGGCTTAAGGTTTTTTCTGTTTTTAGCTCACCTGAGCCAAAGGCTCAAGTGAGCTATTGCGATCGCCCTTCGTCCGGCGTCCGTCGTGCGTCGTGCGTCGTCCGTCGTGCGTCGTCCGTCGTCCGTCGTCCGTCGTGCGTCGTGCGTAAACTTTTTACATTTTCATCTTCTTCTTGAAAACCCCAAGACCGATTTTCATCAAACTTGGCAGGTAGCATCCCTAGGGGGTTAGGAACTCAATTTGTTAAAATGGGCACCATGCCCCACCCAGGGGGCCCCCAGGGGGGCCCAAACCCCCCAAAATTAAGGAATCTGTAAAAATCTTCTTCTCTAGAACCAGAAGTGATAGAGCTAAGTTAATACTATGAGTTAGTACATTGATGACTGTAGTTTCAAGTTTGTTCATGGCAAAATTAGGGGTGCCCCCCTTGGGACCCAGGGGAGGGGGGTGGGGAGGGGTTCTAATGGGGCCTAAATTGTACATTTTCATCTTCTTCTTGAGAACCCCATTACCCATTTTCACCAAACTTGGCAGGTAGCATCCCTAGGGGGTTAGGAACTCAATTTGTTAAAATGGGCACCATGCCCCACCCAGGGGGCCCCCAGGGGGCCCAAACGCCCCAAACTTAAGGAATCTGTAAAAATCTTCTTCTCCAGAACCAGAAGTGATAGAGCTAAGTTAATACTATGAGTTTGTACATTGATAACTGTAGTTTCAAGTTTGTTCATGGCAGAATCAGGGGTGCCCCCCTTGGGACCCAGGGGAGGGGGGTGAGGAGGGGTCCTAATGGGGCCTAAATTGTACATTTTTATCTTCTTCTTGAGAACCCCATGACCCATTTTCACCAAACTTGGCAGGTAGCATCCCTAGGGAGTTAGGATTTCAATTTCTTAAAATGGGCACCATTCCCCACCCAGGGGGCCCCCAGGGGGGCCCCAAACCCCCAAAATGAAGGAATCTTTAAAAATCTTCTCTAGAATCAGAAGTTATAGAGGTAAGATAATACTATGAGTGAGTACATTAATGACTGTATTTTCAAGTTTGTTCATAGGAGATCAAGGGGTGCCCCTCTTGGGGGCAGGGGGGGGGGGGGGGGTTGGTTGGGAAGGTCCAAATGGGGACCTGAATTGTACATTTTCATCTTCTTCCTGAAAACCTCATGATGTATTTTCATCAAAATTGGCAGGTAGCATCCCTAGGGGGTCAGGATCTCAATTTATAAAAATGGGTACCATGCCCCACCCAGAGGGCCCCAGGGGGCCCCAATCCCCCCCCCCCCCCCAAATTAAGGAGTCTTAAAAAATTTGGGCCCTTATTGTACAGTTTCATCTTCTACTTGAGAATGCCTGGTCAAATTTTGGTAGAGCTGTGAATAATTTAGATTAGTGACTGCGTGAAAGGTGAACTTGCGATACTCAGGTGAGCGCTAGACCCGCGGGTCTCTTGTGTTTTGTTGTTGTTGTTGTTTTTTGCTTGTCAGCCAATAAACCCCGGGGAAGTGGCACCAGAAAATTGCACTGAAGGCCCTTAGCTTGTCAGCTGAGTAAACCCAGAAGTGGCACCAAAAATATAAACTGTTGATAAAATTGCTAGGAATGATCATGTCATGAATGCTGCTGGCAGCAAATCACTAATTTGGTGGTAAACTCTCTTACTGCTTGCCCCCCACCTAGGACTCCTTGGCTCTGTGCCAAGCTCCAAAGAAGCATCGGAACCTCCGCAGAACACCAAGAGTGTGGACTCCATCTTGCTGCGACAGAAGGAGGTAGCCCAGCATCGCCATGGCGTCAACCCAGATCAGCCTGACCAGCCGATGCCCAACAAGATGCAGTTTATGGGGCGGAGTATGGGTGTAGCCATTAGAAGGGGGCACCACTACCCACCTGCACCACCTGCCCCTGTGGACTACCAAACTTCCAAATCCCAGTTGACAGTTCCCAGACTTGTGGTTGTGCAACAGCAGCAGCAGCAACAGCAGCTCGGGGTGTTGCCCCAAGACATTGCCGGCCCCTCCAGCTCCAGCCCCCTGGACATGAGACCAGGCACCTCAGCAATGGTGCATGACATGGGTCATGGCAATCCCCATCTTACCTCTAGGCAGTATGTCAACCAGTGAGGCACTCGTTGGTTTTACCCCTTCTCCTCCTTGTGGTAGACATTTTATGTGTACATTGAATTTATAGTCATTTGAATGCAAGGGAAATAATGATTGTTATGCCCCTATTTTCAATTCGCTATACCTGTATCTATGTATATACAAATAACACTGAGTGAAAGAATGTAAAGACAGATATTTGTTTTGTGTCAGTCTCACCCTCACATACATTTTTTTTTTTAAATTCATGGTGATATGAAGCTTATCCTCACTGCTACTCTCTGTGCATTCAAAATAGAAACTTTACTCAGTGTCAAGTGATGTCATGAAAAAATGAAGTATCATGTGTATGTAATATGTCAAATACTGAATGCTCATTTTGATGTTCAAACATTCAAACAAAAGTGGGGGATGAATTTCAGTTCTGGTATCTACAAAGATCTTTCACAACACCCTCATTAAACCTTGATCACTCTGTGCTAAGGGCATAGTTTGTTCTCACATGGACTAGTAAATGGTTTCAGAGTGCTCAAGCATGGATGAATGTCACATTGCCACATTTCTATTTGCAGATTTAATCACCAAATGATGCCTTATTTCAAGTACAAGAAACCAGGTTTTAGTCCAGAACACACATGTTCTGCAAATGAGGAACAGAGCCTTGTTTCATTAAAAGTTGCTGTGATAACAACTTTTGCAGCCATTACAAGTGTCACGGTAATGACAAGAATCCTGCTTTCTGATTGGCTGCTGCTACATCAGAAGTTTCTATTATAGAAAGAGTTGCTATCTCAACATCTTGTATGATATTATGGTACATAGATGTTGACCTCTCAAAAAAATGCACAAATTTGTGAATTAAATTCTCATTCATGATTTTTTTTTTGTTGCGACTGTTATTAACTGCACTTTGAACCAGTGCCTTGAAGTAAACCAGGTCATGAACTGAAGCAATTCTGTCCGCGTGGTTCAAAGATTTTCTGTCATGATTTGACGAATAGCTGTGATATTCCACAGGCAGAATGAGGAAACCAGCTTTCATCACAGCCCATTAAGTTTGGCACCAAAATGAATTTGTGCACTGGTAGGGAGTCATTTTAAATTCTCTTCTACTGCTGGGCCTTGCTGTTTGTGTATCACAAAGTTTTTAGCGATGCTGATGAACAGCACTTATTTCAAAGGTATATAGATATTTTTGTTTTTCTTTGTGTGAATAACAAGTAATCTCTGAACTAAGTATTTTGATATGCCGATGTGTGGAACTTATTCAGCACTTCAAGTTGATGTGTTCAGGACTACATCATGTATTGCCTTATGAAGATTAAACATTTCACTTCAGCTTTGCACAAATACCCATGAAATAATATGTGGTGCCATACTGAAGACAGGTGTTTGACCAAAGCTTATTGGCTTATAGCTTTGGAATGCTGTAGATACAGAAACAAGAGAGCTGCTGTGCCCAAAATATGCTGAGATAGAAAGAGTTACACAGTCTTGTCCATTTCCCAATGTCACTAGATTATATACATGGCATCAGTATACACGTATAAGCAAGAAAACGTTTTTTTTTGATACTCTCCACCAGTTCTCCCAAAATGGAAGAATTAAGAAAATTTGATTTGATGCTTTCTGTTTGGTAACATGCTATTGTGCCACAATGTAATTATACATCAATATTACCATAACAAGGTTAAACGCAATGAAAGCTGCCAAACATATCCTGTTATCAACATAGACATCAATCAGAAAAGATCCATCCTAGACCCTCACACTGTCAATGTTCTCCAATACCCAAGTGAGTCAAGTGTTACAGAAATTGTCCTTTGATAGTCCATAGATGTCAAACTTTTAGATCATAATACATAAAATGTGGTGAGCAAAACTTAATAATTTGTGCTACAATGTCAAGAAACTAAGATCTGTGCTGATGACAGTGTCATTGGGGAGTGATAATGAGTGGCAATTTGTTTCCACTCTCTCCCATCAACCAGAAAAAAAAAAAATTATGAGAAAGGGAACATAGATTCTCAATAGTGAAAGATAAATTAATGTATATATGTATTTGTGTGAAGAGAGGAAATGCACAGGTGTTGAAAGTCACTGGGTGCTGTGATTTCTGTTCCTTGTAGCCATGCACACTACATATACATGCTACCATTAATCATTGCATGCTTTGTCTTGACCATGCAGTAGTAATGTGTTCATAAGTTCTGTGTGATTGTTGGGTTGGGATGATGTCATGTTTACTGTTGCATTTACATTTTAAGAGTCCTGATATTTTCTTTTTCTACGAAATTAATCATGTCAGTATTTTGGTAAGGCAGATTTATACTGAACCTCCACTTAATATCTGAGAGATACAGGATTTTTTGTGAGATATGGTAATCACTGCAGTGTGAAATATCCCTATTTCCAAGCAGTGTGAATTCAGAGGCCCAAAGGAAAAGAGCAATTGTTAAAATGTTTTGTATGTACACTACTGGGTCTTGCCATGCAAATTCTGCATAGTTTTGAAGAGTGCACATGTAAGAGAGATTGTATTGGATACCACAGGTATGATCCAAAAGGTGGTGGCAAAATTTTATTTTTACTCTCTAGTGATCAAAGGCATCTGTACTGCACATACTTGATAGGGAAGTGAAATGTCTGCCCGTATTGTCACACAACGTGTGATGTAAGGTTTATAATTGGGTAGTATGTGTAGGGTGACAAGAATATGAATGGACCGGCAGTTACTGAATTCTATCCTTGTCATTGGATATCAAAATCTTACTTCGCTGGTAGAAGGTTATGAGGTGGCCTTATGATTGAGCTAAATGACCTCAAGATTAGAATATCCAAAACTTAGACAATTTTCATTCCACTTTGGTGATATTTTTATATCTTATTGTAGTTGCAGGGTGTTTGTATGAACCTGCACTAAAGAAGAATGAACTTGCTGTGACCTCATTTTCTGTGTTTGCCTTTTCAAGCTTTTTTGAACAAACATGTCAACCTTACTGTACTCACCAGATTTTCTACAAACTTCATCAAACAGGAAGGCAAAATTCAAATCAAATACCTTGGAAAAATATTTTCAAATTTTTGTTATCACTCAGGGTATCAATGCAAGTTTGACAAACTGGTTACAGTGATAGTGGGACACGACCTCGTCTAGATGAGATTTGTGAGAAATCTGTCGTAGGTCAGAGGTCAAAGGTCCAAATCGGAAAAAAAAAATTGTCACGGCTTCTTCAATATTGCAGCTCAAAAGCGTATCATAGTTTCTTTGTTGGTTTATCTGTATTGAAGTGTGATATTAAAATTAGAGCATGGGTAAAGTAGTGAAGAGAAAAATGTACAGCTGAGACTCTGGTCAAAGTATGGTAAAAAAAAAGAAAAAAAGTACTGGGACCAATGTCACAGTGGGGTATTTGAATTAAACCACTGATGCAGAAACTACGAGCACATTTTTCCAAAAGAAAATATGCTCTCAGCTATTGGTTGATATGCTGAATACTTCCTATCCAAGGTAATGGGCTTGAAGTTCAGTATACTGCAAATTTCAAACTAGGTACAACTATGTTTCACAGGGTGGATGTATAGTTGTTTTAAAGTGTTACATCTCATGAGACTACTTCATTTAAAATCAAAGGTAATTTTTCCTCCAAACTGTACAATCATAAATGGCTGTGGACTGTGTGTATATATGGAATTTATAGCAGTATCCACATTTTTCCCCCCAAGAATTGGTGGGTTTTATTTTCTTTTGTTGTTAATATTGTTGAGTGTACAGTCAATGACATTAAGTTTTACATGTAAAATTTATCTTGCTTTTGTGATCTTAATTCTCTTTATCAACACCGCTTCTGTACATTTTACATTGTAATGTTTTCATTCCTCACAAAGTTACTCCTTTTATACTGTGTGCAACATGCTGTAAAGTCCTTGTCACAATTCCCATTCCATAAGGTGAACCTAGCCTTTGTTATAGCAGATTTGGTAAACAATGCAGTTATTACGAGCGTTATGCTCACAACTTGGCCATTTTTCACCTTGCAGTGCTTTGCTCTACTGGTTGAACCTCCAACACTTATTACTGACCAGAACCTGACAACGGCCATATGGCATGAGCAAGTGTACCTAGCTGCCAGTGTGCTGGGTACCACACTTCAGAAAAGAGGGGTGAAGATACAGTACCCTTTGTTTCCAACTGTCTGTTTTACCTTGAATCAAACTTTTGGTAAAAATAAAAATAAACAACCACCAAAAATTGTGAGTGTTACAATTTCACAGGTACCTCAGTACCAGCTTCTGAAGAGCTAACTGCCCTGGAGCTTGAGTGACCAAGTAGATTTTTTGGGAAGGCGGCTTTGGAAGTGTGTGAATGTTTATCTCCCTGCTGGGCAATCTTGCTGGCATATTGGGAAAGTACTTTGTGAACCTCTTTTTGCCTTGTCCTAGAGCAGCCTCCTTTAGAGTCACAAGCACTGAGTATCATACCCTAGTGATACTGCTGATATCTGGCCAGTTGTTTGTCCAGTATCACACATTTGTTTGGCATTTGTGCACAACTGTATCCATTTATTAGACTGTTTTGTGGTAAATGATTGTCAAGTACATTTTGTGTGGTGGGAAAAAGGAATAAAAATGTCTCGAGTTCAAAAAAGACATTTGAAGTCTGCCATAACGGTGTCATTCAAAGTGGTCAGAGCAGTGTGTGTGTGTGTGTGTGTGTGTGTGTTTGTGTTGATAGACTGGTGCCATGCTTCATGTATTGTCTTGCTTGGGAGCATATACCATGACATGGAGATGTTTTATACTGTATATGTCATATTTCCAGAGGTTTTTATTTTATCGAATTTCAAGAGTCGGATACTATTTGAGAAATTAACAACACACAAAAATGTTAACTCTGATCCTGACACGAATGCGACGTGCACACATACATTTTTTCCGTTCATCACTGTATATCTCGATGGCGAATTTAACCACTTGCAAAAAAGTCGCTAAATATATGGCATATACAGTATGCCACTGAAAGTTCATAAATTTCTTGGATATGGTCAAAGAAGGAATTATTTCTTCAAGAACTAAAAACCAAAAGTGAAGATGCTTGATCAGACAACATTACTAGACTTCTTGATAGCTTTCATTTCTTTCCTGATAGCAGATCTTACATGTATAATTTTATCTATACTATCCACATTCAATTTTATAACAAGGGCAGGAATCATTTTGCTACATATGGAAAATGCAAACAAACATTTAGCAGTGCTCTAAATCTAGATACATACAGTTTCTGCTCCATACCAACAATCACACATGACAAAGATTACATGTTTGATGAACTGGTCACAATGGCCCGAATTCACGAAGGTGGTACAAATGAAACCATGGTTTAAACCATGGACAAAAACCATGGAGCGCCAATTGTCGCACGGAATATTTGGTTATAAAATCAGTCATTTCGTCGATGAAATAATTATTTTGTAACAAAATGACAACATTTTGTAACGAAATTAACATTTCGTCCACGAAATGATTATTTCGTTAACAAAACGGTCATTTTGTTGACGAAATGACCAATTTCGTAACGAAATATTCCGTGAGAAACTTGGCGCTCCATGGTTTTTGTCCATGGTTTAAACCATGGTTTCATTTGTACCACCTTTGTGAATTCGGGCCTACATGTCTAGATGACTAAGAACTGTTTTTAGGATGCTGTGTATGAAACAGATTTACATGTCTACAACTGCATCTACACTTACCTAGACTGTGGACACTGACTGCAAATTACTTTATCTTTTAGTGATCGTGAATTCTGTAATCTCATTGGTCAATCAACCACTGAATATATCCTGTATTCCGTGATAAGGTCATATTGTGCGCATGCGCTAACTCCACCACTGAATATATTCCGTATTCCGTGATGTGATGACCATGATATCAAATAACTAACTGCGCGTGAAAGTTTGCGCCAATCCTGTACAAAACAAATGGACAGCGCGCGGTCTTCAAGAGTATTACGCACATCACCTGAGACCACTCAAAGACGCTTGATAAACGACAGCAGCAACAACCAACTTCAAAGACAACGCGTCTCAGGTGATGTGCGTCTTTGCCTGATATATGAGACGCGCTGTCTTTGAAGACGTTATCTGGCTACTAGTAGTTGTGTACGTATTTGATGCGCGCATGATCAGCTCGCGAGACGTAAGTCAACATGGCCAACAGCAGGTGATTTCAACATCATTCACGAGAGGAAATCAGCGAGAAGAAGGTTAGCACTTACACTAAAAGATAAAATCGTTACCCCCTGCTTGTTCTTACGAAATATGGGAAATATCTACGGTCTGGTGCCATATTCCATTCGGCCTCCGGCCTCATGGAATATGGCACCAGAAAGTAGATATTTGCCCGTATTTCGTAAACAAGCAGGGGGTAACTAATAGTATTCCAAACATCAGGGGGAATTATCACAACTGTATGTATGCATTGCCCGTCATGTTAACTGTATAAGTCAATCAATTCCCACGATTATGTGCTACTAGTACAGTCTGGGGCCATATATTTGAAATAATAATGATGATACAACTTTTCAGAAAATCAGAATTAGTAGAGAAGTAGGCACACTACTTACTGATGACATCTCAAACTATTGCAGAATACCAACTGAAAAAAAATATTCAACTTGCTCTTTACTATAGGGGACAATATTCTAGCCATGTTAAGTAAATGTTTCACTGCAAGTAAGTGGCTGAATGCTGTCTGCTGCTGTGAGGTTCTATCTTGTCACTGTACAGTATCTCAAACTCTTGATTCATGAGGAAAGTTTCTATCACTCATCGACATTTTGTTTTTGTTTTTGCTAGAATTGTTGATTTGGCTACAACTATCAATGCTACAATGACCTAGAGTGGTGTCATTAATAGCCAGGCATAAAGAACTGAATGGTGGCAGGCTTCTCGGGTGATTGACTTGACAAGAGTTCCTCAACATACATCTATGTACTTGTCTTCTTCTTGTTCAGTGTCTGTGAGAGCATATCAGAGTAGCTCTTTATTACATGATTACATATATCAGTGCATGTCTGTTCAAAACTCTGTCCTTTCAAACTCAGTTTGACAAAATATCAGATTTATCCCAATGCAATCTCTAGACCTCTTCCTCTTGATGAATGTAGTATAAATTCACACAGCACAAGTAAAATATGACAAGAAATCTTGAGTGCTTCACATCTTGTCTTAATAAGACACAGTTTAATACACAAGTATCATGGAACTGAAATACTTGTACAGTACAAAAAGAAATGACACATCACAGTTCACTCACATCAATCGAAAAACTCACAGGTAACTTTCTAAACATCTCAGTGGGTGAGTGTTATCAATGCACATCAAAAGAGTAATATGAAGCTGTGCTACAACCTAACTTTCATACATAGTAATAATTTAGCAGTCGAGAAAAGGTGAGGGGCAAATTGTGCCGAGAGATAACAGGGATTCCTGCAGGGGCTCTGTGAAGATGTAGTGAAACCCTTTGTTCAATGTTCAATTTCCTACTTTGGCTATCTGATACCAACATGTTAGGAAAACAATAGGCCAAAAATATCTTTACATAAACAGATATTTCTGTATTGTTGATCTGTGTGCTATGTCTACAAGCATCGTTGACTTGTGAAATTAATAACAATTCGGGTTAATGCCCATATCATGAGGTTAATAAAACTTATACTGTAAAGAGACATCTGCTGATACGTCCATGTTAAAAATCAACCGTGTCTGGAGAGTGCTGAAGGAAAAGATGACATGCAGCCTGTCCACACTGAAAGGAAGACATAGCCCTGAAGCAACAGATTTATACCACATGTATAGTGACAATGTTTCTAATCGAAAGCACCTTGAATCAACAGTAGGTTTCATTCAAGCAATGTGCTCCGAAAAAACCAAAGAAAATGTGATGCAAAACATCCTTCTCATGCTCAAAACCAAAGCAGTCAAATTCATGATGTAATTGATAGCAAAATGTTCTTCTTATTTGGTATGACATGAAGCTACTGCACTTAGTTTGGTCACCAGCACGTCTGATTTCCAGCCTTGAAACATTTCCAGCCCTCAGTGTGTGACAAATATTCAATCTCTTTATATGTGCTAATATGCACTAAATTACTATAAACTCTCTTGGAGGAGCCTGTGCCTTTGAATGTTTTGAGTTTGTTTGTTTGGTTTTTTCCCTTTCTTTTTGAATAGATATATGGCGTCATACAAATGCTGTGAATCATCATCATCATACACCTGATGGGCTCCAGCATGTATAGCTCATGTTTGTGGGCACAGTTGCAAATCATACCATCAAGTAAACGATGCAACCGTGCTTGATTAACGTTTGTTACAAAGGTATTACATTCACATTTGCCAGAACTCAGCTATAAATAGTGACATGCCATCAGCATGGTATTACTTCCATGACCTGAATGCCTTTATACTACACAATATACGACAATCACATTTTCATTTTAATGCATCTTCTTGTTTTGCACTGTCATCACAAACAATCACTGAGTCAGAAAAAAGAAAATGTTTGCATTGTCAGTTGTTTTCCTCATGTCAGAAAAGGTCTGATGTTACACATTAAAAAAAATGAACAGTTACCACTTTCCTGGCAGTAACATACCAATCTTATATTGGTCAACATTTTCATTGCAGTCACTTTATCCAGGAGAGCTATTTCTAACAGTTATATGCCAATTATCAATGTCACCATGGCAAAATCTACTTAGAGAACAAATTAACATGTGTTTGTATTTATATCCGTAACATTGCAACAAGATGACTTCATTTCTGATGTCATATATGCACACTGAAAATAATGGTCTCAGATGGGACGAGTATAGAAACAGGCCCCAGTGGAAATGGAAATTTCTCATGTGTCACCAGACACTGCATAAATCTACCTTGAACAGACATAAATGTGACCCTGCATCACAAAACCAACCAAAAAAGTCGCCAGACATGGATTTTTCAGTTCGGGACATATTCTGAAAGAGCAGATTCTAAGCTGTAAAATGATGTATAACTCAAAACAGATGGACTATACTAACCTATGCGAATAATGAAAAGAACGTACACATTCTGAAAAAAAGTGTTCACTGAGAAAAGAGGCTTTGAAGTTTAGGGTCTATTCAAGCATTTAATCTCACCGGACTGTGCTCTGTGCAATGAATGGAACAAAAAACAGGATGTAACTCTCTGTAGCAAACCACAATGAGGGGATTATCAGATTAAGCTGAAAGTTTTCCACACTCATTAAGCACATTCTATTCATGACTGATATCAACTTTGAATGCAGTAGTTCAATCCTTTCAAGTTATCAGAGCTGAAATTGAGGAGTGTGTACTGGGATTTCATGAAATGAAAAGGGGCCTAAGGGCCTTTGTCACACTATTCTACAACAAGAAGTTCTAGAAAAACTGCAGAAACACAACTTCCCAAGCATTTTATGATCCCAGACCTTACAATTATGTAGAAGAATAGCTCTTTCAGAAAATATAACAAATTAAAATTTGACTAAGTTGTCCCATTTCACTTATTTTGACTCTTCATGTAAAATCAGGGTATGCGACTTTTTGTTGGTTTTGTGACACATGGTCACAAATGTAGAGAAGCATAACTATGCAAGAGCAGTACAGCACTCTGCACCCCCCCCCCCCCCATCCCATTATGTCATTCATCTTGGAACACAACTACACTTCCATTGATGAAGCAGTGTTGATTGCTTGTTCTCCTATTTCACCCGACAGAAGTATCTCACTTACAGTTGGCTACACTGTAACTCAGTGCCCTGGATCAGACCGTTGCCTGTAAACAAGATGCAGAGAAATATGTGTCAATCCCCTTTAACTCTCTTTGGCAGACAAAATTTGTCTGTAGAAAATATGACCAGATCACAAACACTGCAAGTAAATGCATAAATGTTCCACATAACAACATCATGTTGATGATATGACAATCTTGGTGAAAACTTACACACTTTTTTGAAGTACACAGAGGCAATGCCAAAGGCATGATACACTTAACAAGGAGGGTTGTAATGTTTCTGTTATCATATTGTGCTTACATCAACATGCATTATGGTACACATGTAACTTTCTATAGGCATGTCTCATTTGAACTACAATATTATTGTGTCTTCCATCAGAGAGTGGGAGAAGGAGTCATGAAGATATGTAAATAATAAATGATACCAAATGCATTAAAACTACATAGCAGGCAATCTAGCCCAACTACATTTTTCATATGACTCATAGGAGTGCATGGAATATTCAGGTATAATGGAGACATGAAGCCCCTTGACCCACTGTACTCACCTGGGGGCAGCCCTGATGATGTTATCTACTCTGAGGATCATCTCACCAGCCTCCGCTGCACTCAGTACGACCTGGCGTTTAACCTGGAAGGACTCTAGGACACCCAGCTCTGTGGTGTCTCCAATGGTACCATTGGTCATGTCTGCAGCATAAACAAAGAGAGAATGAGACATTTCTATGACACCACCAGATCCAGCTGGACAAATTCCAAAATGTCGTCTAGATTTACAAATAGTTCACAGATTCATGAAACCATTGGCCTAAGTAGTCCACGGTCTAAATCTAAACCACTTAGCATTTCCCAAAAGGCGAACTAAATAATCCAGGGCTAAATAATTCAGACCATGGTGTAAACTACTGACTTAACCCTAAAGGGGCTGGGCTTTTTTGGCTATGCTCAGACCGGGGGGGGGGGGGGGGGGGGGGGAGGATGGATTCCGCCCCCCGAGATCTCGGCCATCGGTGGTGCGATCGCGATGAAATTTTGCACGCATGAGACCCGCGTCATAATCTACAAGATTGTGTCATAAGATTTCTTGAAACAATCAATTTCTAATTTTAATTAATTAATTATGCAAATTAAGCTCAAGATCATATATTAGCCTAATTAAAAGCATTGAGAGTCTAATTTTTGATCTGTAAATCTGTTTTAGCATATTCAACAATTGTACATCACAAAAACTTCCAAAATTCATTTCAATTCTTATGTATTTTATTGTTTTCAGAATTTCTTATGTATTTCTTTGTTTTTCAACTGTTGTTTTTTCTTTATTTTGTTGGAAATTGTCACTGACCACTTTTCTACCATAATCAGCACAAAACTAATCAATGAAAGTGATTAATTGTAAAAATAATCAGGTTTTTATGACTTTCATGACAGAGCACTGTTTTCCATAGGAAATGTACACAAAATCACAAAATTGTGCCCGTTTTGGGGCGACATTCCGTTACAAAAATGGGCGTGGCTTCGCAAAAGTATGCGCGGACGTCGCAAATTTGGTCTCAAAAGTTGCGCGAGACTTGAACAAACAAAGTCAAGAAGCCTCGCGACGAGGCCTTCTCGCGTTACAGAATTATAGCGCGAAACGTCGAGGGGGGGGGGCGGATTCCGAAATGATATCAAATGATGCAGTTTATCAATGAACTAAATCTAGGTGACATTTGGAAATCTAGGCCAATGTGTTTCCACTCCAATTTTGGAATAGAAAAAGAGATGACCATACATAAGCATTGGCTGTTTCTATCTTCTTCACACATCATGAATTACATCTATCGCCTATGTTACATCTCCTGATAGAAATCATAGAGATGGAATGGATAAAACGGCTTGTATCTGTAAGCATGAACTTTCTCCGTCACAAAAACTTTCACATCCTTTTTTTTTATTGAATAGTCTTATCAGTTGTGGAAACAAAAGAAATGTGGGTGATTCATATGTAATTTAAAAAGGAAAAGATACATGAGCCTAGAATAGAATCATTTGAGGAATGACAGGGACATTAACATACGAACGGAATAACTAGCTGTTCATAAGAATTTGTACGCCTCACAACTGAATCACTCACTCAGCCCCATTTTGTAGTTGCCCTGGGTGTGTGCTGCCCTCAACTGTGACACCATCTCGGCACTGTCGTATCCTGCATTGTCTGCAATGATGGTGGGCAGCTAAAATGGAAAAACAACAGGATAAACCACAAATTTTTTGAGTGAAAGTACTGCTCCAAGGAAAATAGCTCCAGTCACACTATGTGAAACTACGCATAGTTTCATTACTCGGTATTTTGCTTCAGATAGTTTGGGCAGTTCGACTGCAAAATTCTGGAGAAGTTACCAGGGAAACTTCTTAGAAAATTCAGTATACTTTGGAAGTTTCTCACTTCATGCCAAAACATGAGTTTTTGTGTAATGTGACCATACATGACTGAAACTCAAAGGAGTTTGTCATGTGATATATCAATTTCATGTTATGTGCACACAATGTGGGTTATTGTTTGTTTGTTTGTTTGTTTTTTGGTTTTGGTTTTGGTTTTGGTTTTGTTTTGTTTTGTTTTGTTTTGTTTTGTTTTTTTTGGGGGGGAGGGGAGGGGGTATTTTTTCACATTCAAGGAAGCCATGCATTTTTCGCCCATGTGGAGCATGTATGTTGCAGACCCAAACTATGGGTAGTTTTGCATCACTGAAACTATGCGTACTTTTGTCTGTATCGTGATTGCCTGTGCAAACTTCTGGAAGTTAGCGGGAAGAAAACTATGCATAGTTTCGCGCAGTGTTACTGTGGCTAATGAGTACGGAATCTTCCTTATACTATCATCAGACAAATCAGGCAAATCAATCATTTTAACTTCGGTATTTGCATCTTTTAAAGGGCTTAAAGGGGCTGTACGGTACTGGTTGAGGTGGGGATTCATGTTTTTTACATTCCTAAGTGAGATAATGAGAAACCTCTTATGAAATATGAAAGAGCATGTAATTTTAGGAAGGATTCAACATTTATTTGATGAAAATTGGTTTTCAAATGGCTGAGATATCAAACAAGAGACCCGGGGGTCACGCGCTCACCTGAGTATCACAAGTTCATCTTCCATGCATTCTTGCAGACTCTTAATTTAGGCCCGCATTTGGACCCCCCCCCCCCCCCATCCCATCCCGCTTCCTTGGGTCCCAAGGGGGGTGAGTGGGGGGAGGGAAGGGTATCCCTGATTCTCCCATGAACAAACTTGAAACAACAGTCATCAATATACTGACTCATTGTATTAACTTAGCTCAATCACTTCTGGTTCTAGAGAGAATCTGTAAAGATTCCTTACAGGAGGGGGGTGGGGGGGTGGTGGTGGGACCTCAGCCCCCCCCCCCCCCCCCCCCCCCCCCCCAGGTGGGGCATGGTGCCCATTTGATGGAATTGAGATTCTATCCCCCTAGGAATGCTACCTGCCAAGTTTGGTGAAAATTAGTTACATGTTTTTCCAAGAAAAAGATGAAATTTTGCAATTTTGGTCCAAATTTAGGCCCCTGGGGCCCCCCAGGTGGGGCATGGGACCCATTTGATGGGAATGAGATTCTTTCCCCCCTAGGGATGCTACCTGCCAACTTTGGTGGAAATTCATAATGGCATTTTTAAGAAAAAGAAGAAAATGTACAATTCGGGCCCCAATAGGACCCCTCCCCACCCTCCTCCCCTGGGTCCCAAGGGGGAAACCCCTGATTCCACCATGAACAAACTTGAAACTACAGTCATCAATGTACTAATTCATAGTATTAACATAGCTCTATCCCTTCTGGTTCTAGAGAAGAAGATTTTTTAAGATTCCTTAATTTTGGGGGGTTTGAGCCCCTCTGGGGGCCCCCAGGTGGGGTAT
This sequence comes from Diadema antillarum, assembly GCF_040938485.1. Classification (NCBI taxonomy): domain Eukaryota; kingdom Metazoa; phylum Echinodermata; class Echinoidea; order Diadematoida; family Diadematidae; genus Diadema; species Diadema antillarum. Next base: position 1,075,796 of record NW_027271508.1, read on the forward strand.
GGTGCCACTTGAACAAATTGAGATTCTATCCCCCTAGGGATGCTACCTGCCAAGTTTGGTGAAAATCGGTCAAGGGGTGCTCAAGAAGAAGATGAAAATGTAAAAGTTTACGCACGACGGACGACGGACGACAGACGACGGACGAAGAGCGATCGCAATAGGTGAGCTAAAAAATTGATAATGATAAAAGACTACAGGCCACGCCTTTTATTAGGATCTCTTTGTTTCACTTTGTTTTTGGATATCTCAGCCATTTCAAAACCGATTTTCATCAAATAGACTTTTGATACCCCTTACAATTGCATGCTCGTTGACATCTCATAGAGTGGTTTCTGAATATCTCGCAAAATGTTAAAGCTAAATCCTCACCTCAACCAGAACTGTACACACCCTTTAACCTGATAGAATTAACCTGCACAAAATATTGATTATCAAGCAGATATCATTCTCCCGAAGTCTTCAGGAGTAAAAACAACACATGAAAGTTAGACATCTGGAAAAAGCAAACAAACACATGGACAGATTGACAAAACAACATGGTGCCACTCAAATAAACAAAAAAATAAACAAAAAAATGGAGCTCTGGCATAGAGGCATGAAGAAAAAATCATGCCAAATTTGCATCGTATATAATTTACATCAAATTATCAATGTTTTTATAACCTGATATCCAAAGTCAGCATTTTGTCAGAGTAGTGAAAATTCATGCTTTACCAGTCTGCCTAACTGGCAAAAAGAAAAAGAAAGGTCAATCTTATTTGTAGCCAGGACTTGGTCCTTGCGAAAAGAATCATAAACATAAGATGTTATTTATGACATGAATTGTTGCATTACCTGCCGGAGAGCTTTTGCGAACGCCTCAATGGCAACAGATTCCTTGCCAGGAGTTCTAACTGCCAGCTGGCTGACAGCATTGGCCATCAACATCTCAGAGGCACCTAGGAAATAAAGAAATTAATTGGAGGATACGAAACACCATACAGGATACTGACCACTATATAGATGATAAAGAATACCATATTCTACCACTTCAAAGTCAACTTCTGATGATAGTTACCAACAACTTACACATCAACTTGATTCCAACCACATATGGTTTCGACTGGACTTCATACTGGTGGATGAAATATTGCACAGTTCACATCACTGATATCAAAGGGAATGGCTAGTAACTGATCAGTGGGAATCAATGGGATGCTGGGGGATGATTGTTCCAATTCTTGTTGGATTCTTTTAAGAGTACATCATATATCTATCGTTGTGTGAAAATTATTTGCTTCAGAACGGTCTCATATTCAAGTAATGTGCAGTTTAATGCCCCGTCACTGCACAGGCATGCTAACCTGCACATTACTTGAATATGAGACCATTATGAGGCAAACTATTTTCACACAACAGTAGATATATAATGCACTCTTAAATGAATCCCATAAGGATTGGAACAATCATCCCCCAGCATTCCCACTGATTCCCACTGATCAGTTACTAGTCATCCCCTTTAAGATCCAGTAGGTCTTTGAAGAGTTGGTATAATACAGCTGGGGATGTCAACATAATAAATGCAATGGCACTTACAATGTCACTGAAATGTGAGTGTATTATATGAATAACTGAAAATCCATACAATTGTCATCACACTGCAGTATGGTGATACTTAAGAAAGGCCAAGTCTAATACTATTCCATCCCACTTGGAATGCTCAGTACAGTTGAACCTCTCATATCCGGACAAGTCGGGACCGGGGCTCATCCGGATAAGGGATTTGGCCGGATACGGGAGACTCAATGCTTTATACATGTACATATACATACACATGTACTGATGTAGCCCATTGTAGTACCACATGTAGTAATGTGTATACTGCAACCTTTTCATTGTTACACTCAGTAACAGACCCCATAGCTAGAGATTCGTGTTTGCAAGAATGAAATCATTTTCTTTTATAAATTCTTGGGATGATTTACCTAAATAATTATTAAGAAATGTATCAAGTATATGTAATTCATGTGTGTTTGTGAAGGAGTTCTCAAGGAGTTGGGAATCCCCCTTTCCTCCCGTAATTATTTTTTTAAAAAAATCACGGCGAGATTGCGTCCGTATAATAGAGAGATCCGGATAAAGGGAGGCCGGATAAGAGAGGTTCAACTGTATGTGCAAAATATTAAAATGCATGCACATTACCACACATCTTGATTTGCATTCCATACCTCCACCTGGAACAGTGCGAGTGGTCCTGACTGTCTGTGAGAGAACACAGAGGGCGTCATGGAGGGATCGTTCCACCTCGTCAAGAATCTGCTGGGTGGCACCTCGCAGCACAATGGTACACGCCTCTCCCAGGGGCACACCAGAGAACTTGATCAGCTTGTCTTCACCTGAGAGTCAAACAAACATGAGATAACAATCCTTACTTCAAACTCAGACATGATTTCTTGTGGCTCCTCTACTGAATACTGCCAGCCTAAAACCTCTTACAATGCTCTCAATACCTATGAAATATAAAATCAAACATATTAATATGTTTCCATTAGCAACCTCATTTCCACGAATGAAATTTGAATGCACTTTTTTAAAGCTTGTACACGATATTTTGAATTAATCTAATACATCACTGAGCTTAACATCATAAAAATTCGTACAGAATAAATTACAAAAGAGAGATACTCCAGCCATAAGTACTTGTGGCATGGAGTCCTTGAATTGCTCACATTCTCTTCATATCTATGTATGTAATGAACCTGGCAATATATGCTTATCTCAAGTGAAGTTAAGATTTAAATCTCTGTGTGTCTGGAATTGTGAATGGCAGGAGCAATGGTATGTAAATGCTTTCCCATATCACATTTTTCACCATTACAGTGGAGTTGACAATTGCAGTGTCAGAGTTGTCGCTGTAAGAGATGAAGAATCTATCCAATCTGTCAAGTTGTCGATAGATGTCAAAGCATTTAATGTCTAATTTGTGAACATACCAATCATGACCTCTTCAATGAGGTCACATCGTCCCAGTTTGACGAGGTCGGGTCGGTCAAAGGTGGAGACAATCTCGCCTCCCGTGACGAGAGCCAGACGTTCCACACCTTCAAAGTCTGCATGCTCGATGGCCATGACACCTGCATCGGCAAAGAGCTGCTCTGGGTAGTTGTAGATCAGTTGTCTGTGTGTGGGAGTGAAGGAAACATAGCAGGTGAGACAGAATGAAAGAACAGATGAAGGACACTAAGATATAACAGGCAAGCCAATTATAACTGTAGATGAGTTGGGAAAGATATCTGAATTTTAAAGGACAAGTCCACCTTCATATACATGTACATGTGGATTGAGTGAATGCAGCAATATCAGTAGAACACATCAGTGAAAGTTTGGGGAAAATCGGACAATCCGTTCAAAAGTTATGAATTTTAAAGTATCTGCATAGTCACTGCTGGATGAGAAGACTACCACAGTGTATGATGTCATATGCATGCAACCATATAAAGAAAATAAAGAGAATTTCACAAAACTTTACTTTTTGAATAAAGTGTACATTTCTTCGACTTGTTACTGACATATGTTAAGGGTAATACTATTCCCCCTGCCTTCTGGAAGAGAGAAGTCAAATGTTCTTTTGCTATGCGAGAAAAGTGAAAATATGTTGAATTTTCTTTATTCTTTCCTTATATCGTTGTACTCATGTGACATCACAAGCTATAGTAGTCTTCTCATCTAGCCTTGAGTGAGCAGAAACTTCAAAAATTCATAACTTTTAAACGGATTGTCCGATTTTCCTCAAACTCTCAATGATGTGTTCTACTAATATTGCTGCATTCACTCAATCAACATGTCTATGAAGGTGAACTTGTCCTTAAAGATATTCACATTTCGAACAGTGAGAACTGCAGCATTCCATCACAGATTTCAAAATTTAATACTCTACTGTGTTCTTGCACAAGCAGTGAGGTCTCTCCTACTTGTAGGTATATCAGTTGTGTGTATATCATTAAGGAACTTATCATTCACTAAGAGGTTGTAATTTCTTAATTCAATTAAAAGCAGAGTACTTTCAATATCCTTTTCCTCATGTGATCTACAAATGGAAAAAAAAAATAAATGACAATAGCAAAATGTACAAACTTTGGCAGTAGACAAAGCACTTTTTCCATCAATGCATGCTAAATCAGCATTTTTTTAAATTTTATTGAATCTGTCTGCATTGGAATCCAGTTTCCATCACTCTGTATCTGTCTGTATATCTCTCTCTCTCTCTCTCTCTCTCACTTTACTCTATAATAATCAATCTACCTATCCTTGTATCTACCTGTGAACCTATTCATCTACAATATTTGCCTACTTGTCTGTCCGTCTGTCTGTCTGTCTGTCTGTCTGTCTGTCTGTCTGTCTGTCCCTCTCCCTTACCTGTTAATGAAGACATTGATGTCATGTTTGATGATCTTCTCCACTTTGTCTTTCATTTTCTCCTTTTCTGCCAGTTCCAATTCAGCAATCTTGGCTGTGGAGTCCACCCTCACACGGGATCCAAACACCTACATCCCAATGACAAATGTTGCCACAGGAATCAGTCAATGACAATTAACAATTCAAGTGACAAGCTGCAACAAGATAACTCATATGTAACATTTTGTGAGGACACATCTAGTTAAAACTAGAGTTTGCTTCACGAAGACAGCATGATTGCCTGAAAAGTGGCCTCTTACTCTTTTTCATATACTGTAAAACATGATATATTCGCGGCATGAAATTTTCGCGAATTGGAGCCGACAGCCCTTTTCGTGGCATGAAATTTTCGCGAATTGCCACTGGTGTTCAATGCATGTAGTGTAGACAAAAACTTTCGTGTGCATTTTAATTTCGCGAATTTTGGTGCTCGCGAAATTCGCGAAATTAAAATGCATGCGAAAATTTCTCGTTTTACAGTATGTTAATGATCTGTCAACCTATGTGGAAGATTGTAACATCTCTGTGTATGCGACAATACATTAGAACTATATGCAAACAGCAAGAACACAAATAGTGTGGTCAAAACATTGATTAGGAAGCGTAAAGTAGTAAATGTATGGCTGACTGACAACAAATTTGCACTGAATGCAAAGAAACATGAATTTCAGATGTTAGGTTCAAGAAAATGAATAGAAACTTTTGTTCCACATTCTGATATTGAACAAAAACAAGTCCAATGCTTACAAAAGTGCAAGTACTTGGGGGCCATGCTTGACAAACATGATTGGTCTGTACAAACAGAATCTGTATTCAACAAGGTGACTGAGGATATTTATCTAATAAAGAGAATTATGCTCTTTATAAATCCATCATTCAATCTAAATTTGATTATTGTGATATCGTTAGGGGGACTTTTAGGATAGGGCTGAAGAAGGTGACTACAAAAATTACAGAATCGTGCCCTTCGAGCAGCTATGGGAGTAATGTGGGACTTCCCCTTAAAGGCATTTCATATTAAATTGATAATTGATAAATGTGAAATTGGAAGGAGAAAGCATACTCTTCGCATCATGTGTAGGATTGCACATTAAATGTTAAACCTCGTGTTATATGTAGTCATGTTAAATTCAAGAATAATAAGTACAATCTAAGACATCAACTGGACAATTTCCCAAAGTTCATGCAGAGTTTCAAAAGCAAAGCTTATTGTTTAGTGGGGTAAGAACTTGGAATAGCTTAACGAACTAGATAAAAGGACTTAGTTGGAACGATTTTAGGAGACAGGTGAATAATTTCAAAAGATCGAACACCCTATCTAAGTTTTTCAGATACTGGATTGTATGAAATAAGGGGGGGGGGGGGGGCAGGGGTGATCAATCTTCAATAACTGATCTCAGTGTATATTACCATGATATTTTATGCTTTCTCTTTCTTTTTCGTAGTAACTTAATTTTGTACATTTACATGCCGGTTTTCAGTTTTATACTTGTGTTACATAACATTTTACATGCATTTCAATTATGCAACGAGACATGAAAACTCGTCACATTGAGGACGAGTTAGGTGATACGCTTGTGGTCATCAGATGACAGTCATCTGTGATTGACAAAGAAAAGAATGTGATATAGGCACCTTGAAGTTATATTGAGCGTACATGCGAAACCGTTTCTGTAACCACTCGGCCACGGGTCATCCACGGAAATGGTAAGACAAAAAAAAAAAAACAATGTATAGATATAACAGGGGGAAAGTCAATGCCCACTCAACCAACGTGGCCGTGTGAACATCTATTGCATTGCTAGACGGAAAAGCGGCCTTGTAACGACTGAGGTCGCTATGCCATTTCTGGCAACTTGGGAAAAATACGTCCCGCAGACATTTAAAGTATGATGACGTTATCAAACTAGAAAACATCGATATGGATTTGAAAGACAGTTGTTTAATGTATAATATATTAATCGTACGTTGTCAGTTTGCTATTGACATGACGATCAATCACACGAATATGAGGCAGCTATTAGTACCTGTATGAAATTATTATAGGCATGGTTATCAAATTCCCTTAAAATTTCCTTATTATTGCTTTATTTTTACACACAGTTAAGCTATCTCTTTAAACTCGTCACAGTTTAATGAGAATCATGAACATCATACATTAGTACCATATTCAGTTCCATAGCTGATCGCGTTTGCTAATTAATTAAGATTTATTGTCTAGAATGTGCCATATGGCCAACCTGTATACACATGTGGACACACAAACACAATGCTAAATGTATGTATCAAACCTCTGTAACACAACTTTGAACTAACTGTAGAAAGTATCGCTGCACTTATCATACATACTTTTTATCATTATCTGAAACTCCACAAAAACCACTAATTGACAAATAATCATCAATACAGAAGACTGACTTAAAGGAACAATTCAAATACCTTTTTTTACAATGTATAGCTTCTTACATGTATAAAATCAGCACAAAGTAACCACGACTACATTGTGTTACTGAATTGATATGAACAAATTTCATTTTGTTACAATATACCATGATCAGCTTGAAAAGCCCAGCCTGCAATATTTTGCAGCAGTCGAAGCAATGCAGTCTCCAACGATAAAGGGATACTGTGTGAGTGTGTGCGTATAGGTGTGTTTACATGCGAACGTGACTTCTACATGGACGAAGGTGTAGTACTCCATTGAAGAAAAAAAGTAAAAAAAAAAAATATTTTCTTTCGTGCTCTTGTGAGGTTCGAACCCGTACGTGTGCAACTTCACGTTTCTGTGACGACACCTCTAACCACTCGGCCATACGTCTCGACGAGAAAATTAGAGGAACGTAAACTTATGTACGTGAAAGATGAATCAGGAATCGTTTCGTCCGCATTCCATTCTCATTTTCAGTTTTAAATTGCAAAATTGTCAACCTGATGAGGAGATTTCAAAGAATAAAATGCATGATTACTGCAGCTTATTGTCACAGCTACAACATACTTAATTTTCAGAGGAAATGAAGCAAAATCATCTGAGATAAAGGTGCTTAAACGTTGTCAAGTCAATGTATGGTTTTAAAAAAAATCACCTCCCATAGACATAACACGTAAACTTGTCCGATTTTGCGTCTTTACCTTTAATCACAATTTAAAGTATGATGACGTCATCAAATTTCAAAACCATGACATGGACTTGAAAGGCAAATGTTCAAAGTAAAACATATCTGAATTTGGGGTGATATTAAGCTTAAACAATAGAGATACGAGTAAATGAATGTCAGAAAGAGTACCTCAAAAAAATTAATTCCACTTTTTTGATTTCAGATGATGATATGATGACGTCATGAGTTTTCCTGGCAATATTGGTACTTGAAACGTTATTTCCAATTCATATGCTTTTGTAATATGCAATAGAAATATAGGGTCAATGGACGATTTAAAGAGCTATGGCGACATAAACAAAAACATGTTTTTTCACTATATTTGCAGAAAGACGCGCGCGCGGAATTTCAACTTTGACGCCAGTGCATTCCTTTGTTATAGGTCAAAATCGATCGGAAATCAATGGATATTGTTACTCAAAGTATCAGAAATCCAAATCAGTCAAAAAAATTGCATTTTCATGTTGGTTACGCCCTCTGCGCGCGAAATTGCGCGGACGGACGCGCACGCGAGAAAATGTTTGAAACGCTTAGAATTGTCTGAAACTTCGAGATTTCCCATTGGGAAGTCGTTTTGAGCCTTTTAAAATTTTGACGCGCGCAAACGCGCGCGTAATGATGACCTTGGTAACTAGCGTTAAAACGTAAGATAGAGCCTGACCTGAACTTTATGTCCACCGAAAATGATACAGAAATGATATCTAGTTATGAAGTTATGATCGATCATGTGACAAGGTCCGAAAATCACAAAATGGCGCCTAGATGACGTCATAGATATGTTACTGTCATGAAAACCTTATTGTGGCTAGATATTGTTATGAGACATGTTGACTGAAAATGTTATGTTATTCCGTAATGTCATTGTTGAGATATTGACGACACAAAATGTGGCAGAAAGAAAGAAGAATAAAAAAAAAGAGAAATTTTGACAATCACAATAGGTGATACGCTGATAGCGTATCACCTAATAAGTGCATTGTGTTTCATACATGTGTTTTTAATTCACAGACTGGGTGAAGAAACAACCATTGGATGAGGTTGGTACCATGACAACATAAAATGAAATGAATGAATGAATAATGAATGAAAATGATACACCTGTATGACAGGTAAATTACACATCTTGTTCAAATTACTCCAGTGTTCATTAACCCATTGAGGACGGCCTGATTTTGCTACAACACACATTTCCCATAGACACATGCCCAAGTATACTCCGGACTTGTCTTCAAGGGGTTAAACAACTCCTCTCCTCTTCCATTTTATATGTCTTTTTCACTTTCTCATTCACCATGCTGGGCTGATTAGAAAGCATCAATTTTGATGCACACAGTGTACCATGTAAAAGCTAATGATTTAGCTGAATGATTCACAGAAGTACAAATTGTGAAACAATAATTACATGCAGCTGCTTGCCATGTTAATTATGGGCAGCCACAATGCTAAGGCTAGCCTCCTACCTTTACTTTCTATATTCATGACTGGTGACAACAGAATGATAACCTCTTCATAAGCTTTATCATCCAGAGCATTTGCTGTGTTTTCTTCAGAATTCACCACCACCACCACCACCACCACCACCACCACACACCACCACCACCACCACCACTACTACTACTACTACTACTACTACTACTACTACTACTACTACTACTAGTACTAGTACTACTACTACTACTACTACTACTACTACTACTACTACTACTACTAGTACTAGTACTACTACTACTACTACTACTACTACTACTACTAGTACTAGTACTACTACTACTACTACTGCTACTACTACTACAACTACCACCACCACCACTACTACTACTACTACAGGGCTATGACACATGGTGCTACACAAACTGTCTCTATCTTCTCAGTTCACCATGCAAGAACCAACCTCTCAAACCACACGCACCTTGATCTTGTCGGTATCCATGGGAGTGTTTGCCACTAGGATGCGGGCATTCTCTACCCTCTTGGGCTGGTTCACTCCCACCTTCTTGTCCAGGAGGAAACCCTCATCCAGGTAGGAATCATTCATGTTTCCACCAAGCTTCTTGATGATCTGAATAGCATTCAAGTCTGTCTTGCCCTAAAAAGCAACAAATAAATAAATAGCAAAATAGAAAAAGAAAGATAAAAAGATTAAGAGCATTGATGATTCCATGACAGAAGTGATGATAAAGACCATTAAGGGGAGGAGATGAAGTAGTAAAAACAGATGTAGCTCAACAACAGAAACAAAAGAAAATCCACTGTCCTAGACAGACATTTAACAAAGCTTCGAGGTAAACATTTCCTTATTCATTCACCAATATACTATTATTTACCTCACTGTAAACATCAATTTTTTTGCGTGATTAATTTTTCGCGCTGAGCAGCTAAAAAACACATTTACAGTTCTTGAATTTGCGCAGTGCAATATTGTCAACCCATTCAAAATGTACAGAGAAAATTGTGATGACATTTTTGCACATTTTAGAACTTGAGCTGGCCAGAAGTAGAGTGAAATACGCAAAACATAATGTACCATGAACATTTCTGTATTTACAGTACTTATGCTTGTTATGCATAAAAAAAGAAGAAGAGGAAGAAGACAAATAATAACAACAATAAATAATCATAATAGGGGACTGTGGTATAGTGGATAAGACTCTCAACAAAGAAATGGAGGTCCAAAGTTTGAGCCCTGCCAAGTGTTTTTGTTTTTGGACAATATGTTATTACCCACAACATCTCTCTTGGCCACTATATAAAAGATGGGTACCTCATAATACCGAGGTAATAATACTGGCAGGGCCATCTTGAAGAACAGTGCTGGCATTGAAGAGAGTACCTTGAGTAAATAAGATTATACTATTACTTTAATTAGAAGACGGGTAACATTTATCAGGTACTGTATCCACGTCAACTGGGTGCTCAAAGCACAGTGTGATATACTGTATCAGCTGTTATTTTGGCGCTGGTTTAATTTTCGAGAATTTCGTGAATCACTGTGGTACCGCAAATTTAACAGCACATGAGAATGTCGCCACAGGCTGGGGTAATATTGCACATTACGCTGGCCTTGGTGTTAAATCACAAAAAAAAAACATCTCGCAAAAATGTCTGTTTCCTCCTTATTCGCAAAAATATCTGTACGGGAAAATAGCAGCTTAAACGGTAGTTCGTAGTTGAGTTACAAGAACAAAGAAAGTGCATGACATAGACTAAAAGCAGATGAAAACAAGAAGTGGAAGAGACATTTGTCTTGACTACCAAGTCCTTACCTTTAACCTGAGCACAGCATCCACACACAGAGTGGTGAACTTGTCCCTGTCCTGTGAGACAATCTTAGAGCTGAGTGTGGTGAAGGCAATCTTCATCAGGTCTTCTCTGAATCGCTGTGGATCCGCACTGCACGTCACATGACAAGAATGTTTGTTAAAAGTTTGTTAAACATGCATGTTCAAGAATGCTGCCTATGACAAAATGCACATTCAGGTTCTATGTTTGAGTCTCAATTTTGTGGAAAATGCACTCAGTGCAGTGGTCATGAAACACCACATTCACAAATCAATTGTCTGCATATGTGTAGAGTTGTAAAATTGATCAGAAAGACAGCATGTTATCATGATGTACGGATTTCAAACACAAAGCAAGCTGCAATGCGTATACTTTATTAAGCAAAACTTGTGCAGCACCATTGAGCGACTGCAGTGTATTTATGATGGTAATTTTGTGATACAATTCTTGTTAGGGCACTGCACCCATGGGTCTGGGAGTGAAATAAACATCTCATCATATGATGGGGGGGGGGGGGGATACAATCTGACAGGCCAATATTTCAATATAACCATAAAATCAAAGATGACAGAGTTAATATGATCAATGGTTTTTTTGAACTGATTCTGTTCAGGCCTCCTTCTAAATATTTTGTTAATACTGAAAGCCAAAAACAAAATCTAATAGATATGATTCCACGTAAGTGCTGGAAAAAACAAAAACAAAACAAAACAGAAACAGCATGTCATCACTCATCAAACATGCTCTCACTGGATGGGATATGATGCGGACAATGGGCGGCTGTCCTGATGACAGTACACATTTGTATCCATACCTGTGATCTTCAGAGGCCTTAGTGAGGGCAGCAACAGCCTCATCCACCGCCTTCCTCCAGCCACTGATGATGGTGTGGGGATGGATCTTCTGCCCTATCAGCTGCTCAGCCTCCTACAGTGAATCAGAGTTGGGGAAAGAGAAAAGGATTAACTATGCACCTTGTGGTCACAGGATGAACTCTGTGTCTGATGTTGTATAACACTTTACACTAATCCTACAATCATCTGTGCATTCTGAATGAAGTAAGGACACTTGGTGGCGGAGGCATAAAAATCTGACTGATTCGAATGATATGAAATCATGTGAACTAACCTTGACAATGAAAGAGTGCTACAAGACTTTGTTGTCACAAAATTACATTTCTTCTTCTAACCTCGGAATATAAGGAAAATGGTTAGAAGCTTCTCCCAGGTCAGAGACTTACCTTCAAAAGCTCACAGGCTAGTACTGTCACAGATGTTGTACCATCACCAACTTCATCATCCTGAACTTTGCTGATTTCTATGAACAAGCAGCAAAGGTCAAAGGTAAGTTTCTTGTTACACACTTTTCCACACAACAGCACGGAACTTACAAAGCAACATAATAGTGCTTGCTTAATATTATTTCTCATATGGTACATTGAACCGGTTCTAATCACTGTAGAAGATGATCCAGTTTCACCTTACTGGTGACATTTAATTCCTTATTGCTTTAAGGACAAGTTCAACTTCATATTCTGTGGATTGAGTGAATGCAGCAATACATGTATTAGTAAAATTTTTGAAGTTTCAGTGCCACCATTGCTGGATGAGAAGATTACTATAGTTTGCGATGTCACATGCACAGAATGATATAAAGAAAATATAAGGAGAATTCCACAAAATGTTCCTTTTTTTGAAAAGTACACATTCCCTCAATTTGCTACTGATGTATGCAAGGGTAATATTATTTCCCCTGCCTTCTGAAAGAGTCAAGTCAAGTGCTCTTTTATTATGTGAGAAAAGTGAAAACATGTTGAATTTTATCTTCATTTTCTTTATATCCTTCTGCACATGTGACGTCTAGGTCATAAACTGTAGCAGTACTCTCATCCAGCAGCGGCTGCACTGAAACTGAAAAAAATTCATAACTTTTGAACAGATAGTCCAATTTTCCTCAAACTTTCACTGATGTGTCCTACTGACAATGCTACATTTACTCACTCCACATGCAAAATACAGGTATAAAGGTGAACTTGTCCTTTCAGCAGAAGAAAGTTCTACTTTGACATAAAATTCTGATGCCTAGTGTCACTGTAACATAAAACAATGTGAAATACTGGACGTGCTGGTGAAAAAAAAAAAAATGTGAAAAACTGGATGCGCCAGTGAAAGGAGACCGATCTCTTGCAACAATAAAGCTCACTTCAACTACATATGTAAGGAGAAGAACAGTATCTCACTGCTTTATACAATCCTTTGACTGTAATAGGGGAAATTTTCCTTTTGGATGACTTAGATTACAAGTTGTTTGAGGTGTATTTCCCTATACCACTCATGCTTGGGACATTACAGATGAATACAACTCTACACATTTGTAGTGTTTGCGATAGAAACCTAAAATAGTTCTGGCACCATTTCAAAAAGAAAACATTCATAACTTCATAAATAGGTTGTCTAGAAGACAAAATCTGACAGTACGCTACAAATTTCAAGGAAAGCAAACAGTTTGCTGACATCCTGAGCATGAAAGTTCGAGCCCTCCAATTATCTTACCAACAAGAATCTTGGCAGCTGGATTGTCGACACCAATAGACTTCAGGATAGTTGCACCATCATTTGTGACAGTCAGCGGTGCCGTAGGACTGTTGCTCTGCAAAATTTTGTCCTACAAAAAACAGGAGCAGATCTCAGTTAACCATTACACTGTCTCTAAACACTTTTCAATGGTGTGCTTAATTCTCTCAAATATTCATGCAAAACTATAAAGACATAGATAGACTTAAAAAAAAAAATTTTGACATGAAAGACGTGGATATATTGAGATTCATTACAGAGGCCAAGTGCTTCGTAAAAAAAGAAGTAGCTAAAAATCGCAAATCATACTCTTTTGATAGGCTTCCCACATGACAACTGAGAACTAAATTTCAGCATAATCTCAGCATATTTTCTCTGATGGTTTGATAAAATTTTATTTCTGTCATCAACACATGTTTTTGTTTTTGTTTTTTTTGTCTTGATTTATAAAATATGCTATATCTGTACGATAATATACATTAAAAAAAAATGACGATACATACAGGTACGTATAGATATTACTCACAAAACCTACATGTAAACGTGCCCATTTTCCTATTGGGTAACAAACTCAAAAGACACAAATCAATCCCATACAAATGATATTTCTTATCTGCATGAGGTGTTCAAGGAACAGGATATTGAAAACACATTGGAATGAAATGCAAACTGTAATCAGCCTAAACATGACAAAAAAAAAAAATCCTCTGAAGTTTTGTTTGTTTGTTTGTTTTAATGAGCAGGCACATTTAAAAGAAAACACAGTGCATACCATTCCTTTGGGGCCCAAGGTACTCTTGATCAGGTCTCCAATTGCAATTGCCCCTATGAAAGAGGACATGCGGGCAAGCTCTGCCTTCTCCTCCTCTGCATTCTGCTTGAGAATCTGGACCGGTTGCAGTGAGACCTAAACCAGACATCAATGGTGACAAATTTTTAATTTGACTATTACAATATGCACATGCTACTGTATCTTTTTAATACAATACCACTTGATTTATGATCAGTTTAATGTTAAATTACATAATTTCAGTTTTTGTTTTCTTTCTTACATCATGTGTTATTTAAAGCAATTACAGTATATCTGCTATTTTTCACAAAATTATCCCCATTTATTGCATTATTTTCGTTTTATGATATGACTTTACTTTAGTGACTTTTATGACTTATGATTTTTTCTTACAATTTTACAGGCCACCATATGTCATTGTAGGGTCATAAAAAAGAAATTGAATACAATCTGATGATATTTAATACCGGTAGTGGTTGCCGAAACAACAGTGAAAAGACTAGTAGTGGCAATGTACAGTATGTGTACCAAAGATAGTAGAGATAACAAGATAGGAAGGCACGTGATAAAAATGGACACAAAATGGCTACCCTACTTGACGATACAAAAGAGAGCTAAGTACAAACTCAGTACACCCAGGAACATCATTCATTTCCAAAGGTAGTGTTATCTTTATTATCTTAAAAAGATTTAAAAATTATAGTCGTAGCTTCTTTTCGATTAAGGGGATTATTTTGAAGAAGAGATTTGAAAGTAATAAGGATTATTTTGTGGAGGTAAAAATTTGGCAACAACATGATCTCACAATCAAAGACACCTGGTAAACAACATCTTCATAGACATCGTGTCTCAGGCAAAGACACAAATCACCTGAGACGCGCTGTCTTTGAAGTTAACTGAGTGGTCTCAGGTGATGTGTGTAATACGCATGAGGACCACACGCTGTCCATTTGTTTAGTACAGGATTAGCGCGCACTTTCTTGTCTTATTAGTTAAGCGTCTTTGATGTGTACTGTATGATGTCACTGACATTGTAGAACATGGCTAGTGCAGCGATGGCTCTTGTCTTTGTGCCAAGATCAAATTCATTCAGTAAAAAGAAAGGCTAGAAAAGTTGATATAGAGGGCTTCAGTAGGATTAAAGAGGGCTAGAGTTGACACTTGTGGCACCAATGAAGAAAACAAGAAAATACACAGCTGTAACGCTGTTGTGACATGATTCAGCCAAGACAATTTGTCATTGCCTGTGCGCAAGGCATGGCAGTGTCGCTTGGAATTACATGCAGGCCTACAGGATGTGTAGCCTGACCAGATGCTGTGCATCTGAGAAGGACCTGTGCACTTTCAAGACACTTCAATGAGACACATTAGTCGAGGGGAGGGACATTATGTCATTTTGATTTAGGAAGTCTTTCGAAGAATAAAAGGGAGAAAGAAAAGAAAGAACAAAGGAAAATAAGGAAAGAAAGAAGGATGAAAAATGCTATGCTGCCAAAATCAGCCCCGCCGCTGTATCAATCACGTGTAAACGCCGTCTGCTGGGGCCATCATGGGATATGGGCCTGCAGGCCCGTAGCCAGGGGGGGTGCGTCGGGTGCGTACGCACCCCCCCCCCCAAATTCTGAAAGGTCCACTTTTTCATAATAACGGTTTTTAGCAATATCTCAAGATAACAATCCAAATAAATATAAAGACACATTATATGCTACGTAAATGTGGAAGACTACGTTTAACAATGTTAAAAATAATTGCACGACACCCTTTTGTTGTATGAACCATCGGATCGTCCCCATGCACACAAACACAAATGTTATGTATCAATTTGTGCGAGCTATTATTATATTGGCACTGCATGCCATGGCCCTTGGCGCGTGTGACCGGTGTTTTTTTTTTCCACTGGCCGCCCGAGTACGTGCGATTCGTGGGTGACATTGAGGTTGACACTTGAATTTTTTCACAGGAACAGAGGTAAGTGGATGAAAATCTAATAGCCTCAAGTTTACATATATGATAAAAATTAAAGAAATTTCCTCGAAATTACTATAATCGAAAACCTGAGACATTTTATATCTACGTCTCACAAAGATATAGTACATGTATATATAAGTACATGTTGGCGTGATAATGCCTGGGGATAGATTATTATGTCAACTATTTTCCATTATGAATGCATGCTCCAATCAAATTGTGAAAAGGTGGTCATGAATTAGCATTTCTTACGAACGATCAGGAGAGACAAAACAAAATGCAAGGCCTGTCTTACTCCAGTTCTCTTGTAACACTCATTGGGCCATTATGCATGCCTAACGAATTATAATAGCTGCTTTTTCTAGCCCTTTTGCTAGTACCAACATTCGAGAAAAGATCATCTATCAAGTAACTGTACATCTCCGTGCATAATCTAATGCTTTTAAACACACTTGCCTACTCGCCTTCAGCTGGCATTTGCTTACGGTTCCAACAAAAGAATTCACCCGACCCGTAAGAGGGTATGAGAGAGAATGGAAAGTGCTGAGCTATGAAGTAAAATGGTAAAGTGAAAAGTTTGTCAGATAGTATTACAAAAGAAACTCATTCTTTTTTGTTTGTTTATTTTATCATTATTTACTTATCTCTCTTCTAACTTAAAGACACTCAGTCGTGGCGAGTGGTTTGTGCGGCACGGGGACGAACGCAACACGCTGCCTCCCCCATTCTGTATCAAATGTAGTGACCCCCGAATGAGAATAGCGCTGGCTCAATGGGTCAGCGAAAATACGGTAGGCTACAAGAGAGCTCCCTGTGCTTATCTCCTAACCCAAAATGGCTGTCCCAGCGAGCCACGAGAGTTTCCGAATGGACGCACAGTCTCAGTGCGCATGCGCATGAAGAGAGGCCAAAAGAGCCACGCGTCTTCTGGCCTCTCTCCTCCAATCACCGCAGCTCGCGGTGACAATATTTGTGTATGATGCGTACACACACACGTACACACACACACACACACACACACGCCGCAGCGTCTTCTGGCCTCTCTCCTCCAATCACCGCAGCTCGCGGTGACAATGTTTGTGTATGATGCGTACACACACACGCACACACACACACTTGTCTCAGTGGTAGCATTGTCCCACACGTTCATGGATAGCGCCGAGTCTGGCATTTCGCAATTGCATGCACAAACTTCGGTCGTTCGGAGTTTACGTACCATTAGGGATGGCGATCGGCTGCCTTTAAAGGTAGTGGATCTCTTTGCAGCCAAAATTCGAAAATGCCTAGAGACTGCTAGAAACCAAATATGCTACTATAATCTAATAAATAAGAAATAACCATTCCAGTATGTATCTTAGTGTGCACAGTAAGACAGATCAAATCAAATAGGAAAACATCTGAGCACTAAGCCTGAGGTCTGAATTTGCACTCAACTTCTTCCAATGGCTAACGGATGTTTAATTTTTGAATTTCACTGACCTCCAAATTTCACAAAGAAAACCTTCTTAGCATGATGGTTAATATGACATTTGACTGATATTGGAGATGTTTGCGAATCGGATCTACTACCTTTAATATTAATAAATCTAAAATGATTATTTGAAAGTTCGGAAATGCTGGAAATATCCTACCACAAGGAGGCAAAATATAAATGGTTCACATTTACAATTCATTTTGTTTTAAAAATTTTCTTATTTATTTTCGTTTTTGACAAACTCGCATACCAACGGCTGATATACTGTATAGTAAAGTGAATGTTTCATCTTCCAAACAGCATCCAATGGGATGGAAAACTCCAACTGAAAGGTGGACACCGTGACCATACTCGCTAAAGAAAACGCGTAATAGGGGTCGTTTTTTCTCACGGATTAGATGGAAAGTGTGATGTACGAGCGTATATAATCAAAGGGTATCAAAAAGGCCGAAATTTGGGAAAATGGTATATTGTTCAATCATGATGAAGTACTTCTTTAGGGTGCAGGAAACATTTAAGGAATACTTTTTTTTATGGCCCGAAAAAATCATATGATCATTACTCGTTTAGGGGCCATTTTGAGTCCATGTATGAGCATGGTGTCCACCTTTTAATTGTCGCTACCCCTCCCGGGACAGTATCAAAGGACCGTTTTGTTAATTAACGCAATCCCCCCTTCCTTTAAAAATCCTGGCTTCAGGCCTGCTAACGCGGGTATACAATAGAAAAAATAAAAGTTAAAACAACACCAGGAAAATCACTATTCTCAATTTTGCGGCGCGCTATGCGTGCAGAGTCTCGAACACAATTAAACTTTGCAACTTCCTGGCAAAATGAGTTTTTACTATTTCCTAGATGAAATACCGTAACGCGATTGCATGCAACACACAAAAATACAAATTTCCTCGAGACTTTAAAACGTCATTAAAACAGTCAAAATTCACAATTTGCGGCGCACTTCGCGCGCAAATTCTTATACAACTTTTGTAGTTCGGTCGTCCAAAGAATATATATATATATAGTGTGTGTGTGCGTGTGTGTGTGTGTGTGTCATCATTGGTATTGGTACCGAAGGTCCGTTTTTTTAGTGACCGCACCCCCCCTTGAAAAATCCTGGCTACGGGCCTGGCCTGGGCAGGTTACATTTACACATAACAGACAGGCGCAGGCAGTGAGTGGTACAGCCATGGAGCCTATTTCACGAGTAGGTATGAACGCGCATGCACAGTTACCAAACATAGTTAATTTTATATAATGATAGTCATACTTGTCACGTAATTCATACAAAATCCATGTAATGGCACGCAGTCACCAAGAGAAAGGCCGTTAAGGCATTACGAGATTTACGTTGGTAGTATTATTACAAACAATTTTCACAACACTAAAGCTGAGCGCGAACGGTAGTGGTGGTATATCTCGGGTGTGAGAAGACAGATGTGGGCTGGCTGGATCTGGAGGTAACCCCGGCGCGGAGCGCTGCGACTCAGTATGAGTTGGGGTCGCTGGTGCGGTTAGATCTGGACACGCTGGAGGCTGATTATGTTTCTGTTCCAGTTCCGTTGGTATATAATGTATTCAGAATTCTGCAAGTTTCGGCAAGTGTTTTAATCAGGGGATGAACCTTTTGGACTAGACCTAGAACCACCTTTTACGTCTATCTCAGCTGACGAAACTAGGAATGAACCAGCAAACAAGCCACCTTGAACTGTAACATCAATAACTGGTGAGTCGCCACCTTCCCTAAGTCGCCACTCACTTGGCCTTGCCTGATGTGTTCCGTCCAATTTGAAATATCCCCACTGCTACAGGATCTATTTTGTCCAGCAGTAAAAGGTTAGGATATTTTCTTCAGCGAGTGTTAGGTATTTTCAAACATACTGCAGGAAAATACCTGCATGGAACTACGGAAAGTTCGACTTGTGCGTGCGTACCTTGCATTGTCAGTGAAATCAGTAAGGGCGACGATACGTGGGGGACCCTATTGTCGAGTTGTTTTATCCAAAACCAGACATATGCTTACAATTTTTTTGGAATATTACATTTTAGGATATGTAGATGAGGCTTGTACCATTTTTATTTTAGGGATGGGATTAACTTACAGAATAAAGAGGGGTGGTGTCTCAACCTACAACCCACTATGGGAATACTGCGACTCACCCTAGAACTGGCGAAATGTACGCATATAGATTTATACGTGATTTATTCTGCGTTGCATGATGTGCACGGTGCTGGATTTGCCAAGTGTTGCATCTATTGTTAAACTTTGTTTTGAGTGCATTTTTTTGTGAACATGAAGTGTTCAGATAATGAATGAATATTAAACCAAAATTATGACCAAACTGAAGACTTACCACAAAATCCAGAAATCAATATGTGACCCTGCACCTCAAAACAAACAAAAAGTCGCCAGACATGAATTTTTAGTTAAGACCATATTCTGAAAGAGCAGACTTTAAGCTTTAAAATGATGTATAACTCAAATCAAATGGACCCTCCTAACCTATCTAAATATTGGAAAGAAAGCACAAACTCAGGAAAAGTGTGAACTGAGAAAAGAGGCTCTGAAGTACAGTGTCTATTCAAGCGCTTAATCTTTACCAAACCGTGCTGGCTGTGCGATGAATAGGACAAAAAACAGGAAGTAAACCACCACAGTAACAACAATGAAGGGATTATCTGATTAAACTGAAATTAAGCATGGCTCATTAACACATTCTTTCCATACTTAATGCCAACTTTCAAAGCAGTAGCACAATTCTTTCAAAAGTTATTAGAGTTGAAAGTGAAGAGTGTGGACAAGGTTTTTCAGAAATGAAAAAGGGATTCTAAAGACACACCTAATCACACTATTCTACCAAAAATGTTCGAAATAAACTGCTAAAAAACACACTTTCCTGCCCGCTTTATGATACCAAATTTTAGTATAGGGCAAGTCCAAGATAACGCGCACGTTACGTATGGGACATTCAGAGACTTTTATGACCTGAAAAATAGTGTTAATGGCCTTTGAACATATTGAACTTCTTCATGGTGATTGATATCTAGAAGAAGTATAATCATGTAAAAAATTGAGAAAAATGACCTTGACAATTATATTCTAGAAGAGAAAATATGTGCCGTTACGTATGGGACCAGAAAAATTTTGTTTTTTTGAACATTTTTTTCAACCTCAAAACTCTCTGAAAGTATTTCATTCTACAACTTGTAACTCACTGTGATGAAAGTCACAACACTCAAGATTATCACAGGTAAGTTTCATGTCATTAGGCAAAAAGCTCTAATTACAGGTTCTAATTAAAGACAGACATGACGTGTTACGTATGGGACAGTTACGTATGGGACAGTTTGTCCCCCATTCATTTAGTGTGTGAAAACCATGTTTATGGGTATTTAGCATAATTATTGAAGTAAAATCAGTTGAAACTACTCAAATACTGATCCAGATTGTCAAGGAAACAATATTCCCCAAATATTCACCATCATAATCATATTCAATCATATTTCTATATTTTTATGACCAACCTGGGTATGCATGCCCTTTGTTCCCCATTCGTTTAGTGTGTGGAGAACCATGTTTATGGGTATTTTGCAAAATAATTTTGCAAAATGCCCATTTAAACAAATTTTTGCATAATTATTGAGGTGGAATCAGTTGAAATTACTCAAATACTGATCCAGATTGACAAGGGAACAATATTCCCCAGATATTTACCATCATAATCACATTCAATCATATTCTATATTTTCTATGACCAACCTGAGTATGTACAAGTATGCCCTATTTTTATCAGGATAGTTACTACTGAAAAATTGAATAGTTTAAAGTGTTAACTTGCATTGATGATGGGCAGTTTGCCATTTAGTTTCAATAAAAAACAACTTGACACAAGAAATATTAAGTTTAATAAATAAGCAATACCTGCTGCGTGGAACCCCAGTGATCGAGTAGATATATGATGTCTGTCTAGCAGTCAGGTCATTGATTCGAGTCACAACTCAGTATGTATACCCATGAATTTTGTTGTGGCTACTACTGAAAACTGAATAAGGACAATTTGTGTATCACTTGCAATAAAAAAAAAAATCATTTTACTTTTTTTTCTTCTATATATATACTATCACAACCATTTCAAATTGGATCTCCATCACATAAACTTTGAATTCCTCTAGTCTTAGGATTTTATGCTCTTAAGTAATTCGTATAATTGGTTTCCAATCATCTCTTTAAATGTTGAGAACTGAATCCCAATTTCTACAAAAAACTATACCATCCCTTTAATGCTGATTTTTCATTGTGTAATAATTTTGCCATTTTCCCCTCCCCTTTCTGAAAATTGTTCGGTCAAGTTCATGTATTGTTTCAAGTGTCTATAACTCAAAAAGTAGCTACAATGTTGGGATGCTTTCTTCAGGATGATTGACCATTTGTGTACTGAGGGACCTTCCCAGCTAGCTACATGCATTCACATGCAATATGTATGAGGATGTCCCATACGTAACGCATTTGTCCCAAACGTAACATTATTTCAATGCCTAATAAAAAGTATTTCTTTTACTTTTTTTTCTTTTTTCTCTGGTATTTAATTTCTCTAAACAATAAATTAGAACTTTCCAAAAGGGCATTAAAATAACCTTAGCAATTTCAGAAAAAACCTAAAAAAATGACCTCATTTTGTTACGTATGGGACATCTCATGATAGGACACGAGCTAATTTGCATAATCATTTGCATAATCCCTAAATTTTCATACCAAGTTAAACTATGTGATGAACTTCTTATGTCCACATATTAATCAATTATCATTTGCTTTCCTTCAAATTAATATGAATTTTTATAAATGTCCCATACGTAACGCTGTGTTTCACATTTATGCAAATGAAGCCCTTGAAATTTGCATAAATTTACATAATATCATTTTTTCCTTCACGGAAACCAAAACTTCAACTCATAAGCTTTAAAATGATACCAAACATGTCAATATTGAGCAAAGATGAAATTTTGCCTTCTGAGGGGACCTTATCTTGGACTTGCCCTATAATGTAAAAGAAGACCCGCTCTTTCAGAAAATATGAAAAAGTCAAGTTCGGCTAGGTTGACCCATTTCACTTATTTTCAGTCCTCACGCAAAATCAGTGTGTGCGACTTTATGTTCGTTTTGAGGTGCACTGTCACATATAAACTTATTTTATTATTACTGTAGAAAGCCTGCACGATGTTTTTTTTTTTTTTTTTAAGGTGATGTGCAATTATTCTAATAAAGGTAATTTGCTATTGATAGAGTGTATTTGTGATTTTGTAACATAATTGAGTTACTATGAGTTACCTGTGTGTGTGTGTGTGTGTGTGTGTGTGTGTTCACAGTGGGGTTTTTTTTTGTTTTTTTTTAAAGAATGATTTCATTCTAGATTTGTATTATGGTTTTCGTTTGTTTGTCAATATTTTCTTGTGAAGTGGGATTGATTCATAATCGAGCTACTTATGTTGAAGACAATTGGATTTGTTTGTGTTTTGAATTGAATAATGTATTTTTTTTTTTCATGTTACACCCAGAATGGGTTGATTCATGATTGATTTGAATGATGGATAACTACTTCCGAACGTGAAAGCAAACATCCCTATTTATTTTAGCATCACTGAGCCGATTGATACCGTCAATCATTTGCAAATGTAAAAGCAACAATCTGTTATCTATTTTAGCATCGTATGGAGCAGAATATTACCGTCATTCATTTCCAAATTTAAAAGCAAACATCCGACAGTTGTTTTATTACCATACGGGGCCGA
This sequence comes from Diadema antillarum, assembly GCF_040938485.1. Taxonomy (NCBI): domain Eukaryota; kingdom Metazoa; phylum Echinodermata; class Echinoidea; order Diadematoida; family Diadematidae; genus Diadema; species Diadema antillarum. The sequence continues at coordinate 1,099,253 of NW_027271508.1, forward strand.
ATGTTACTGCTGTCCACTTCCGAAAGTGAAATGAATCATCTCACAATTATTTTAGCATCGTACGGAGCCGAATGTTACTGTTTTTCATTTTTGAACATCAAGCAGACATCAGACATTTATTTTACCATCAAACGCCTCTGAATGTTACTGTTATTCATTTCAAAATGTAATTGCAAATATGCGACATTTATTTTAGCATTGCATGGAGCAGAATATTACTGCTATTCACTTCCAAACGTAAAAGCTATCATCTGACATATATTTTGGCATCTTCCGGAGCCGAATGTTATTACTATTTAATTTTGAACGTGAAAGCAAACATCCGGCATTTATTTTATCATCGGACGGATTTGAATATTATTGCTAAATTCATTTCCAAACGTCAAAGCAAACATTCAACATTTATTTTGGCAGCTTCCGAAGCAGAATGTTATTGCTATTTACTTTCGAACATAAAAGCAAACATCTGGCATTTATTTAATCATCGTACAGAGTTGAATATTATCATTATTCATTTCCAAACGTCAAAGCAAACATTCAACATTTATTTCAGCATCTTCCGGAGCTGAATGTTATTGCGATTTACTTTCTAACGTAAAAGCAAACATCTGGCATGTATTCAATCATCATACGGAGTTGAATATCATTATTATTCATTTCCGAACGTCAAAGCAATTATTCGACATTTATTTCAGCATCTTCCGGAGCCGAATGTTTAATATCCTTATTCATTTACGAACGCAAAATCAAATATCTGACATAAATTTTAGCACCGAACAGAGCTCAATCTTACCATTATTCATTTCCATTTCAAAAAGTATAAGCAAACACCTGACATTTATTTAATAATCGTACGGAGTTGATTATCATTCATTTCCGAACGTCAAAGCAAACCTTCAACATTTATTTCAGCATCTTCCCGAGCCAAATGTTATCCTATTTCATTTCCGACACAAAATCAAATATCTGACATTAATTTTAGCACCGAACGGAACTGAATCTTACCGTTATTCATTTCCATTTCAAAAAGTATAAGCAAACATCCGACATTTATTTAATAATCGTACAGAGTTGAATATTATTATCATCATTCATTTCCAAACGTCAAAGCAAACCTTCGATATTTATTTCAGCATCTTCCGGAACCGAATGTTATCCTTTTTCGTTTTCGAACACAAAATCAAATATCTCACATTAATTTTAGCACCGTACGGAGATGAATCTTGGTTTACTGTTTTTCATTTCCAAAAGTATAAGCAAACATCCGACATTGTTTTAGTGTCGTAAGGAGTCGAATATTACCATATAATTTAACTAACAACTGTTAGAGTGTAGATGGCCACTCAACAATTGCGCTCTGTTATTACTAGTGTTTAATGTTGAGTCGCCGACCCGGTACATGGCGGTAGTTAGTAACCCCCACCATGCCCACCTACGACTCTTCGTGAGTCTTAGTCTTACTCGTACCGGTAATTTACACTAACTTGCACACTATCGTGTGACTCGAGTTGTGGCTATACGTATCGGGAAGAAATATGTTTATATTGAGGCAATTGGTTTTTGTGGTAAGAGGAAATTTAATTGGGGTTAATCGGCACATTGACTCAAGGTCGTAGGGTGGCGACTACGACGAGTACGACTCGACAGTTACTGACGTTATTGGGGAGAGTCGTTAGGTATAGATAGGGTCTATAGGCATGGGCGTCAACATGGCACTGCAAAAACTACAGTTAATGGGACCATGTACCGGCGTTCATGTTTTCGTCGTCAAGCAATCAGGTACATTTAGGAATGGATGAAATCCCTTGTAAATCAAAACAAGAACCGAATACAAGACACATATTTCCCTTCGAGATATTCTGTATGAAACAGATATTATAAAATCTGATTAAAAAAGGAATAATAATTACCATTTTGACGAAATTTGATGCTGGCCGTGCTCTCTCCTGTCCAACAAAAATGCACACAATTTGCTTACCACGAGGAAATGGTGACGGTGGGCCGATAGATGGCGTGTGATTTTCCTTCCCGATCAATGAGTCAGATGAGCCAGAGGTATGATTATAGAACAGTCTGGAAGGACTGTGTGACTGTACGCAGTTTGTGTATTCGGACTTGTCTTCATTACTTTGCGAGATATCATCTATTTCAACATGATTATGTACTGATATATTGAGTCTCTGATGTTTTGGATGTAGTAGACAAAATGCATCATGGCTTATTTCACTCAATATCAAGTACAGTGTACCACCGTACCAGATTTACTAAGACTTTTTGTAACATGATAATTATTTAAAGAATTTAAAAGCAGAAACAGATAGACTGTACTGATATATCCATTTTTATCAATTTACGATAGAAAAATACATTTTGATAATGTTAATACACATATTTTTGAAGATACTTTATTTCTTTATTTTGTTATGATTTTTTCTCTATTTGATGATGACCTTACATTAAAAAATATAAAAATGCCATTTATCTGCTTCTGCATTAAAACTCTTCATATCATGTTGTGTCAAAATAAATTCTGTGCGAATTTCCTATAACAGAATTCTTTGTTACACAGTGCACTCCCGCTATAATGTACATGGCTTTAACAAAATTTCAGTTGTAACGAAATAAAAATTCAGTCCGCAACATTATTGGCTCTTTGTATTCTTATTTATTTGTTCATTTATAACAAAATTTCGATTATTGATTATAACGAAAGAAAATTGCCAGTCCCGAGGACTTCGTTTCAACAGGAGTCCACTGTACATTTTTTTTTTTTTTACTGATGTTCTCCCAGAATGTTTTGGAATATTGGCTTTGGTAATGGGACAATACACTAGTCAATCTTCAAAAGAAGACTCAATACTCACTTACCCTTAATTCACAAATCCCAAACACAAAGGGTCTACATTTGATCTCATCTGCAACATTCCGTTTTACTTCAGGTAACCCTCTGCACACAGACAGGAGCTGGGATTGCCAATCATAAACTCTGCAGGGTGTTGTTTCAACCCGAAAGGCAATGACTCAATTCCTTTCCAGATTCACTTTGGTTGCACTTAAGACTTTACATGTAACATGATATTCCATTGTTCTATATTCAAAGATTCTGAAGAAAAAAATCAGAATATTATAGCTGTATGTGTACAAGGCTCGATATTAGTGGTGGCCCTGGGCCTCCAAAAAATGTGTAGATTGTCTTTATGTATTTTCCCTATACTCAGAATAAGAGGCGAGTTACCACTTGCAGCTCAGTGCTTCATAATACATTGTAGCACATATTTCAGCAGATGTCGCTACCAGGGGTTGCAAAGATAGTCTTCATGGCCAAACTCAGTCTAACAGCCAAATTAAAACACTCAAACACGCACACACACACACACACAATTTTTTTAAACCTTTAATCTAACTTTTATAGTTCAAAGGGTAGATACACATGTACTGCACAATGTATACTTAAATGTTACATATAATTTGACAAATATGTGGTGTCAAAAAAAGTCAAGTTCGGCTAGGTTGACCCAGTTCACATTTTTTCAGTCCTCACGCAAAATCATTGTGTGCGACTTTATGTTTGTTTTGAGGTGCACGGTCACAAATATGTAGTGAACGTAGGTATACAGTATATAAAAGTATGTAGTAAGAGGCATTTGTGATTTCATTTATGTTCTTCCTAGTCACAATATCAATACGTAGCATTTGTCATACAGCAGTGTACTTTGCCATACATGCCAATATTCACATACCAGTAACAGTGTATTGTATTGTTTTAATGTTTTGTGAGATAATTTCCTTTTTTTGTTTTTGTTTATTTCTTCAGGCCATCAAAAAGTGGAGTTTGAAGACTTCGGTGGCCTGAATGGACCACCATAAGAAAGGTTAATATTGAGCTTCAATATAATTATAACATGCGCATATACACTATATAATTTATGTAGATATGTCTGAGGAATGTTGTGTATTTCTCACACCTACAATACAATGCTTCCACCACCTAAGAGTGATGAAGTTGGCACGAAGTTTCTTGCATCTATATTGAAACATAATACATATACGATACCCTTTCTTTCTTTCTTTCTTTAATATAGAACAATGAAATGTTATGTTAGTAAGATTGCAGTGCTCTCATAAATACTTGTATGTCCGTTTTATGTTCAGGTAAACAAGATGTACTGCATACATTTACAGAGTTCCTTTTATGACTTGTTCATGCAACAACACACTCTCACTTTGATTTCCCATCACTCTTATTAACACAATTGCCCCAATTAATGTATGGTACAGGGTACTTGCATATTCCACAAAAAGAAATTCCAAGACATTCAATGATCAGATCTTGAAGAAAATTACCTTTTTAGGCAATGTAATACTGTAGAAACAAGAGGGATTTTATCATAAATACAAACTTGTTCAATAAGATAGCAGAAAATCAAACAATGACTACAAATGTAATATGGCAAATGGGCAATATTTAAGTAAAATCTTTTATCATGAATTTTCCAAGGCCTCTGGAATTATACACATTGTGTACCCTATAATTTTTCTAAGCCTGGAACATCATTTTTCGCTTTCCATGACTTTTGTATGTTTTCCATGACTGCAGGAACTCAGCACATCACATCAGCACACAGTGTCAACAAACCTTCCAGTGATACAGCAAACAATCATTGAGGGGCATACAATCAAGTGAGTAGACTCACACTATGCTGATCATAAACTACACGTATGGAGATCGTTTAACGAATACTCTTTTTAAAAATTAATACAACAAATAAAAACATATTACAGTGCACTCCTCTTATAACGAACTCAGTTAAAACGAAATTCTTGTTACACCTCAGTAAAAATTCAAGTTCCAAAATTTTGTCTATACATATCTTTATACAATGATTTGGATATACACATGTACATGCATCAAAAGAAAACTGAGGTCCTGAGGACTTCATTATAAGGGGAGTCGCCTGCACTACACTGCTGTGGAGAGGTTTGCTTATAATGCAAGTCCACAGAAGTAGAGGTAAGCATCATAGCAATTTCAAAATGAAAGACCACACAACTGTTCTTTGGGTTCAATATCTGAATTTATTGTAGTGTGATGTACAACTTGTGAGAAAACGTTCAATCGACATGGCGAATTGCAGTTCTACCAAGAGTTCATATAGTTGGCATGATGGCAGAGACCATAGAGAGCAGGAAAACATGTTCCACTGAAGCTGCTGGACAGTGTAAGAAGGTGATGACTGACCGATACCAGAGTATGAAGATGTGAGGAGCATGGTGGTGTGTTGACACAAGTCCGAGGTGTCTAGAACTGGATCATTTGTCCCTGAGAATGTAAGAAAGGATATGAATGTCAGTAGCTGAAAATAAACTATATAAGCTGATTGAAAAAAAGCATACATATTTATCTGTATGAAACCAAGTACAAACAAGGATATCCCCCCCAAAAAAAAAAATAAAAATTAATTAAATTAAAATAAAATAAAATAACATTCATCAGTCACTGCAAGCTGATTACCTTTGTTTTTTCTTGACAAATCAACTGTCTCTCTCTGTTTGTAAGGCAAGCAGCTACAATGAATTTAAGACCAGGTTCACAACTCATCTTTTGAATAATGTTACTTAGATTTAAATTATGCATGTTATGACTATTATTTTGTAATGTGCAGTAGAGTATATTATCATAGTAGCTGTGCAATATTTCCTCTACATTTTTCTTTTGTTTTTTGCCATCAACATAACTTCATCACGAGCTGTAGAAACATTGAGTGTTGCTTTTGATGAATCGCATGTCGTCAATACTAATAGCACCTTCCTTCATTTTTTTTTTTTCTTTCTGTGATGAACCCATACAACTGCACAGTGTAGTAGAATTTGCATCTGAAACCAGCTTTGAGGCATAGCTTTGGAGATAGCAACTAAGAAGTAAATGAGGATGTTCTCTATCATGCTTTACACTTACCTTCCTCTTCTTGTCTCCTCCCAGCTCGAAGTGCTTGCACCTCTTGATGGGAAGCTGTTTCCTGAACTTGCACTCAGTACATTCCATACGTAGAACGATCTTCTTGGTTGTCTTGGCCTGGGGCAGAAAGGAAGTGACTTGTTCAGCATATTGAACTTGACAGGAATTCTGACGTACATGTATAGGTAACAATGTCACATCTGGCAAACACAATATATGAAAATCTGAATAACAATCTCATTATTTGATTGCTTGTGTGTAAATACATACTGTTATTGGTAGTAATATAATGGCACACCTGCCCTGCCATCTACATGTATGCAGCACTCGCAAGAGAGTGATGGTATTTGTTAACTTGCTCCTTCACTTACTACCACATAAATCATATATGTCATACTATGGGCATTGATAAAGTGGGAAAGGTTTCACCACTTTGAGTTGTGAGATGGCTACATCTTTGCTCTTGTGACATTCCACTTGACATAAGTTATCTCTGCAGCACTAGTAACACATATAGTCCATAAATAACATATGAAAAATTGTATGTTAATCATGTGCACTACTGAAAAGGAAGCACAGCCTGTACGAAGTAGAGAGCAAAGAACTTCTCAGTCATAAGCTCTTTTGTATACCGAGTTCCCTTCTGTCATTAGCTATAATGTTGGGACAAGTGCATAAAAATTCATTTAAAGGGACGCAGTCCTCACGAAATTTAAAAAAATATGTTGTTGTTGGTACCTCCAATGAACTACTTTCATCAAAAACAAACTTTCAAATCACCTAATAAGCTCGTACATTTCGGTTAAAAAATTGTGACTCTGCAAATGAGCAAGTCTTGGCGGAGAGTCATACGTCATCGATGCAGAACTCTTTCCAGCGGTGTTCTGCTCGTCATCCCTAGTTATTTATGAATACATGTTTACTATTTATTTTTATATTAATTATATATATAAATAAGCTTGAAATATTTTGTTTGAAATAATAAAACCACATATTGTCACATTTTATGAAAAAATCAGATATGATCATTTTGAACACTTGAATTGGTTTTCTGAGGCACGGCTGTCAACTTGAGAGTAGGGCATCAATGACGTTGCACCTTTTGGCAGGCTCTTACACGATCGCTTGCAGGAATTATTTTTTAAAAATCGCGTACGGAGACAATTTTTGATGTCCACGCGTATAAATTGGTGAAAGGTTATATTTTTTACTCTTCTTAACCCTATCTCTGTCACATAGACGAAGCCAGAATGCTCAGACATTTTGCAGTGCGCAGACATGGGATTGTTGTTGGCCAGTTCTTATTGTTATTATTGACGTAAATGTATCATGTTATACATCATTTGAAAGCTTATGGTCTATACTTTCATATTACATAATAATCTGAGTGAGGGCGCCCTCAAATTTTAAGTAGGACGCCCTCTTATGTCATATAATTATCTTTGCAGACTTACTTCTGCATGTTACCACCTCATTTTCTCACACAACATGCTCTTATATCCCAAAAAGGTCTACACAAATGTTGTAGAGAATTTATTCAGCTTTCAGATGATGTGATTCTTTCATCAGTAGCATAAGTACTTTTCATTTTATGAACAAAAGTGTGTGGCAAGTACAACCTACATTTTACACACTTCGCACAATTTCTGATTTTATGAATGAAATGTTGGCATGAAAGTAGATAAAGCGTGCTTACATTGTACATCTAGTCAGGATGAAAATATTAATTGATTATACGGCTTTTACTTGTAGTTTAGATTATTCTTGTCCTATGATATTGCCATTAATGATAAGATAATCTAAGGTTAAAATTGTCACTGAAAATATTCAGTCTTCAGAATGTCCATTTCTGTCGAGTATGCTAGACTTCTATTTGCACTCTCCTCATTGAAACAGAATTGAACTATCACTGTAGTCATTTGCTTATGATAAACCTTCATTGAAATGAAAGTTTCATAAAGTGACGGTTTATTAGATAATAATGATCGACAGTCAAACATACCTCAGCTTCAAGACCGAGACTGTGCAGCTTCAGGTAGGAGGCTACTGTACCCTTATTGCTCCTAGCACCCTGCCCCGCTAGCCCCGGCTAACTAGAGACCCATTGCACCGCTGTCAGTGCTGAGTAAACAGCTACAACTGCTGCACGGAATGTGCAGTGTTCATTTATTCTACAGTTCATTTATGAGGCTGATATCACTGGAACTATACCCCTTCACAGATTCAAAGATGTTGAAATCCCTATCCTGAATGTTTTCACTTCATATTTTACTATATTGACTTAGATAAAATGGATGAAAATTGACCCATGTGTACGATCTTTTTATCGCACACGGCGATCCTATCACAGTCCCACATATACAGATCGTGTAAGTTCTCCACACAAGAAACCTATAGCAAACTGTACACAATACATTGCAGTCTGAATGCAAATAAACATGGGCGGGGCCACAACAATTTCTTGGACTTTGAGAAGGCTTTCCTGATTGGTTGAAGGTGGAGCAGCTTTTTTTCACACTGGATATCGTTTCCTTACACTGTCAGCCATGTGAGTTTATAGAGTGGTAGTGTCATAGCCTTTGAAGTAATCTGTCAATCAAAATAGGGCCGGTGAAATCGGACCGAAGCATTTACATGGCAGGTTTTGGGCAATTTAATCGGCCCGTGACACAGATAGGGTTAATTATCAGTACAGTGAAAATCTCAGGACTGCTTCCCTTTAATGTATCCATTAGACCATTGTACTCACTTTCTTGTGGAAGATAGGCTTGGTCTGTCCTCCATATCCACGCTGTTTCCTGTCATATCGCCTCTTTCCTATTTATACAAAATCAAAAGATGTTTCAACACTTGGCAAAGATTCTGACAAAACAGGATTTCTGGTATTGTATACGCCATATATTTTAGCGCGTCTTCCCAACAATTTTGTGAGTGGTTAATTTCGCGACTGTGGAGTACAGTACTGAACGGAGAAATGATTGTCACACTCATACCAGGATCAAAGTTAATATTGTCTTTTGTTTTTAAATTCATGAATAGCACCCAATTCGCAACATTCACAAAAGAAACGCCTTGCAAAATATTTGCTGTGTACAGTATATCATCACATACCAATTTGAACCAGTCAGTGTGTACCAGTACATATTCTTGCTTAGGAATAATGATCTATCTCCACTAATTTAACTCAGTATGATCTAGATGACAAAGAAAATAGGTAACCCTTTGATTGAAACATTCAGAAAATCTAAGGCTTGATAACAACAATTCCAAGTTTCACTGGACGTAATGTGTATCACGTTATAGCTCATTCCTACCATTTGAAGCAGTAAATGTAAGATATTCTTCAGGAGTATGTGATTTTGTTGTTGATAGGTTACATGTGTATTAGACATTTCTCCTTGATGGAAACATGTACACATGTACGTGTAGTTCAATGGATAAATGAAGGTCCTTTACACTTACCCTGCGTGTAGAGTGAGGCCTTTCCAGCTTTGTACTGGGTCACTTTGTGATTCTTGTGCGACTTGCACTTTTTGCAGTAAGTGCGGCGGTTCTTGGGAACGTTCACCTGAAATGGAATAAAATGAGAGTTATCTTAGTACAGTGTATAGAGCTTTCTAGAATACGTCAGGTCTTCTTCTTCTTCTCTAAAAAGATAATTTGTCTCATTCAATCTTGAAGACTATTGCAGATGTACCGGTAACTTGAATATGTGCATCCTAAAGGGAAGAATTATGCAAGTGCTGACAAATGGTTAGCATATTATATATTCATAATGGTACTTGGCCAAAAAACTAAGGACATGATCTACAAGATGCTTGTAAGTCTGTTACTCGACTACTGCTCAACAGTTTAGGACCCTACACTCAGATTTTGATAGACAGACTGGAACTTAGCTGTTCAAAAAGAGCCATGTTATGTACAGAAATCCCCCATGCGTGCACAAGCTTGCTCTGAAAATCCCACAGCTTGCATGACTTGCACGCTGTGTGCACTGGATGCAGCAGGACACTTGCATGAAGACCGCCCAAAAAAGGCTGATGGACGGCGGAATTCACAAAGAAAGTGACCCCATAATACCTACAAAGTGATTAGTTTGCTGACGAATTCGAGTACCCACCTACTCTTATCAGCGCGGAACAGTAATTTGGAATACAGTCAACCTTGCTTCAGTCGACCACACATAAGTCGAATAATGGCATAAGGCGAAGGTCTCTTTAAGTGCTCTTCTCTTTATATTCTAACGATTTTAATCCCTCTCAAGTCAAATTTTCTCTTACTCTAAGCTATTTCTTCAGTCCAAATAGATTGGACTTTATAGGCAAGGTTGACTGTGTATGCACAAGATCAGGGCCCCACTCATAAAAGATGGTAGGATAACAACTCTTGCTAGAATGGCAACTTCCAATAGCAACAGCCAATCAGCAGGCTGGATTCTTGTTGTTTAAAGGTGCATAGTCCCGGAAGTGTAGAGGGCGATGTTGATGATATTGCCGATCACCGTTAACAGTGATACGAAGATTACCGAAGTTGAGCTGTAATCAAGAGTAAAGTGCATAGGTGTCGCTAAGTAACGTTGCCTTCGTTGTCTTCTCTGCACATCGCGCAGTCTGTAGTAATGCCAGGGTGCGTGCATAATTATGTGCTTGTTATTGTGCAGGGCTCGACACTAACGGTGGCCCGGTGGCCCGGGGCCACCAAAAACGCATGTCGGGCCACCAAAATTTCAGAAATGAAACATTTGGTGGCCTGATCGGGCCACCAAAAAAGGTCGGATGTTTGCCTTTGGGCCACCAAAAATAAAAGTTAGTGTGGTGCCCTGTATTATGACATCACAAAAGAAGTTTGCCAAGTTCGGTGCTAGTGCTAGTGCTAGTGCTATCTCAGCGCTAGCACCGGCGATAAAACCAAACTTGAAATCACGTCGGTGTTGGGAGTTGACCTCAAAATTATGACACATTTCCGGTTGCTGACGCTGGGCTCGGTGTTGAATGTCGTCTGTTGAACCAAGCTCCGCCGTCTGTGTTAGTGATTTACGCGCTTTTTCCCCATTGACTAACACTAGCCCCTAGGGATTAGCATTTTCTTCATTTCAAGTTCGGTGCTGGTGTTAGCATTGCCGTGCGAGATCCGTATTCATTTCCATAATAGATGCACGTTTTACGTGCAAAGTCTATGCTAATGCAGTGGTCACCCACGTAAAGAACACGAACACTCCAGACATGGCTATATAAATCTGAGCCTGGGAGCAAAATCAAGAAAGTTGAACTTTGGGAATGGATGAAATTTGTGACATTTTAATCCGTCTTCTTCACTATTTGTCTTAAACTTAGCAGTTTTGGCTACACCTTTTAACACATGTATTTGACTGTAATCACACGCCATTACCTTTTTCGTCGCGCAATTCCCGCGGTGCTGTGATTCCAACACCTAGTGCTGGTGATCGATAAATTTGATTGGTATCGCCTCGTTAACCCGTTGAGGACGAGTCCCGAGTATACTCGGGCAAGTGTCTATGGGAAATGCGTGTTGTAGCAAAATCAAACCGCCCTCAACGGGTTAATCTGACCGTCGGTGTTGGAGCTCGATTTAATGCTGTTATTTGGGAGCTAGCACTAGCACTAGCACTAGCACCGAACTTGAAATCATCCAGTCTGCGGCAGGTTAAGGCCTTTTCCAGGGTATTTAGTAGTATTCTGATAAAACGGGCAACAGAAATTAAATATATTTTTTTTATTGAAAGAGGTACCAAAAGCCTCTTGACACTGCATCACAATTTTGTATGGTGGACAATTACCCTAGTCATAACTAGAAATGTCGCTACAGCGACTGGTTATACCCCCGCCAAACAACATTTCATAAGCTTTGGTCAAAACAACATTTCATAAGCTTTGGTCAAAAAAATGAGGAAGTAGTTAAATCCGCAAGATCTTTCCTTGATCTTCTGCCATTAATATGCCGTTACCATGGCAACGTACTTTCGGGTACTGTCGAAAAATGCGTCTTGCACATCTACAACCAAAGGCACACATCTGTACTAAGTTTCATGGAAATTGGGCAAAAACTGAGGAAGTAGTTTGCAACACAAAATTTTCCATCATTTTGGCTCATAATATGTGAGCTGTTACCATGGCAACATACTTTTTGTCACTGTCAAGAAATGTGTCATGCTGACCTATATCCTAAGACAAACATTCAATATGAATTCCATGAGAATTGGAAGAACACTGATGAAGCAGTTTTGCCATGAAGCATTTTGCCCTATATTTTACCAATAACATGCAGTTACCATGGCAACGCACTTTTTGCCACTGCGGAAATGTGTGTCTTGCACATTAACATATTCAGATGAACATCTGTACCTAATTACATAAAAATTGATCAAAAACTGTGGGAGGAGTTCGCAACGCAAGATTTGTACCCATTTTTGCCCATAATATGCCGTTACCATGGCAACGTACTTTTGGGTACTGTCAAAAAATACGTCTTGCACATCTACAACCAAGGCACACATCTGTGCCAAGTTTTATGGGAATCGGTTGAAAACTGAGGAAGTAGTTCGCGACGCAAGATTTGCAACGGACCGACCGCGCCCGACCGTCCGCTGATTCCTATAATACCCCCTTCAAACTTCGTTTGGCGGGGGTATAATAATCAATTTTATGCAGAAAATTTGCAACCACCAAGAGGACCCGATTTGCGACAGGGGGGTCCAGTTTGCGGCACCCCACACAAAAATGTCCCCCGATTTCTTCAAACATAACAATTTTTGCAAAAACCAAATATTTTTTGATGGTCCAACTAGTTTTCAGCTTGTTAGAACACTTTATTTGGGTTCATTATCTCGATCCTTCATGATTTCATAGTTTTTTCAAGATCGCATTATTTCATCAATTTCCACCCATAGGGGTGCCGCAAACTGGACCCATCCCCGACATTTTGGTCACTGTTGCAATCCTCAAAACTGACAAAGGAAATGAATTTTTGAATATTTAACACAGTTACACAAGGAATCCTTACCATGCCAGGCCTCTTTTCATAAGATTTTGTATAAAGATACAAACAAGGGATGATGGTGGTTGCCTAGCAACAGAACAAAATCTCAATGTTTCGTTAACAAAGTCATACTTTTTTAAAAACAGCATGACACAGACAGTTTAAATCAAAATTATGAAGGCCATCATCCGAGTTATTTCATGATTCTGGTATCAAAAGAAAGCTCTTCAGTTGCTCTTCAAATAAAACAATTTAGAAAAAACTAGAAATGTCGCTACAGCGACTGATGCCTCCGCCATAATGCATGATTCTCCCAATAGGTGTCTAGTACAATGTCTTCACAATGTGTGATGACAGTTTCACATAACTGGCAAAATAGCGAAATAACAGGTTTGTCAGAAATATCTTGAATGTTCACTTTCCACAAACTGGGTTTGCTATAAATGTCTATTAAAGAGTGCAGGTACACGCATATTTGGGGAATTGAAAATTTTTACTTGACTTCTGACCGACCTTATTATAAGTTTATGCATTGAGTATAATTTTCAAGGTATGAAGAAAGAGTGTAATTACAGTACAAAATATATCTTTTTTTTTATTTAAACCTAACCTTTGACCCTTAACCTTTGACCTTTGACCTTCTGGCTGGAAATTTCCAAGAGAATCTTCATTAAGTAAGACATGTACATATATCAAATTTTAAAACTAATAATGCAATCATTGCATATACTAGTATATGAGGGAAATAGTAACATTTTGAGGAGGTGACCTTGACCTTTGACCCCCTGACTGTTGGCCCATGACCCCTAAATTCCCTAGATAATCCCTGCCAGTCAGTACATGCATATGTACCAAGTTCCATGAAGATACATTGAACCATTTGCGAGAAAAGTGATATTGCAACATTTTCACCTAATCTTTGACCTTTTTACCTTTGACCTTATGACATGAAACTCTCTCTGGAGAATCTTTATGCAGTAGTACATGTCTACACTAAGTTTCAAGAAAAATAACTGCAGGCATTGCATAGATATGGGGGAAATAGCAACATTTTTAGCATTTGACCTTGACCTTTTGACCTTTGACCTCTTGTTAATGTCACTAAAATCTACTCAACTAATTGTCCCATCATACATCATCCTTGGACCAAGTTTGGTGAAAGCTGCTTCATCCAGTTTTGAGTTATCACATAAACAGATAAATTTTAAGATTTGACCCTGATCTTTGACCTTTGACCTCTGTCCGATTTCACTGAAAAACTAATCAAGTAATTGTCCTATCATACTTCATCCTCCAACAAAGTTTGGTGAAATTTGCTCTATACAGTCTTGAGTTATCGCGTAAACGGATAAATTTCATGATTTGACCTTGACCTTTGACCATTGACCTTTAGCCGATTTCACCCAAAATCTAATCAAATCATTGCCCCATCATACTTCATACTTGGACCAAGTTTGGTAAAATTCCAGTAAATATTACTCAAGTTATCGCGTAAACGAAAGCAGACGTACGTACGTACGGACGTACGGACGGACGGACGGACAACCCGAAAACATAATGCCTCCGGCACCACTTCGTGGCGGAGGCATAAAAATACCCTTCTACTTTTGAAGATATGGTTAGATATTCCTAGGGGTGCCGCAAACTGGACCCCTGCACCAAACTGGTGCCCCGACTCTATAGGAAACTAGCGCCGTGCGCCCATGTACGCATTTGACTAAAACACTGGGACCATGCACCTTATTAAATACCTTGACAATTGCCATTCCAGCAGGAGTTGCTATCATATCAACTTTTTATGAAACGGAGCCCAGGTAAGTTCTGATTTCATTTTTCGTATACTGTAAAACATGATATATTCGCGGCATGAAATTTTCGCGAATTGGAGCCGACAGCCCTTTTCGTGGCATGAAATTTTCGCGAATTGCCACTGGTGTTCAATGCATATAGTGTAGACAAAAACTTTCGCGTGCATTCTAATTTCGTGAATTTTGGCGCTCGCGAAATTCGCGAAATTAAAATGCACGCGAAAATTCCTCGTTTTACAGTACCAATATTTGTGAAAATTTGCAAAATGATGTTGGACTTCACTTTCATGGGGGACTGATTCGTGCATGGAGAGGGGAGAACCGCAGAAATAAGCACCAAAAAATTCAAGTAGGATCAGGCCAATAAAATAGGTTTGGCAGCCCTGCACTGAGGCTGAGCAAACCCACTGGCACCCATGTTTCAGTGGGTCGCTGCACATCAGTTGATTGAAACTGATTTGTGTAAAAAAACCAAAAACAACAAAAACAAAAACAGAGAATTTTTTTCATCTTTTCATTGTGGGGCGCTCGAAGTGAACATGTGATGTAGACACCGTAGTTATGGGTAAAGTCGGCCTAGCAGGTAAAGTCGGCCCCCAGCGCGCGCAGTATACTTGGGTGACCCGCACCTCGTCATAGTTAATGTTTGCGCATATTTGAATCACATTTCGCCACTGAAATTCTTTGAAATTCAACTCACATATACAGGAAAAATGCTGAAAATTCCAATGGAATCACAAGCTCACTGATCGATATCGAAAATTTGCAGCTATCGTCGTCAAACGCGAACGATGCGAAAAAGTTGCGCACTTAGGAAGGGGCCCGCAACTCGTCCCCCGCGCTCCCGTAGACAAAGCACGTAAAAGATGCGTGCGGGGACAGTGGTGATACTTGTATCACACGTAGGGTCCTATTCCGATTAAAATTTCAGATGTTTGCTAAAAACTGTTCGGTTTTCACCAAAATTTGCTTAGTTGTGGTAGCCCTGCCAATTTTCAAGCGTACTGAACACAGTCCCGGGCATAAACATTTTGTTTAGTGCGCTTAAAACAATTTTAAGCGGGGTGACGGTATTTGGGCCCCTGACGAGGTACGGGCACCTCACTATACAACTACTTGTACTGCGCGCGCTGGGGGCCGACTTTACCCACTAGGCCGAGTTTACCCATAACTACGGTATGCATAACACTAAGTAACAAGTTAAAAAATCACAGCCAGCCCAGGGCAAACTTGCAACAATTTATATGTCAGATGTGAGATCAGAGATGGATGGGCATCTCACCCTGGTGAGGGCCTCATGAGCCGAAGCTGCCGAGGCTGAGGCCCGGCCCTCCTCATGAGCGGGTTTCTCGGACTGCACTGGATAGCCGCTGTAGATCTAACGTTTCTAGGCCTACGCTACGGCTACAGTAGATGTCTAGCTAGGTAGTAATACTATTTAGTATGGTAGCCCTACTACATATCGACCACCGTCTTTTAAACTGACCGCGCATAATTCGCGCACTGAACACTTAGTAAGCACTTTTCTGCGCGCAAAGCACATAAAAATGGATTGGCTTTGAATGGTAGATGAGGATGGTGTGGGAAAACGCGATAATTCACTGTTCATTAATGGTTTTAATCAAGGACCAAATTTTGAATGAATATTTTCACCGAATCGTAAGGACATCACAATGTAATGTCTATGGAAGTTTCTAAAAGGCTTCTAAAAAGCTTCGTACAACACGGTGTTCAATACAACTCGGTTTGCGTGCATTGTCAATGCAAAAACAGCGGTCGATCCTAATAACGCGATTTACCGCGGGGAGCTGAAACGAGGCCACGCAAGTTCGTCGGCGATATTTTTGCACTGAAACTTCGAATCGAAAAGGGAACAACGGCATTTGATAGAGCTGGATTTTCTCAATCACGTAGGTCAAGTTTTTTACGTGAATTTCAGTGTTAAATATTCTTATCAAGCAAATAAACATTAGGCAGTCGATGAGTAGTAGGTCCAACCCTACAGGTAGGGACAGGCAGTGGTATGATGGAGCCTAGACTCTATGGCCCGAATTCATGAAGGTGGTACAAATGAAACAATGGTTTAAACCATGGACAAAAACCAGGGAGCGCCAAGTGTCGCACGGAATATTTCGTTACGAAATTGGTCATTTCGTTGACAAAATGACCGTTTCGTTAACGAAATTATCATTTTGTGGACGAAATGTTCATTTATGTACTAAATATTGTCATTTCGTTACAAAATAATCATTTCATCGACGAAATGACTCATTTCGTAACGAAATATTCCATGTGACACTTGGCGCTCCATGGTTTTTGTCCATGGTTTAAAGTTAAACCATGGTTTCATTTGTACCACCTTCGTGAATTCGGGCCTATAGGTCTATATCACCAGTCGACAGAAAGATCCGTCTGTCCGGAGGACTCTTTTATATTTTGCCATTAACGCTGTCCTCCGTAGACAGACGGAAGGTACCTGTTACCAGTATGGTTGGGTGTTCATAATACCGGACACCTAAAGTTTTTCTATCAATAGAAACGTGAAAAATCTCACAATTTGCCTGAAATTTTACTCACGTGTGGAGAAAATACTCCGGATTCACAAGCGCGCACTGATAATGCGATCTGAGGTACGCGCTCTTAGATGGCAGCTTCGAAAGCGTGGGGTGTCATTTTTTCCGCACTCGGTTGCCCTGCTCATTTCAACCGACCACCCTGACAATACGTATAAAGGGCACTTAAATGCGTTTTTTCGACAGGCCGCTGTTTTTTTCTAGCCGTCATTTTTTCCCCAATAATATTTGAATATATTTTGAATCCTTCGATATTACTTTTGAGGAACTGTTGGATGAATTTGACTTGATTTTCATTAGGAAACTTTTCATCGTAATTGAAATAAATTAGATGAGTCGGTTTGTTGTTTCACATTCATTTCTCGTTTCTGCATCAACTCGTACGGTCGTAGCGGGCGACAAAATGTTTATGTCATGTATATGTGTAACGTGTGTGCACGATCGTACAAGCGGCGGTGACAATTTTGCGGTCAAAATCGTCAAATTTATTACGGAAGGATACTCTACATCTAACAACGAGTCAGCAAAGGTAGGCCTAGTTATATGTAGTTACACGATAAACCTTACTCGATTTTGCTAAATTTCGGTAATTTAGAGGGAATACTTAGAGTAACTGCGTCAGTAAGCGGCCGTGCAGCCGTTCGCGGCAGGTACAACATACACGGTAATATACAGCTAAACACAGCATTGCACTGTTACATACACACTACACATATACTAACACACTAGCAATCAACAAAAACCAACCGATAAAATGGGCACGATCTCTGACGAAAGTGAAATTTTCTCACCTAAATGACAACATATCGCATCCAAAATGAAATTTTCGGTACTTCTTAACATAACAGTTAAGAAACAATGGTCCAAGAAACTGGATTTTTTGTCGTTTTCTCGATGTTCCTGGATTTTGAAAACATATCCTCACGTAAAATAGAATTTTCGCGAGCCGATGTGGGCCGCCATTTTTTTCGGAAAGTGGATGTTACCATCGAAAAAAAATGAGAAAAACACGAGAAAGACATCAACAACACCGCCAGAATTGCGATCTTGTTTGCGGCCAATGCATTAGCGCACGCTATTTTCACGTGCTTTCGCAATGGGAATTGGCGCTTACGCAATGTTCGCGAGACATGTGAAGGCGTTCAGCCAAAGATCGCGGGGCACGCGCGTATTGCATAGGGATTGTACATCGTGCCGCAAGCAGAAATACTACGTCGCATATCGCCTTTATCGGCGAAAATTGTGCCGGGTTTTGCCCTGGTAAATCATGAAAACTGCGTTGGTCAATGGTAAATTTCTTTCATAAAAACAATTGCGTTAATGAATAATCTTGTCTATGATATATGAAATGGTTGAAAATAATTTGCCTGATTTGTTTACAAGTTGGAAAAACTCTTAACAATGCTTAAACTGCCGCAAACGGGATATTTTACTCTAGTTGTTTTCGCCACATTTTACTCGGTAGCGTAGCCCAGTGAAGAATCGAACACCGTTGCGCGTAGTCCCATGCGTACATTTTCTTTCTGTACGCGCAATGCCATTATAATGCGCGGCCGGTCGTTATGGACCCGGTCGGTAGGTTGGACACCTACCATACCCATTGCTGTGTGGATATTCTTAACCACTGTCTCTATGGAAAATTGGGTGAGGTACCTCACCCTTCTCGATTGCGTCTAATTCACGGCCCTAGGTCGGCAAATTTAAGCTTGTATAGTGAAATCAACTATTCAAGAATACATTACACTCACCAGATTAATGAATAATCCAACATTTCGGTAGAATTTTCAACGTAAAACACACATCAACCAGCCCGTCGCGTCGTCACGTTCAAACTGCAGAAACATACAGTATGAATCTATTAGCCAATCACATGTGCGGTAGTTTCTACGTGTTTTTTTACTAAAACACGTCGTGACGTACCTCGCATGTGATTGGTTTACAGATTCAAAATGGCGACTTACGGCTAGCGAACGGCGATGTTGCGATATGGATAAAATTTCTGCATTATAACCAAGTTACCATGGTTACTGTAAGTATTTCGATTGCACAATGTGAGAAATTAACCCCAAATATTGCTGCATATCTAAATGTGTCATGTCATGTCAAACTTGTTTGAATGTAAAAAAGCTGTCTGAAATTTGGTTTATCGTAACGTTTGATCTGTGCGCGATGCTCCACACAGGAGCCGGGATCATTGACTTCGGTCTGTCTACGGAGGGGATCCGTGAAGCCAGACGCAGTCTCCGCGGAACATTCCCCGACGGACAGATACAGACCGATCTTTCGGTCAATATCACGAGCAGACTATCCTATGTCCTAACAAGTTAGACTTAGAAACTCTTTATTTTGTATCGTTACTTTACACTGCGGTTCGTGTTCGATACTTAGATTGGAAGTGCAAGTGTGTTGTGTATGCCACAGTGGTGCAGTGCATGGCTGTATAATTTATGAGCGACTCTCGAGGCTTAACGAGCAAGACGAGGGCGACGTTGTTTTTGCTCGTCAGTCGAGACTACGAAAAATTATGCAGGTCACTGTTTAAGTTGTAGATGAGGCAAATTAAGTAAATCTACAGAAGGGGATACTACTTTTTTCGATTCATTCTTATCGCTTTTAAACCAATGAAACTGTATTCTCTGTCGCTTAGTTTACACCCTGTAACTAAACATAGGCCTACTTTCCAGTGGTTTACACGCACCAGTCTCAAATACGAACGGACATAGGATAGACCGTCACGTAAAATACAATAATTTTACATAATAACTTCACATTATGTTTAAAAGTCAAGAGAAAATACGTTAATATGGCTATTACTTCAGGACAGTAGTTCATCTAAAAAAGGATGAGAAACATTAAGCTGAGATTTTGATAGATTAGTTCGCATCATCGTAGGCATTACCATGTTGAGATATTTCCTCACACAGAAAGACCGTGAAAAGGTACGCACTGACTAACTGTGAAGTGATATGATTGGCTCCCTAGTACGACAGCGATTTCTAACATCAGCTCTGATTCGTCAAATTCTGGCAGCTATGGTGTTTTTAAATATAGCAAAAAAAGCTGCTGAAAACTGCTTATCCAATGAAGGCGAGCCAATGAAGTAAAATGGAGTCAAAAGGGGCCTGAGCTTTCGATCCTAGCAGAATCTTCGTCAGAGGCAAAATGACAAACAGGCAGGGAAAGCAATCACATATAAGGACTTCACACAACAAGAACAGACAGGGACAGGCTGGGTACACAAAACAAAGAAAACAAAGGAGAGGGTGGGAAGTCATGGGCAAGGAGCCCAACAGGTAAAGGGAGGGGATTAGAGCGAGCGGGAGGGTGGACAGACAAAAGGCAGAGGAGAGCGGACAGACAAAAGGCGGAGGAGGGTCAGTAATGATCATGAGGATCAAGGAGGCAACCGTTGAAGGAAAGGATGAATAGGGAGGCAACATCAAAGAAGATAAGGAACACCAGAAGGATATGGAAAGGGAAAGAGTGAAAAAAGCAACAGCAAGGGAAGGGGGGGGGGGGGGCTGAACAAACAGGGAGCCCTAAAGGTGTACCAGGAGGAGGCAACAAAAGGAAGTAATCAAACATATCAAAGTATATACACATATAGTAATGGCAAAAGTGACAAAGGAATAACAGTAATGAAAAAAATAATAATAATTAATATATATATATATATATATATATATATACAGATAGATAGATAAAAGAAATAAAATAAAGCACATGTGAAAACTAGGGGAGAGAAAATTGTATACATGTATGTAGATAAGCAGGCAGGGCAAAATAAGCACAAGTATGTATAAACAAACAAACCTAGTGTGTGTATGTGTAGGCGGAAAAGGCTGTATAAAAAAGATTCGGGCTATAGGAAGGAATAAATTGGGGAAAAAAGGATCTGCAAATGAAAAAAGCGCAAAGAAAGAACAAAATGAAATTAAAAAATGAAAAAGAAACCAATTTACAATCAAAGAGCTTACCACGGCGAACATAAATATTCGGTACTCTTATCTACTGTATGACAATGCACATCTTGTAGGGAAGTGTACATGTCAAGTATTCAGTACTTGAGTATACTAGTAGGTCAGGGGCGGATCCAGGAGGGGGCTCACGCACCCCCATTTTATTCGTTTTATTTTTTTATTTTTTTATAATCAAAAATAAAGAGGGGCGCTTGCCCGGTGCGCCCCGCCCCCTAGATCCGCCAGTACTGTAGATGCATATGTGTACAAGAAATACCGAAGAGTAGTGCAAATAAACAGCCAGGAAAAGTTACATCGGAGAGAATTGTATAGTACATAAAAAATAAGCTGAAGAGCTATGTAGTCACATGTATAGGCCTATCATGAGAATTATACAAATAGGGCCTACAATAGCATCTCATCTTATTCATGTTTTTTTTTTTTAAAGACAAGAAGGAGCTCTTGAAAGAAGAAGAAGGACAAAGAAGGAGAAATAAAAGAGATGAAACATCTACTAGTAATTAAAGGTTTTCTAAATGCAATTACTTTAGCTTCAAGAATCAGAAGTATCACTGTAAACTTAACTTTCAATCCGAAGCTGCTTGTTTGCGCTTTACACTTGGGAAAAATAAAGAAATGATCTAGTCTTTTCATGTTACAAATAATTTTCTAAAGGACAATCCAAAGGTCACCTCCATATGTATGTGAATTGAGAGAATGCAGCAATATTGATAGAAACACATCAGTGAAAGTTTAAGGAAAATCAGACAATCCGTTCAAAAGTTATGAATTTCTGAAAATATAAAAAGCGCATCGCTGGCCCTGGATAGTATTGCTGCATTCACTCAATCCTCATAGGAAGGTGAACAGGCCTATGCGTCATTCTTACGCCATGTCTGGAGCTTACGGGAAAAAAAAAATAATGCTTTGAACAAATTGACTACATTCGTACCATATACGATTCCGGGATGCGATACCGTACGGTAAGTGGTTGGAAGTCAGCATTAAAGGACAAGTTCACCTTCATAAACATAAGGATTGAGAGAATGTAGCAATATTAGTAGAACACATCATTGAAAGTTTGAGGAAAATCAGACAATCCGTTCAAAAGTTATGAATTTTTGAAGTTTTTGTGCAGTACCCGCTGGATGAGAAGACTACTGCAGTGTATGAATAACTTAGATGTCACATGCGTACAACAATATAAGGAAAACTAGCAGCACCCGTGGAAATCCACGGGTCTGAGGGGTTTTATTTTTTTTTCTCATAATACGATTTTGCACATTTTTATTGAAGAAATAAAAAGAAAAGTCTTCTCATTCTTTCGTTAATTGTGCTGTCTTCTAAATGACCACCCTTCCCAGAAATTTTATAATACATTTTGGTAGTATATGCCAGGCGATCCGGTCCATTGGTAGGGATCATTCCCGCCACTACTTGCTTTTATTATAGAACTTGAGTTTCGAGGGGTTATTTGCACCCGTTGAAGTCCAACAGTTGTCTTGTTGCCCCTCACCCCTCCCCCCCCCCCCCCCTCACGCACACACACATCTCCACCTCCGCAGGGCAAAAAACAAAAACATTCAGGGAAAAATTACCAAAAACGCAAATGAGATTCCCCGAAAGTTCTGCCCACAGGTTGTTCCCGTTGAAACGGGAAGATATTAACACTATGACTTTGATTACCCCCTGCTCTTGCATCCACGCGGGCACCCGCGGGAATCCACGGCTGGTCTCAAGGCCTCGGTTTGTTTTGTGTGTTTTTTTTTTTTCATGTTTCTTTTCCCCACGTTATGAGAGAAAAATAAGATATTTTCGTCTTCATAATTTTGCTCCCTCCTTGTTGTTTTTAATCACCAAAACTTGGCTTGATATATCATATTAATATAGAACTACATCTGCTTCAGATTGTACATTATCATAATTAATATTAGGCCTACAATTATTGCTCCTATTATTGTTATTATTATATCATTATTATCATTATCCTTATCATTATTATTATTATTATTATTATTATCATCATTGTTATTACTAGTATTTGGGGAGGGGGAGATCATAGTCATCAGGTTTAGAACTCTAATAGGCACCCGTGGGAGTAGGTTCTCACGACCTCGTATTTTTTTTTTCTTTAATATTTTTCCCATGTTATGGAAGAAAGAAGAAGCTATCACTGCATTCGTCTTCATTTGCTCCCTCTTTTTTTGTCACCAAAACTTGGTTTGATAGACCATAGAACCACACATTCTATTTCCACTTGCAATTTTAAAAATAGGCGGTCGGCAAAGCGAGGTTTTCCTCTACGTCCGCTCATCTTATGAATATGTATGATTACAGCAGCTCTGCAGTAAACGAATGGACACAGCTGCGCGTGTAATCTGATATGTAAGGGTACGATCGGCAAATATATTTAGCCGCGTCCTAAACAGTCTGCGTACAATGACACCGGACTTGAGAGCAAACGGCGAGCAAACTAAATGACGTACCTGAGCTGCATATAGTATTCTGCAGTTGTGCAAAATACAATTACATAGCCAACGTTCGTTGTTTTCATTTGGGGACGCCAATAATGGCGAACTGTACGTAAATGCCCTTGTAGTCCATGTCACGCACACACAGATTCGTGAAACCATCGTCAATACATTCAGTACACGTAACAGGCGGAGGCAAAGGTACATCACAGAACTATATACACACAGTGCAGAGTGTGTATAGAGTTCTGCGAGGTACATTGTGTGTGTGCGTGCGCGTCCGCCGGAAGATGTCAGAGATTTCGCTGCACCATCATCTTTAGTATCCCCCAGTGTCTCTGCAAGCTAAAAGATGGAAGATCGAGAAAGCAGGAGGCCAGCGCAGGTTCCGTGAATATTGAAACGCTCGGCTCTTTCGTCACGCACAAAAATGCATTATGCATCTAGCTAATTAATTTTTCTTTTTCGACCTCGACGTCGACACGGAGGCGGAGAGGGGACGAAACCCACGCCATTCGATGTAGGATACTCTCCTGCGGCCGACGGCACCGGTCGCAACTGCCCGGAGCCGACGGCTCGGGAGGAGATAGAGAAACCAGCAACGCCGAAATAAAACAGGAAATACATAAGGCCGCGACAACAACAACAACTTCGAGTATTATAGTATAGGACTAGCAGCACCCGTGGAAATCCACGGGTCTGAGGGGTTTTATTTTTTTTTCTCATAATACGATTTTGCACATTTTTATTGAAGAAATAAAAAGAAAAGTCTTCTCATTCTTTCGTTAATTGTGCTGTCTTCTAAATGACCACCCTTCCCAGAAATTTTATAATACATTTTTGTAGTATATGCCAGGCGATCCGGTCCATTGGTAGGGATCATTCCCGCCACTACTTGCTTTTATTATAGAACTTGAGTTTCGAGGGGTTATTTGCACCCGTTGAAGTCCAACAGTTGTCTTGTTGCCCCTCACCCCTCCCCCCCCCCCCCCTCACGCACACACACATTTCCACCTCCGCAGGGCAAAAAACAAAAATATTCAGGGAAAAATTACCAAAAACGCAAATGAGATTCCCCGAAAGTTCTGCCCACAGGTTGTTCCCGTCGAAACGGGAAGATATTAACACTATGACTTTGATTACCCCCTGCTCTTGCATCCACGCGGGCACCCGCGGGAATCCACGGCTGGTCTCAAGGCCTCGGTTTGTTTTGTGGTTTTTTTGTCACGTTTCTTTTCCCCACGTTATGAGAGAAAAATAAGATATTTTCGTCTTCATAATTTTGCTCCCTCCTTTTTGTTTTTAATCACCAAAACTTGGCTTGATGTATCATATTAATATAGAACTACATCTGCTTCAGATTGTACATTATCATAATTAATATTAGGCCTACAATTATTGCTCCTGTTATTGTTATTATTATATCATTATTATCATTATCCTTATCATTATTATTATTATTATTATTATTATTATTATCATCATTGTTGTTATTTGGGGAGGGGGAGATCATAGTCATCAGGTTTAATAGGCACCCGTGTGAGTTGGTTCTCACGACCTCGTATTTTTTTCTTTAATATTTTTCCCATGTTATGGAAGAAAGAAGAATATATACATCACTGCATTCGTCTTCATTTGCTCCCTCTTTTTTTGTCACCAAAACTTGGTTTGATAGACCATAGAACCACACATTCTATTTCCACTTGCAATTTTAAAAATAGGCGGTCGGCAAAGCGAGGTTTTCCTCTACGTCCGCTCATCTTATGAATATGTATGATTACAGCAGCTCTGCAGTAAACGAATAGACACAGCTGCGCGTGTAATCTGATATGTAAGGGTACGATCGGCAAATATATTTAGCCGCGTCCTAAACAGTCTGCGTACAATGACACCGGACTTGAGAACAAACGGCGAGCAAACTAAATGACGTACCTGAACTGCATTTATAGTATTCTGCAGTTGTGCAAAATACAATTACATAACCAACGTTTGTTGTTTTCATTTGGGGACGCCAATAATGGCGAACTGTACGTAAATGCCCTTGTAGTACATATCACGCACACACAGATTCGTGTAACCATCGTCAATACATTCAGTACACATAACAGGCGGAGGCAAAGGTACATCACAGAACTATATACACACAGTGTAGAGTGTGTATAGAGTTCTGCGAGGTACATTGTGTGTGTGCGCGCGCGTCCGCCGGAAGATGTCAGAGATTTCGCTGCACCATCATCTTTAGTATCCCCCAGTGTCTCTGCAAGCTAAAAGATGGAAGATCGAGAAAGCAGGAGGCCAGCGCAGGTTCCGTGAATATTGAAATACTCGGCTCTTTCGTCACGCACAAAAATGCATTATGCATGTAGCTAATTAATTTTTCTTTTTCGTCCTCGACGTCGACACGGAGGCGGAGAGGGGACGAAACCCGCGCCATTCGATGTAGGATACTCTCCTGCGGCCGACGGCACCGGTCGCAGCTGCCCGGAGCCGACGGCTCGGGAGGAGATAGAGAAACCAGCAACGCCGAAATAAAACAGGAAATACATAAGGCCGCGACAACAACAACAACTTCGAGTATTATAGTATAGGACTAGCAGCACCCGTGGAAATCCACGGGTCTGAGGGGTTTTATTTTTTTCTCTCATATATACGATTTTGCACATTTTTATTGATGAAATAAAAAGAAAAGTTTTCTCATTCTTTCGTCACTTATGCTCTCTTCTACCCATGACCACCATCCCCCCACACACATTTTCGCCCTCGCAGAACAAACAAACAAACAAACATTCAGTGAAAAATCACAAAAAAACGCTTATAAGATTCTCCGAAAGTTCTGCCCACAGATTCTTCCCGTCTGAACGGGGAGATACTATTGACACTATGACTTTGATATTAATTATATTCCTTGCTCTTGCATCCATGCAGGCCCCCGAGGGTCAAGGCATCGCATTTCTTTTTAAATTCCTATTTCTTTTCCCACGCTATGAGAGAAAAATATAATATTTTCGTCTTAAATTGCTCCCTCATTTTGTTTTTAATCACCAAAACTTGGCTTGATATATCATAGAACCATCCGTTTATCTGCTTCAGACTAAACATCATCATTATTATTATCATCATTTTATTATTATTTTCATGCCCCTACTGTTACGTTATTATTGTGATCATATATAGTCATTAGGCTTTATAAGTATAAGAAACCCGTGGAAATCCACGGGTCTCAGGGCTTCGTATTCTTTCTTTAATATTTCTTCAACCACGTTATGAGAGAAGAAATACACAAAGAATGTTTTCGTCTTCTTTTGCTCCCTCATTTCTGTTTTCATAATCAAAACTTGGGTTGATGGATCTAGAACCGCCTGTTTATCTCATTGATACTGTTTATTGTTTTATTATCATTATAATCATTGATTATGATTATTATTATTATCATTATTATTATTTTGAGGGAGGGGAGATCATAGTCATTCGGTTTCATTATTATTTCATATAATTCAATGACATGGGGATGACTCAAGGGAATTAAGAAAAAAGTTAATCGGTCAAGGATAGTGAATATTTTTGTCCGTCATGTCAAGGTTACTCTCAAGGTTACTTATTTCAAATAGCTTCATTATCATTGATATTTCATGATTTAAACATTGCGTCTCTTCCGCCTACTCTTAGTTATGGATCATAGCACCCCTCCCCATTCATTTGCATTGGCCTATTCTCTTATTATCATTATTTCAGTGTATTATTGTTATTGTTATTATCATTCTTATTATTACTAACAATATAATTATTATTTAGGGGAGAGGAGAGAGCAGAGTCATAATATAGGGATGATCAACATAGGGAGGCGGAAATGTTAATTTGTTAAGAATTGTAAAAATCTGTTTCCCCCATTTTTCTGCTCTTGATAAAAAGCCTTTCTGAAGACAGTCGTGCGCAAACTGTCCAAAACTGCCTCACTGCAGTAACATACGTAATCTTGTGCTGAGCAGGACTATTGTTGCTATTGTGCTGAGAGAAATAGAATATTTTCGTCTTCATTTGCTCTCTTTTTTCTTTTTTCTTTTTTGTATCATCAAACCTTGGTTTGATAGATCATAGAACCACCCGTTTATCTGCTTCAGACACAGGTACATTGTATCATCATTATTGTTATTATCATTGTTATGAATACCACCATTATTATTATTATGATTATTTTGTTATTACCATTATTATTATTATTATTATTATATTATTATTATATTATTGTTATTATTATTATTATTACATTACGACTATAATCTCCATTAGTGGAGGGGGAGATTATATTATAGTCATTAGGTTTAATAAGTAGGCACCTGTTGGAATCCATGGATCTCAGGGCCTCGTATTTTTTCTTTCACTCTTTTCCCACGTTATGGGAGAAAGAAAATTATTTTTGTCTTCATTTGCTCCCTCTTTTTTATTTTTATCACCAAAACTTGGTTTGATGGACCATAGAACTACCCATTTTATCTCCACTTGGAAATTAAAAAAAAAAAGTGGTCGGCAAAGCGAGGGTTTCCTCTACGTCCGCTTGATCATCTTATGAATATTCATGTTTACAGCAGCTACGGCAGTAAACGAATGGACAGCGGCGCGTGTAATGTGGTATGGAAGGGTACGATCGGCAAGGACAAAATTTAAGTGGATATTTAGCCGTCCTAAACAGTCTGAGTACAATGATAACCGAATTGAGAGTAAACTAAATGACGTACCTGAGCTGCAGAGTATCCTGCAGTTGTGCAAAATACAATAAAATAACAGCATTCGTTGTTTTCATTAGGGCACGCCAATGCAAATGGCGAACGTTACTGTACGTAATTGCCCTTGTACGACCGCGCCGTGTATTATACTATATAGTATTATGAGAGTCCATATCACGCGCAGGCAGATAGTGTTTCATGTAACCATTGTCAATACATACACAGGCGCAGGCCACACACTGGCATACCGTATCCACCCGAGAGTACATTGTGTGCGTGCGTGCCACAGATATATATAGTTCTGTGGTGCGTGTCCGCCGAAAGATGTCAGAGATTTCGCTGCACCCATAATCTTTATATCCCACTGTCTCTGCAAGATAAAAGATGCACTATCGAGAAAGTAGGAGTCCAGCGCAGGATTGGTGAATATTAAAACGCTCGGCTCTTTCGTCACGCACAGAAATGCATTATGCATCTATCTAATTAATTTTTCTTTTTCGTCCTCGACGTCGGCACGGAGGCGGAGAGGGGACGAAACCCGCGCCATTCGATGCAGGATACTCTCCTGCGGCCGACGGCACCGGTCGCAGCTGCCCGGAGCCGACGGCTCGGGAGGAGATAGACAATCCAGCAACGCCGGAATAAAACAGGAAATACATAAGGCCGCGACAACAACAACAACTTCGCGTATTATATGTATAGACTAGCAGCACCCGTGGAAATCCACGGGTCTGAGGGGTTTTATTTTTTTCTCTCATAATACGATTTTGCACATTTTTATTGAAGAAATAAAAAGAAAAGTCTTCTCATTCTTTCGTTAATTGTGCTGTCTTCTAAATGACCACCCTTCCCAGAAATTTTATAATACATTTTTGAAGTATATGCCAGGCGATCCGGTCCATTGGTAGGGATCATTCCCGCCACTACTTGCTTTTATTATAGAACTTGAGTTCCGAGGGGTTATTTGCACCCGTTGAAGTCCGACAGTTGTCTTGTTGCCCCTCACCCCTCCCCCCCTCACGCACACACACATTTCCACCTCCGCAGGGCAAAAAACAAAAATATTCAGGGAAAAATTACCAAAAACGCAAATGAGATTCCCCGAAAGTTCTGCCCACAGGTTGTTCCCGTCGAAACGGGAAGATATTAACACTATGACTTTGATTACCCCCTGCTCTTGCATCCACGCGGGCACCCGCGGGAATCCACGGCTGGTCTCAAGGCCTTGGTTTGTTTTGTGTTTTTTTTTTCATGTTTCTTTTCCCCACGTTATGAGAGAAAAATAAGATATTTTCGTCTTCATAATTTTGCTCCCTCCTTTTTGTTTTTAATCACCAAAACTTGGCTTGATATATCATATTAATATAGAACTACATCTGCTTCAGATTGTACATTATCATAATTAATATTAGGCCTACAATTATTGATGCTCCTATTATTGTTATTATTATATCATTATTATCATTATCATTATCATTATTATTATTATTATTATTATCATCGTTGTTATTGAGCGTGTTTCTACTGAGCGACGAAAATTCGAGGTGATGCCAGCCGATGTGTGGTGATACCGGCCGATGCCGGCCGATACCGGCCGATGCGTGGTGACACCTCGAATTTTTCCTCAGTAGAAACAGATCTGGTAGTGGCCGATGCCGGCTGATGCGAGGTGCTCCGTCGTCCATCTATTGAGGTGGTCGATGCGTGGTGACGCGAAGGACGATTCTCAGTAGAAACACACCGGGTAGCGGAATTCGTGGTGTATCGGACGTCTAGAATTTCTCCCCGCGCTTTTCAATAGGTTCATCGCACACATGTGTACAAAATACGTGTGTACACACAGCGACCGTGTTCGCATCATGCTTTGTTGGTACCAACTCGCTTGTGTATGTGTTATAGGCCCTATACGTTACGTTACATGTGAATTGTGGCATTCATCGCCTATTGTTCGCGTGATTAACAGCCTAACTTTGCATTACTAAGCCCTCATCACTTACTTGATTTTACACCGCGTTATTTCATTCTATATTGTCTCGAAATCGCGAGAGTACCACATTAGTATGTCGCAGCCTTGAGAAAATCTCAACTGGACCCTCGATCTCCAAAGATTTCTCATCAGTCAGTGGCAGGATACCAGTATGTTAGTTCGGGGTATATTGGATGGGAAGACGAAGAGAAATGGCTAATCAAAAAATAGCCGACGCAGTTGTAGCAAAGCAGGCTGGGTTCGGATCGTATCAACAGGCAGTGCGCGCGTGACCCAAATCTGTGACTTAAAAATACCTGACTTCCGGAATCGCCGCATTTGCACGTCACATTTGCATCACCTCGTATTTTATCGCTCAGTAGAAACAGCTCGAGTAGTCGTAAAATACGAGGTGCTGCGTTGGACAAAATTCGTGACGATGCCAGGGATGTGAGGTGCTCTCAGTAGAAACACGCTCATTATTTGGGGAGGGGGAGATCATAGTCATCAGGTTTAATAGGCACCCGTGGGAGTAGGTTCTCACGACCTCGTATTTTTTTTTCTTTAATATTTTTCCCATGTTATGGAAGAAAGAAGAATATATACATCACTGCATTCGTCTTCATTTGCTCCCTCTTTTTTTTTTTGTCACCAAAACTTGGTTTGATAGACCATAGAACCACGCATTCTATTTCCACTTGCAATTTTAAAAATAGGCGGTCGGCAAAGCGAGGTTTTCCTCTACGTCCGCTCATCTTATGAATATGTATGATTACAGCAGCTCTGCAGTAAACGAATGGACACAGCTGCGCGTGTAATCTGATATGTAAGGGTACGATCGGCAAATACATTTAGCCGCGTCCTAAACAGTCTGCGTACAATGACACCGGACTTGAGAGCAAACGGCGAGCAAACTAAATGACGTACCTGAGCTGCATATAGTATTCTGCAGTTGTGCAAAATACAATTACATAACAACGTTCGTTGTTTTCATTTGGGGACGCCAATAATGGCGAACTGTACGTAAATGCCTTTGTAGTCCATATCACGCACACACAGATTCGTGTAACCATCGTCAATACATTCAGTACACGTAACAGGCGGAGGCAAAGGTACATCACCGAACTATACACACAGTGTAGAGTGTGTATAGAGTTCTGCGAGGTACATTGTGTGTGTGCGTGCGCGTCCGCCGGAAGATGTCAGAGATTTCGCTGCACCATCATCTTTAGTATCCCCCAGTGTCTCTGCAAGCTAAAAGATGTAAGATCGAGAAAGCAGGAGGCCAGCGCAGGATCGGTGAATATTGAAACGCTCGGCTCTTTCGTCACGCACAAAAATGCATTATGCATGTTGCTAATTAATTTTTCTTTTTCGTCCTCGACGTCGACACGGAGGCGGAGAGGGGACAAAACCCGCGCCATTCGATGTAGGATACTCTCCTGCGGCCGACGGCACCGGTCGCAACTGCCCGGAGCCGACGGCTCGGGAGGAGATAGAGAAACCAGCAACGCCGAAATAAAACAGGAAATACATAAGGCCGCGACAACAACAACAACTTCGAGTATTATAGTATAGGACTAGCAGCACCCGTGGAAATCCACGGGTCTGAGGGGTTTTATTTTTTTTTTCTCATAATACGATTTTGCACATTTTTATTGAAGAAAAAAAAAAAGAAAAGTCTTCTCATTCTTTCGTTAATTGTGCTGTCTTCTAAATGACCACCCTTCCCAGAAATTTTATAATACATTTTTGTAGTATATGCCAGGCGATCCGGTCCATTGGTAGGGATCATTCCCACCACTACTTGCTTTTATTATAGAACTTGAGTTTCGAGGGGTTATTTGCACCCGTTGAAGTCCAACAGTTGTCTTGTTGCCCCTCACCCCTCCCCCCCCCCCTCACGCGCACACACATTTCCACCTCCGCAGGGCAAAAAACAAAAACATTCAGGGAAAAATTACCAAAAACGCAAATGAGATTCCCCGAAAGTTCTGCCCACAGGTTGTTCCCGTCGAAACGGGAAGATATTAACACTATGACTTTGATTACCCCCTGCTCTTGCATCCACGCGGGCACCCGCGAGAATCCACGGCTGGTCTCAAGGCCTCGGTTTGTTTTGTGTTTTTTTTTTTCATGTTTCTTTTCCCCACGTTATGAGAGAAAAATAAGATATTTTCGTCTTCATAATTTTGCTCCCTCCTTGTTGTTTTTAATCACCAAAACTTGGCTTGATATATCATATTAATATAGAACTACATCTGCTTTAGATTGTACATTATGATAATTAATATTAGGCCTGCAATTATTGCTCCTATTATTGTTATTATTATATCATTATTATCATTATCCTTATTATTATTATTGTTATTATTATTATTATTATCATCATTGTTATTATTTGGGGAGGGGGAGATCATAGTCATCAGGTTTAATAGGCACCCGTGGGAGTAGGTTCTCACGACCTCGTATTTTTTTCTTTAATATTGTTCCCATGTAATGGAAGAAAGAAGAATATATACATCACTGCATTCGTCTTCATTTGCTCCCTCTTTTTTTTGTCACCAAAACTTGGTTTGATAGACCATAGAACCACACATTCTGTTTCCACTTGCAATTTTAAAAATAGGCGGTCGGCAAAGCGATGTTTTCCTCTACGTCCGCTCATCTTATGAATATGTATGATTACAGCAGCTCTGCAGTAAACGAATGGACACAGCTGCGCGTGTAATCTGATATGTAAGGGTACGATCGGCAAATGTATTTAGCCGCGTCCTAAACAGTCTGCGTACAATGAC